>NC_073355.2:22309500-22618500 GCF_027580225.2 Misgurnus anguillicaudatus
ACAAAGCAAGTACTTAGCGTATTATCATATCTACTTATTTAACCTCAAAGTATATCAACATGATTAGGAATTACAGTAGTGGATTTATTTGGATCAGAAAATGTTACAAATATAAATGATAGATACGAAAAGTGTAACCTAATGTAATTAAGTGTTACGTAACAGCATATAGACTCACTGGTACTGCTCTTTAGCTTGCATTACAATAAAATCCCATTTGTGGTTCATCCATTTGTGAAGTTTGTTGTATTCCTCCTGTGTAAGTACACATTGCGGTATAATGACATTGTATATTGTGATATATGTGAATATTAATATGAATAGTTTTGTCGTACCTGTTCGTAGGCATCAAGTACTCCCTTTTTGCGAATGTTTCTCTTTGCAAGATAGATTGCTTTAGTGTGAGAAAATGTTTTTTAGGGGATATAATATGGCATTAAATGTGTAAAATCATTATAAATTGTTTATATTTGATACATTCTCTTATATTATTTAGGTAACCTGTAATTTTTTCAGTCTATAACAAAATGTGTGAATATGCAGAATACACACCGTAATCGGTGTCTTCAGCCTTCCATTTCTGCACAGGCCAGAAATAAGGGGTCTACGCAGAGAAAAAATGTCACCAGATTACTTTGTCCCCTTTTAAACAATTTTTTGAAAATACAGGATTTCTTAACACAATTACCTGAAAGCGGTACAAACTGCTATCTGGTTTAAGTACAAGTTTTTTGTGGTCCTGGAGAGGGTAGATGTACCCATATGCCACTAACATTGTGCCAAATGCTTGAGCCTCTGGCACAGGAAATCAAAGCTTATTATTGTACAGAATAAAGTATTTTTGTGTATTTAAGAGTTAAACTGTATTAGATTTATTAAAAAAATTTCAAACACTACATTTTCTGTACCTTCATTGTTTGTCTTCATATAGTTGGCTATCCACGCAAGGATGTCCTCACCTGTGAGACAAGCAAAAAGGCGAAAAAGGATTTTAGTGTATGTTTGAATATTAAATAACAATGTTCATGCATTTTGTGCATGTGAATACTGCTATAAATTGCAAGCCTTTCTATGAAAAGTTGCTCACTATTTTTTTTATTTACTAACTGTGATTTGCCAACAGTCCTTACAGAGATTACAGAACCTAAAGTAGCAAAGTTTTCATCCAATTGAAGGCTGCTGTATATAGCCAGGACCATCAGATTACGGTCACCAGCAGCACAAAGCTTTTCTCTGTAGGTAACATCTTATAAGCTATAGCAGTGTTTCACCAATCCTGGTCCTGCAGTGCCACAATATACACATTTGAGATATCTCCCTAACAGTGGCAGCCGGTGACTTCTTTTCGAGGGTGCACGATGCGAAGTTCGTCACAACATGTATGTAGCCTGTCATGTGTGTGGTTCCTCATTTTAAAATATGTGTTCGCCGCGTCAAGTGATCCTTGTGCATCAGGTGTTTTTTCAAAATAAGTGCCTGCTGCAGACGCGTCTAAAGGGTTTATGATGATGCTCGTGTTTGCCAGATACTTGCATAATCTCATGTGTAATCAGAGTTTAGTGTAAGGGAGTGTCTTGCGTGTATTTTGTGAACGTGTGCGTCTCTTTTATCGTAAATGGTTTTGATGCGTGTGCGGCAGGCACTTGTTTTGACAAGATGCGTGATGCATGTGGTTCACATGACGCAACAAACACATATTTTGAAAACACGAGCAACACACATGACACTCCGAACACATATTTTGAATTTGCGCCCCTCGGAAGAGCAGTCAGCAGCCGCCACTGCTCCCCAACCAAACACATCTCATTAATTTAGCTTTTTAGTTTCCTGCAAGCAATAGCTATAATTTTAACCATCTAGGTTAGTTAGATGTCTATTTAATTTTCACTGACAGCACAAATGTTGTGGTGTTTTTTTCCTATACTGTAAAAAAACTGGTAACGTGAAAAATGTAATTTTTTCACATTTTTTCTAAATGTTCTCACAAATTTTTTAGATGTTACAAATTAAAGTATTGTTATCACCTTAAATGGTTCACTTAAATTGAGAACTGATTAAGTGTTATCAAGTAATTTTTAAAGTAGGACCAACTTTCACTTTTAACAGTATAGAAGTCTGGGCTGTGTTAGGAGTCTTGGATGGCTTTTAGAAGTCTTTTAAATGCAAAATTGCTTGCTGTGTATGACTCTATCACCTGCATTAAGTGTTTTATAAATGCACAAACTTACCAGCCATTGCATGAGGAATTGTTGTTACATTTAGCTTCTGTTCTGATTTTTTAACTCCATTTGTTGGGTCCTGCATCTGAACCACTATGGTCTCCACCTGAGACATTCAGGAAACAAGGTATATATTAAAATCTACTTTTGGCTACCTGCATGGTTTACAGAAGGACCATGCAATCTATGTAAATTAAAGTGTTTCCAACCAGGGGCCCGGGGCCCACAGGGGGGCCGCAGCAGATTTCCAAGGGGGCCTCAAGATGACTTAAAATTATAAAAATTGAACAAAACAAGCAGTACAATAAGCTAAAAATCAAGATGTTTCTTATTTGTTTGGCCATTTTAGTAGCAAATATACATCTGTCTAGTCATTCCAAGTTCTATTTATTTTTATGTGGAAGAAATTGAGTGAGTGGGGGTGGGCAACTTGAAGTGAAAAAAGTTGGGAACCACTGAATTAAAGCCTCGAATGAATGCATTGAGTAAACTCCATGTGCACCCTATAATGAAACTAGACTTACAGTATATGCATATTTGCAGTCGGCACTAAAAGTGGCAATCTGGCTCACAACTTGGTCTATGGCATCATATATGGCCTTTGAACTTTGTAAGAGTGAAACATGAGGCCAAGCTGTCAGATGTGGCTTGATGCCAGGCTAATTGGCTTTGATGTAAGAAAGCTCTTCTAGAGTGAATCTTAATGAATCTCTCTCCATGGAGAGACAAAATAAAGAGATCTGAAGAAATGAAATAAAAATGGAAAGAACGCTTCAATTCTCAGTGAATGTTAGGATAAAATGGGCAGCTTCCAGTTTATAGACATATGGCAATAATATTATTATAGCGTTATTTTACATACCAATTATAAAATTATTTAAATGTATAAAAAACTGTAAAGAGATTTTGTTACATAGTAAATAAAATGAAAACAGAAACAGAGCTACATTTAAAGTATAAAGTCTTGAATAGTGGGTTATGATCAATAAACTAACCATCACACTAAACACTATATTTTTACAATGCCTTCAGAAGAAAACTTACCTTTTTTAGGCAGGCCATCCGTGGCCGATAATGTTGACCATGGTCTCGGTCTGACCTTATTGTCATTGTGCAAAATAAACAAAATAGAAGCAGATAACAAATCCTCTACTACAAACCCTTCACCGGAATATGGGTTTTAGGTTTTATTGAAGTGGATGAACAGTGGCGGTCCCTTAACATCACACACACGCATGCAGAAAGAAGAAAGTGTCCGACTACACATGAGAGCCTGACAGCGAACCAATTACAGCGCAGCTCTCGTGCAACCTAAGAGCATCATTGGTACTGCACTGCTCTAGCTGGCCAAAAGGTGGCGTTAACGAGACACTGCAGTGAATCTCATCAATCTTTTGTCCACAACAATATCAAGGAAGGCCCATCAATTTTTTACAAATAATATTCTACAGCCTGGCATAACTAGAAAAATTTATAAACACTAACAAATATCATGAGTTTTAATTGTTTTAGTGTATTTTATTGCTTGTTTTGTCCATTTTAGGTATTCTTTCCTTATGTCTATTTAACAGGAGTTGTTTTATATAATTTTACTACCCTGTAGGAAAATACATTGCTTGGCAGAATGTGTCCATTCAATGAAATCTTTAAAAACACCAGTCACCACAAATATTGTAGGCCTACTTACTTTAGTAAACTGCAGTAAATTAAAGTACTCTACCATTGTATAGAATCATCAATATAATATACATAGTATTCTATAACATTTACTAAGGTAAATTGCTAAAATGTTGTAAATTACACTTTAGTTAACTGCTATAGCAGTGGCGACTAGTGCTAAACTTTTTTGAAAATGTTAATTTTGAAATCAAACTGTTAAAGCATGAAAAATGTACTATGAATCTGTAAATTTGAGTATAATGTGGGTTTATATCAGTAATGAACTAATCATTCACACACACACACACACACACACACACACTCGCACACACGCACACTAAAGTTGCCTAAACACAGGCCAGTACGTTTATTTTTGCTTTAATTGCTCGAGTCTGTCCCAAAATATGACTCCGGTGTGCCCTCTTCTACTCGCGTAAAGGGTCCCTAAGGTCTGCACTACATGATGTCATCAAAAGTGTGGACCCTGATGAAGTCCATAAGTCCGGAGTGTGCCATTTGGGACAGGGCCTTTGAAATTACCTACTAAGTGAGTATGCGATTTCGGACGCACCCACTGACATTCATTTGGGGTGCGCCCCAGACACACAAACATGACACACACAACAAACTCAGTTTTTATTTTTTTAAATAAATAATAACATGACTAACAGTGAAATAGTACATCTAAATGTTTTTATTTTGTATTAATTTGCACAATATATATTTAACTTTTGGTAACATTTTTTTTAACTTTTTGGTAACATGTTAATCAGTGCTCAAATTGAATCAAGTTTTATGGGAGGGATGAATCAAGTTTTATTGGAGGATCCCTCCCATGACATAGCAGCAAACCCAAAATAGCAACACATTAGCATATGATTTATGTAATAATTTCCAAATATTTTTGTATAAAGGCTGGAAACTAATTTATTAATCATTTCAAAATATAGTGTTTGACTAGATAGGACATTAATGTGAACTATAGACGGTTTCAGCAGTAACAACATAAACAAGCGGCTTTTGTGGTCAATACGTAACTTCCGGTAAACTCCACTAAGAATAAATAACAACAAAGTACTTTAAACGTAGTTTATTCATATAACAAGCAAAATAAACAACACGTAGATTACCTAGGAAACCAAAACATTTGTTATTTTCGACGAGGTATTTGTTCAAGAGTTCAGTTTAGCAACTAGTCAGACCATTAAAAAAACTGAAACCGGAAGTAAATTTTGGACCATTCGCACGTGCGTCCGATGAAACGGCTATAAGTGATGTTTAAGTTGAGTGCAGGATAGCCTACATTAGATGGGGCAAGTTGCTTTCTTTATTAGTCACTTAGTAGACTATTCATCTAACCATTTTACTCATCTGCTTTATTCAGTAAAACGCTGTTCAAATTATTTGAACTAACACCAGTTTATGAGGCAAGTGATAAGAAATGCATTACTACTAAGGTAACACTGAGGCCTCCCTTCATACATAGAGATCATTATTTTCAATGTTTTTGGTCACAATGCAATTACCTTTGTGGCCATGACTTAGGGACCCCCCTAAGTATAATTTTAACTTCTTATAGGAGGTCCATAATACATTATGGGGGTCCTGGATCCCCCCAGCCCCCCCCCCCCCCCCCGGTCAATTAGAGCACTGACGTTAATGTAGCTTTCCTTTCTGGCCAACTTTAAGGGGGTGGCGTCCCAGCGCCCCCTATTGACCAGCCGCCACTGTATAGTGTACTACAAAATGTTTCATCTGAGTTGCATGATATGAATAGGAATTAATGAGAACGTGTGAACTTATTTTGAGAATCACACACATTCGCCCACTTTTTCTCGATATAAACTTTCGCCTCGTTTGGGATTCGAACCCGCCCAAAACTTTCATCACCAAGCAGAGCACTGCGCGCGCGCCACTGTTATGGTAACGGCGCCCCGCCCGCCACTAGCACTCAGTCGCGCGCAGTTTCACTCCCTACTGTATCGATGAAGTTGCCCAAAGATGGCGGATTTCCTGCCGTCCCGGTCCTTTCTATCTGTTTGTTTTCCAAACTGTCTTCTCAACAGCGGCGAGGCGGAACAACTACGGAAATCTAAAGAAATAGACAGGGGTATTTTGAAAGACAAAACATATGTAAAACGGTTAGTCAAGATACTTTTGCTCGGCGCCGGGGAGAGCGGCAAGTCCACTTTCCTCAAGCAGATGCGCATCATACACGGGCAGGACTTCGATCAACGGGCCAAAGAAGAGTTCAGAGCCACCATTTACAGTAATATTATCAAAGGTAGGAGGCACAATCTTCTCCGAAGCCTCGCGTCAGGCCTAAACTTGACTACGGGTGTGCGAAATGTGTTTTATAAGGTTCGGAAGGCACGAGGGGCCAGTGAAATGAGGTTTAGCTAGCGTTAGCTGAAGTTGCGCTGTAACCTGCCCTGAAGAAACGCCCATGTTATTCTCTCAACTTTTCTCCGTCGTGTTTTTCAACAAAGACTTGAGTGAATGGCAAGAATTATTGTGTCTAATATTGCCTGTCCACTTTTCAATCTTTGAATTATATCACTTCTCATTTCACTGACTAAAAATACACAGACTCTAGTGTGAATTTCACCAGACACGAATGTTAGTGCTAACGTTAACAGTTAAACCCTTCTGCATTTTAGAGAGCACAACTTTCACATTTGATTTTAGCATTATGTTCCTTTGGAGCTTCCTAATGTTCATTTCTAAAACACTGCATTTAATACAGTCATGTTCTCATTGTCCTCGACGCTGCTAATTTTTTTCTGTGTGTATTTACCCGAGTTAATGCAACAAAGAAACTGGATTATGTCAAATAAACCAATCCAGTAGGATTGTAAATCAGTTGTCTCGTTTTGGTATGCTGAGCCCGTCTCATAAATAACAAAGAGACTGGTGTCTAGCGCGAGCACACCACTGATTCAAATAATTGCCGTGATTGTTTATTCAAATCCTGCAGACCGTAATTTATTGTGGCGCAATGTGACCGAAGCATTGTTTGTTGTGTCTCAAATAAATGCATATATATTTCTGTATAAGATATCTTTAAATAGCGTGTTCACATGCACGTGTTTAGGGCATTTGTGAAATGGGTGGTGTCCAGAGCTGAGCGTGCCACATGATAAGTCAGGATGACAGTACTGCTGAACACTCATTATTAGCACATGTTATGGAAACAAACCAGCTTTACTGTAACTGTCATGGTTATTCTCCAACAGGCTTTTTAACATTACATAACTGATAGAAGGAAGGTTCATTTAATGTGTTAAAGACTTTTAGGCATTTCTGTCATTTTCCCTAAAAAAAACGTTCTTTTCAGGTTTTTGACTGCTTTACTATTTCTTCTTTTTAAAGGGGATGTGACAAATAATTGCACCCAAAAAAAATGGGTCTCCCTTGTTGGCATGCTGCTCTAGGGGCTTTCCAGTGCATATTGCTATGAAAAGATTTTGAGATTTCCTGTACCACATTAATGTTTCGCATTGGTCATGTACAGAGACTTTACAGTGAGAAATTGCATGTTCAGCAGTGATCTTGTAGGACTGTCTGTCTGTAGCGGTCACTAACATCATATCCTTCCCTAGCTTAACTTAAACAGGAAACATTTAGTGAAATGGCTGCTTGGATCTAATCCTAAGGCATTTCAGAAAATGAAAATCACTACTTATGATGTTTAGAGAGAGACAGAAATGGCACTTGATCCACCTTAGTATTTTAAATCCTTTTTTTCGGTTTTGCTCAAAAATCAACTTGTATATATCTCACTATATGGCAGAATTGTTTGTTTATTGACCACCATAATCAACCATAATATGAGATTGAACGCCCAATCACCAGACGTAATTTTGTTGGTAGGGATTCACTGATATATCGGCCTATAATCGGTAGTGGCAGATAAAAGCATTTTCCTCTCTATTGGACATCGGCTGATTGTTCAATAAAAGCCGATGATCAGGGCTGGTTGTGGGCTGGGCGATTAATCAAAATCGAACTTCAGTTGCGATGTGAAACGTTGCGATTATCAAATCGCAAAAAGATGCGATGTGAGAAATATGCAGTGAGGCTTTGTGACAGTCTAACCAATTGAATGAGTGCGAGAATGGCTGTGCTGTCTCCGTGAGAGGCAGGTCAACAAAAACGGTGCTTCTCCTAAACAGATAAGGGGTTTCAACTTAAAGCACTCGCACAGCCTGTGTCTCTCAACGCTTGTTATATTCTCGCGTTGTTCCCATGGCAACGTGTCAAACTTTTCTTTCATCAGCCTGGTTCCGCATTGCAAAACTTTGGACGCGCATCTCCCACAACAGACGCGATGTTTAAACTTGACGCATGTGCGTAGCCTGTATCTCTCAATGCTTGTTAAATACTCAAGCCTATCCCGCATCCCAAGACTTCACACACGCGTCTCCCAAACGGACGATACGTTAAAACTTGACACACATGCGCAGCCTAACAATGCTTATAAGCCTGTCTCCTTATTTAAAACAAACTAAAATTCCATTTAAATGGTTTGCTAATTTCACTTGAATGAAATTATTACATTGAACCCATTTTCTATTCTTTTTAAAATCCCAAATGTATTTTTTATATTTTGATAATTATACAGTTGAGTATTCCAGTAATTTGTTTACAAACATGCATATAAATCTTTCCACATTTAAATATGTTTACTTTTTGTTAAAGTTACAGCTATAATATACCCACTTATTTAACTACTATTAGTCCAAGATAAGGACCATTTGACATTTCATATAAATATATATGAATAAAGTTAAATCACCAAACCCATAAGCAGTATCTGTAAGATTTTTTCATCAAAAATGAATTGCAAATCAAATAGCAATTTCTGGCAGGGGAAAAAAAATCCCCGCAATTTGATATTTCCTTTAAATCACACAGCCCTAGTAGGTTATATCCTAGCAATCAAAGGGATGGGGAAGTCCATTCAAACTCATGATGTGAGATTATTTTGTATTGAGTGGCAATGACAACAGAGTTGCCATTTGTATGATCTGCACCTCTTGGATTTCAGAACATAATACTTTAAAACAAAGACTAAAAAGCAATACTTTCAGTATCTGTAAATTTTATTCTAAGTAATCAAATACCGGTATTTGTGCAGTATTTTTTTATCCCTAGTTGTTCGTTATCATGTGAGTTTGCCTGACGGTATGGATTAAGATATTGCCTTATGTGGTGACGCTTCCAAGCTGCACCGTATTGTTTATCTTTTCTAACTAAGGCATGGTCCTGTTTATAATCATGCAGAGTTTCGTGCAGCATGCATTTGATGCATTCTGGTGTTGTTTACAGAATTTGATTAATTTAATAAATTACATGATTTGCTGTTGCCAGATCCAATCTGCCATTGTAATGGCCTGTTGTTTATTGCAGCTGTGGTGGTACAGATTCAAACTTTGGTTTCTCTGTTCAGAAGGTGAAAGTGCATTTATTCAGTATATGGTGAGGAAACCCTCAGAGCTGCAGTCACGTGGACACGCTGCTTTGCAACAATTGCGGGATGTGTGAGAAGAGTTAGGCTTTTTAACACTTCTGTGCTTTCAGTAAAACTCTCTGATTCTGTGTTGTCTTCTGTATTCTGTACATGCAAAATGCATGCAATTTTAATCTTGATTTGCTGTGTAATTAAACTGAAGAATGAAGTTGTGACCAATGTGCCCATACTCCATAGGGACAGGGCGGTGTCTACATTTAGTGTGTGTGTGTATTTCAGACAGAATGGCTATTTGCTTTTGGTAATGTACATCTATAGACCTTTGTTATTGATTCTGCCACAGGACTTGAATTCAATACAGACGCCTTTATTTACATGCAGTCTTGTGCTGCACTAATGGACTTGGATTCTGCTGAGCTCTCACAGGACTCTTTGGTTAAACAGTTTTGACATTCCAAAACCCAATCTGTGAAATTAATCATTAAAGAGTTAAGTGAAAAGATCTTGGAAAAGGCTTATAGCCTCAGGCAAGGTCTAGAAACTTCATGCAACTGAACCCTTTGAAAAGACCTCCACAAGTCAAATGGACTTTTCATTGATTAGCTATGAGCTATGAATGAATGGTTAGAAAGGAGCGTGTAAATCTTTACGATGATTTATTTGAATGCATTAGGGGTGGGTTATAAATCGTCTGCTATTATCATGCGTATCTCATCAGTAAATCCGGTTTCGTTATTAGTAGTAAATCGCCATTACCTGCTTTCAGATGCGGCATTTACTACACACTACACAGCCGTATTTCACAAAGAAGCTCGGCAAAATCGCATTCTTATCGTGGACAATTTGCCTCCGATAATGTATGCGATTTTGCAGAGCTTCTTGGTGAAATATGGCTCTGGGGTGCGTTTCCCAAAAGCAACGTTAATCAACTACTGTCGTAAGTTACGTCGTTACCGACGAAGGTCAAGGATTTGGAGTTTCCCAAAACCATTGTTCAAACAAACAATCGCAAGCTGCATCGCAAATGTGCACAGTGCTACGAGCTTTAAGACCCTGGGGAATCCCTGGGAGGACGACATAAGAGGGAACTTGCGCATTAATTAAAAATCTTGAAAATAAAGAACAAATAACTAAATCACGATAACAAAATCAGTCTTCCGATGCAATATATTTTATTTATACTGCCAATAATTTAAGACTGTTGTTATTACACGAACTAATTTGTTAAACACATTCAAATTAAAAATAAAACGTAATATGTGGTAACCTCCTGCCGTCATTCTGGAACAATTAAATTAAAAGCCTGTTTCTTATAGACGCCTGTCTCTTTTAGACGCCTGGTGTGATGATAGGTTTGGGAAAATAAAAGCCCGGGCTATTATTTGAAGTTTTGTGATGTGATGGCGATTTACTACTAATCACGAAACTGGCTTTACTGATGAGATGCGCATGAGAATCGCAGGCAATTTATCGCACACCCCTAGAAATCAGTATTGAAGATAACAGTTACTGCAAAGTAACAGCATACATTACAACACAGCAATGCCTAGTTACCAGGAACTACAAACTTCACCACCAAACCAGCCCACAGACAATATCTGAAAGGCCATATAAGCTTTCAGTTGTTGTCTGTTCTGTCAGTATGAGAAAAAAAGCTGGTAATGGAAACTGGTCTAGCAGGTTATTAGTGCTATAGCTGCTGGGGATGCCAGGTTTTGAAAGAAAATAGAAAGCAAGGTGCGAAAATCAGCATACAATGGGACTCTCCTACGCTGGTAATCATGAGTATATTGATACTGAAGGAAATGGATGAAGCGTGATTTGGTACTGCCATGTACGTGTATGCTGATAGGCATGGGGAAAATCTAGTACGTCAATACAATGGTAATCTCTTTATTTTTTTGTTGTTGATGCAAACAGAGACAAGTACAGGATTTTTGTATTTACAAAGGATGCTGCTAACTTTAGAGGTCTGTTTGGACTGAATCTTTTTCTGTTTTTCCCCATTGTTAGGAGATATGATGGCATCTCTACTCTTTTCAGACAGAGGAGACCATTGAAACGGCTTAAATAAATATTGTTTTGTATCGTATTGCAGGGTGTTTTTGATCCAAAATAGGTAGTTCTTGTGATTCGTTTAGATCCAATGAGTTTTTTAAAATGAGGGGTAAATGAAATTATAGAAAATCATGTCCAGCTTATTGTGGTAACGATTGTCAAATCACTAGCCAGTTTGGCGGGGTTATGTTTTACAATTTGCAGTTTAAGCAGTCTGTGCAGATTGAGCGCACACACTTAAAGGTGCAGTGTGTAATTTTTAGAAGGATCTCTTGACAGAAATGCTAAATAATATTCAAAACTATATTATCAGGGGTGTATAAAGACCTTTTTATAATGAACCATTATGTTTTTATTACCTGAGAATGAGACGTTTTTATCTACATACACCGAAGGTCCCCTTACATGGAAGTCGCCATTTTGTACCGCCATGTTTCTACAGAAGCCCTTAACGGACAAACTTTTTTACTAAGTTGTCTCCGACTATGACATGTTTTTACGGTGGCGGCTACCGTAGCTTCTCTATGCGTTTCAAAAGCGAGGGGTGAGCAGTGGACTGAGGCGTTGGTTGCAATTCACAACCTCACCACTAGATGCCGCTAAAATGTACACACTGCACCTTTAACTCGTCGTATTTTCTCATTCGAGGTTATGCGCCCACATCACGTTGCTGTGCGTGTGGTTCACGTATTTAAAGTAACAGTATGTAGGATTGTGGCCAAAACTGGAACTGCAATCACAAAACTTGTGGCTAAAACTGGTACTGCAATCACACAACTGGTGGCCAATACACAACATGACAACATAAACATCAGTTGAGGGCTGCAACTCCACTTTTAAAAAGACAATATCCTGGCCGGACCACTGTTGTCAGTGATATAAGTATTTGAAATGAAAATTATTTCTAAATGTCTGGTGATGTATCAGGGCCATTTTATGATTAATTGATATAAATTTCGTTCGTTTTTACCCCTGATGAGTTTGCACTCCTGGCATTGATTATCAGCTCTTTTTTGTGCAGTGATGATGATAAACTACATTTATAATGTTGTAATAATTGGTTACACAATGTTGTGGTCTTATGCAACTGAGATTTACTGTAATGAATAGCTGCACTAATCAAAAAAAGGCATTCACAAAGCAAAATTCACAATGAAATCCTACAATAAAAAAATTAGATATTTATTTTATTTGTTTTGAGTGATTTGTTATTTGATCACTGAATTTTTTTACTAATGACGTTTATTTTTATGCAAACAAACACACACATAAACACTATAGCAATATCTCTCTCTCTCTCTCCAGTAGGGTTGGGTATCGTTTGAATTTGAACGATTCCAATTCCGATTCCTTGTTTCGATTCCGGTTCCTATCGATTCTCGATTCCGATTCTTTTAAGAGGCAGGGTCAAAAATGTTTAGGATATTTTAAATGAGCTAGCTAACCAATAGTCTTTCTGAAGGAAATAGTCTGACCTTCTCTATCAATTTTAATTTTATAAACTTTTGACTTTTTATGAACTTTACTATTCATTTCTCACATGGCTGTTTTCAACTACAATATAAATATCAAATCTATGAACTTGAATATAAATATTATAAATTATGAATATATTTTTACAGGGGTACACTTTCCTCAAGAGAGCTATATTTTTGAAAACCTCATGAAAACACATTTACAGGTACTTGAACATGTTACCGTGCTCCCACTGATGGGCTAACTAACATTCGCACTCTTAGCTCATAAATTGTCTATGAAAAAATACATGGGCTAATTGGTTAGATCAATGTTGGCACAAGGCATTCTTTTCAGGGCTCGCAAAATCGCTAGCCCGACGTCCCGGGGCTATTGCGAATTCCTGTCGGGTTATAAAAATGCATCTTCGCTCTGCCCGTCGGGCTATCATAGGAAAAATTTTAATGTTTTTGCATTCTCTCAGATTTTGTTAGGTAGTATGTACGGCGTCGTTTTGTCAGTCATTACTATCCTCACGTAACAAGAAGTGAAACTGAAAGCATAATTAAACCCATTATTCCTTTCGTGTTCACGTCTGAGATGCGCGCTCCTCTGAATCCCGGGTCCGCTCTTCACAAGTACGCGCTTGTTCTTGTGCTCAGCAAAAAACGTGAACTCAAGTAATTTAAAAATAATAAGTCCTTTTGTTTTCAGAGACTAACATTGTTTTAGCGTTTCTTTTTTCTACCAGGGATTTTGAAATTTAGCGAGCCCTTATTGTATATGTATTGTTTTACTTACTTGATACAGACTGCAGTGCAGTCACTGCGGTGCCAAGCTGTGGGTCAGAGACAGAGGAAGAGGCAGCAGAGGATGGTCGGCGCAGCGTGTCAAAGACGGGGCACACATTTATTTCTACTCAATGAAGGTTTATGACGCGTTGTGTTGGTACTGCTGAAAATATATATCCCATATGCCAGTTGAATGGGATTTCAGGTTTATTGAAGTTCATGCATTTTCAGCAACAACCTAGAAATCATTTCAGCAGACGGTCAGAGTGTGTTTATGGTGACAACACAGCTAGTAAATGACAGGCTGAAGAGAAAGAGAAATCTCTGTCTGCAGTTATCTGTGCCATCTTTGTCTTCTATTATTTGCAATTTTGTCGATAAGCACAAACACAAGTATAACTAATACACTTATGGATATTAGTTATTATAGTGGTAGTGGTAATTGTATTGGTATGTTATTAAACTTACTTAAATGCATCTATAGCTTTGTAAAGGATTATATTTTTCGATGAATTGTTTCCATTATGTTCATGTGAAAGCAAGGTCCAGAACATGATCAATGCATATTAGGGATGCTCCATTTAGGATTTTTGCAGCCCATACCGATTTGTTATCTTAGTTATCTTAGTGATCGGCCGATACCAATTCCACAGGCTTGCACTTACACTATACTTTTTTCGATCCGTGCCAGGGCATGCTTAACCAAATTAACCAATAACCAATTTTTAAGATGATATGCAAGCTCTTTGATGACCGTAACTGTTAACATGTTTTCAATGTTATACCACAGATGTTGGCTTACATATTACTTGCAGTAATTAGGTATATTATTGTTATAATCGAGAATCAAATAAATAAGCACAACAAATATTTCTTCTGCAAAGAGAAATGTAATATCTCTTTAAAAAGGTTTATGTCATTTAAAAGTAATGAAAATAAAACACTTAACGGTCTTTACTGTATGAATTAAATATACATGCATTCGTATGAAGTACAACAGTTATTTAGTCAAGAGCAGAGAGTGATTTTATTAAGAGATAAATTAGGTTACTGTAGCTTTAAGACGTGAGAGAGATCGCTCCGTACATGTGCACTAATGACAGGCTGCTGTGTGTGCGTGTGGTGGGTGTACGCGGACAAGAGCAGCTGTGAACAAAAAGAATGTTTAAACGGTCAAAGCTTTAAAACGCATGCAAAAATAAACTTTTGGCATGAGGATGCAATTGTCCGCGATAGATATGTGTTGTATACGCTGTTTGATGGGGATATGAAGACGCGTCACGCTGTTGACCGGAGCGCGTCCTCATAGAAAATACAATCCGCATTTAGGAACACTATGATGACACAAAGTTATAGAAAGATTGGTTTACGAGATCGGTTTACGGCAAATTTAGTGAGTACCAATCGACGGTGTTGTGCCTGAACGAGTTCATTGAACGAAAGTTCATGAACTCGTTCAAATTTTGGGCAAACGTGAACTGAACGTAAATAATTATGCATGTATGTATAGGCCTATATATATTTTTATTTAAGGTAGAAAAGTGATTTAATCAGGAGCAGTGAGAGATTTTCTCTCAATGCTGTTTGATTTACACGAGAGATAGACAGGAGCAAAATTAGGTAACTTCCCCTTTAAGACCAAAGTCCGGATACAATACAATGAGCTTTCTCTTTTAGCTGTTTACTTTCTCTTAAGACCTAACTGGTCGTGTTTATGAGGATGCTTGCAAAGACAGGAATTTTGACGCATATGTGTATTTAAGGCCAATAAAGCGGGAAAAATGCTCAGGAGATTAATGAGCAGCGGTCGCGCGACTTGCATGCTCCTCACAGACAGAAAGAGCAGCGGTTGCGCGACTTGTCTGCTCCTGACACACAGAAAGAATGCACGCATACAGATCTGTTGTCTGTGTTTCAATTGCTTAAAATAACTTGTTTTAAAACTGCATTGCTTAAATACGTGTACAAACGTTACGTTTTCACTAGGGATGCACAATATATCGGCCGACATATCGTTATCGGCCGATAACTGCTTATTTTTAATATTATCGGTTATCGGTCTGATAGCAAAAGGCCGATAAATGAAAGCCGATAAATTATGGATTATTTTGGTTTGTTGAACCACTTCACTTGCTCATTGCTGGCCATGTGGAGTTTTGATTGGTGCTTTCTGTGATGACACGTGTTGCGGGCTTAAGAAGAGTATGCTAGTCTAGCGCAAAGACAAGATGTCCTCGGTCTGCAAGTTTTTCATTGTGAAAATAATATGAATATTTATCGGCCTATAGATATCGGTTATCGCCCCCCAAATTTAAAGAGTTATCGGTATCGGCCAAAATTTCCATATCAGTGCATCCCTAGTTTTCGCGACCATGCACACAAGAGCGTGACGTGGGCGCGTAACCTCGATAGAGACGATAGTCCAAAATCTCTACCAATTGACAAATTTCTACCGGTTAATTATCTCTACCGGTTTATCGCCCATCCCTAATATGGGCTATAATGGCAATCATTTTTTAAAATAATATGGGAATTAGTTCATTTTTGGAACTGTGAACTAGTTCAAAATTTTGAAGTATGAGCCATGAACTGAACTAGTTAATTTAAAAAATTTGTGAACTGAACTTTGAACTAGTTCATGTAGAAAGTGAACTTTCCCAACACTGCCGATCGAGTCATTTAATGCCATTATCGGCCGAGGCCGATCGATCGGAGCATCCCTAATGCATATCATACATAAAGTGGAAATATAATTGTCTTTAAATGTCATGAAGATGTGTATAGTGTTTTATGATGTTAACATTAGGTTTCCTCTTATCTATCGTCACAGGTATTCGAGTGCTTGAGGATGCCAGAGAGAAACTGCATATCCCATGGGGAGACCCTTCTAACCAGAAACATGGAGACACTGTGATGGCTTTTGACACACGGTCTGCTATGGTATCACAAGGGCTAGTGGAGACTAAAGTGTTCCTGCAGTACCTGCCTTCAATCCGTGCCCTCTGGGCCGACAGTGGCATACAGAATGCATATGACCGGCGTAGGGAGTTTCAATTGGTGAGTTTTTATCTGGCCACTAGTGATTTGAGTCATGATTTTAATTACAACATGGTGTTCACTAGAGGTGGGCGGTATGGCCAAAAATCAGTTTCACGGAATGAGTCATTTAACGGTATACATGTTTTTCAGTTTATATTGTTTTTGGAATATAAAAATGTGCTGAAATTTGCCACTGACTAGCTTTTTAACTAAATGCTCACCACATTATTAAAATATGGGGAACTTAAAGTGAAAATGCCCAGAAGAAAGCAACAGATTAAGTCTTGATAGACAGAATCTTGAAGCTATATTATGCATTCATTTGTATTTTGTATTTGTGCATACAGTTCATTAAAAATAGGCAATATACCCGCTATACCTGTATATGAGAAAGGAAGCTCTAAATATAGATATTATAAATATGACAGGTGCTATGACTTATGGAGTCTGTTTTAAGTTCTTGACGCACTTTACTTTCTAATAGACCTTAACCGTAGCGTCTCTTTCTCGTTGTGTGTTGAGATCAAATACGCTTGATGCTTTGTTGTTATTTATTCTATGCGGAGTTTACCGGAAGTTACGTGTGTTCCACGTAAGCCGCTTGTTTATGTTGTTACTGCTGAAACCCTCTATAGACGGAGTAAAAAATTTTGTCTGTAATGGAATATATTGTTATACTGCCCAGCCCTAGTATGATGTTTAACTACTGCCTAAAGAGTGAATAATTATTATTTAGTGGGATTTAATGAAATTGTAGGTGAAACAGACTATGACATTGTTGGTTACTGTTACAGTCGCCTCTGTGTGCCTTAGTTATGTCAGCACAACAAGTGCATAAAATTATTACTTTTTAATAAAATAAAAATGCAGCTATTGTTTTCTGAAAAAAGCTTTTTCGATTTTACTTTCAGTTGTATGTTATTCACTGGGCCGTTTGACAAATTGTAGTACAGCAGCTTACTTTGCATTGTAGAGTTCTGTTTCTTTTTCCCCCTCGACACGTTTGACACCTCTCTGCTCATGGTGGACAAAAGCACTTTAAATGGCTTTAGGCTCCATCTGAACGTTTTGCAGATTGACTTGCCTAGATGGTGTTTGTATATCTAAAGAGGATGTGTAAACCACATCACTGCTATGCTTTGGCCCTGGCCGTTGTAGGCTGTACATTTTTCATCAGCGGCCTGTTTGTAGGGTAAAGAAATAGTTTACCTAAATGGAAAAAATAGGTCATTATTTTCTCGCCCTTCGTTGTTCAAACCCACAGTGGCTTTCTTTGTTATTGGCAACCAAAACACAGAAGTGTTGCTTTTAATAACTTCACACAACTTGAACCATAAATTTTAGGTGTCCTTAAGTCATACGAACAGGGTTGGTGAAAATCAAACTAATGGCTCTTTTCCATTTCATAGTACCCCACGGTTTAGTCCAGTCCGGGTCGTGTCAGCTCACCTTACTTTGGCGTGGTTAGCTTTTCCATTGAGTTTAGTATCACTTCGCAGTGGGAGGGATATTAGGCGTGTCGTTATATTTGCGCTGCCTAATGCTGTGACATCATACGTTGTATATTCCCATACATTAATTTCTCAGTCCGCCACAAAATTAAAATTGGCCACCACAAATAGATGTTTGCACATCGTGTTTATCACTACCTCTGTATCACATGACAGTTTCTGTTCAAACACCCGAGGCGTCAGCCGACAACGCTCCGCTGAGCCTCACTAAAGTTGCATTTAAGCATATAATGCTGACGTGCTCGTCGCAAACGTTCCGCCACAAACTGCAAGTCTGGAAAAAACTGTTATGGTGTCCCTGATTCTTAACATGTGGATGTTTTTCATCGCTAAAAGGGAGTTTGGGAACTTATAGCAGAGCACAGATGACTAGCACTAAAGGTAAAGCTAACGACGACGCTGTTAGTGACGTTTCTTTCAGATCAATCAGTGATCTATGTGTTTGCGCCTCACGTTTGGTATCAGCTCGGGTCGCTTGGAACCCCAACCGAGGTGGTACGAAAAAAGTATTGGGTACCACGTACTGCACCTAATGGAAAAGCTCCCAAAAGTAAGCTGACCCGACCCAAACTAAACCAAACCGTGGGGTACTATGCAACGGAAAAGCGCCATGAGATTGTACTCACACTGTCCAGACCTAACAGCGCCCGAACCCATTTGACCCCCAAAGCCTGGTTCGTTTGACTAGTCAGTACCGTGCCATGCTTGGGCACGGTTTGGTTCATCGTAATTGGTTAATTTGGTTAAGCATGCCCTGGCACAGATCGAAAAAAGTATAGTGTAATTGCAAGCCTGTGGGGAAGGGGGACAATCATGCTCGGGCACAGTTCGAAGCCTAATATGAGCGCGCCTTTGAGTTTTTCTTATAACACCTTTGGAGCTTTTTGAAGCTTGGGAACAGGCAGCGACCATCCATTCTCAAAATGCCTCCCCAAAGAAACACTTTATAAAAAATCTTTTGAAAATTCTTTGAAAAAATATCTGAAGGAAGTCATCATGGATTTGAATTAAATGAGTGTGAGTGAATAATGACAACATTTTTAATGCATTGGGGTTTTTCAAAACTTAAACTTGGTGGATAAAGGAGTTTTCCCTTATTTATGTAAGCAACTTGGTCTCAATTATCATATAAAGTTTGTCAGATTTAGTAATTTCTGGTTTCCCCTATAAATCTCAGAAGATTCCTCATTAGAGCCTGACAAGTAACATCTTAACAAATGCAGGCTTCTCTAAATGCTCTCAGTTCCTAATGTTTTACTTCCTCATTATTGAGGCATAGATTTCTTTACACCCTTTATCCTACATCATTGTTATGAGTTATAGAGATTAAATAGTATGGTTTTCCTGATCTTTGTTTTGTAAGAATTTCCTGAGAAATTGAGGAGCTGTCATTCTTGTGATTCCTGGAATTTTTCCTTCCAGTTCTGCATTTTATTTTTCTGTACAATTATGATTATAATTTCCTATATTCATACTTCCCTTCGCTAGTACAGTGAACAGAAAGGTTTTTTTCCTGGTGGTCTTCACCCATCTGTAGTGATACAGCATTGGCATGTTGTGAGATGCAGCAGCAGATGCATGCTGGTTAGGACAAGAAATAACATGACACTGAGCAGTTTTACTGTGGTCCAGATCTATGGAGCTGATAATATAGGGTTGATCTCTTAACTTAGATCAGGAATGTCCGTTTTGTGTCAGCCAAGGCCCCTGCTTTGCTTCGGCAAGTGTGACGTTTACACGAAAGCAAATCCGACCGTTACTGTTGAGGTTTATGTGCAGCTTTCCAACAAGGCAAACACGCTCTTCCCTCTGTTCTACCGCAGGCTTTGGTGATTTGCATACTGCCTGTGTGAGTAAAGGGAACAAAACAAAACACTTTTGTGCCCTGTAATCCACAAACCACGTGTGTCGAGTGCAAAACATTAACAGGCTTCCTGCTTTCACAACCCTGCCCCTTCAGCCTCTGGGGTTTATGGTATGCACCCGATGTGCAACAAAACAAAACTTGTTTTAGATTCCAACAGCCAAGATCCGTGTGCCTCTGGCCACCCCCCTTTTCAGACTTTCTTGCCCCACCCCTCTCCTTATTTCTAGATCTTGCATAATCCTAATCCGACACTTTAGTCTTTTTCTGTGCTGTTCTCACTACCCCCAGTGCTTTTTTGTCCTTATAACTTGTTTTTTGTGCTTTAAAGAAAGCAAAATGTTTATAATTGTCGGCTACAGTTAGGTTAATAATCCCAGGATTTATTTGCAGTCCCACAGTCATTTTAGTCCCACTTACTTAAGGCTTAATCTGATTTAGCAAATGCTGGTGGGATGGAGTATTTTATAAATGTTGAATTGCTTATAAATTCAGACATGGATGCTGCATTGTAAAAGTTAAACGGATTTCAGTGCTGTTTTCAGCTGCTGTTCCCAGAGGATCCATGATGTCTGTAGATTGAAGGCACCGGAAAAGATGTTTTGATAGGATACATCCACCCAAGTGCGTGCTCTCCTGTTTTCCAAACACTGCTGCTTTCTGTGCTCGATCCACCCAGTATTATTGGTACATCTGGATGCTTCTAGGGTGGGAAGGAGAGTATTGTTTACAGATCTCTAGAGTACTCGTCACTTTTGTTGAATAAAGAACGCTTTTTGGAGGTTGACAGGCCTGAGGTCTAAGATTGCCCGTCTTCCTCTTTCTTATACCCCAGCCTGAGATTACCAGAATCCCGGGGGAAGAATTGAATGATCCGTGAAGGAATGTTAAGCTGTGATTAAAACTATGGCCCTCATGCACAACATTGGATCTAATGCCCATGAAAGAAGTGCTTTACTTAGCCCACTCTTGATATTATTACTATTCTTCCCTCATAAACATGTACAAGTTTCATATCTGTTGTCTAGTGTAGAGAATGCTTAAACAAAATCTATAATATTTTTATGATTTTTTTTAATGGAACATCCTTTAGGCTGCTGTGTGCTGTCATTTTGTAAAACGTCATTTTTGCTTGTTTATACTATTGTATTTAAAGTATTAGACTTTTAAATTGTGTGACCAGATTTCTTAGCATGGAATATGGAATGGACATAGGACCCACAGATCACCACCTCCCATTGCACACATAAAAGTATCTACACATGATGATAATGTGAAATTAATGTATTCTTGCCTAAAAATGCAGATACTTTTAGCTGGAAGCAATTTTTGCCTGTGTGCGCTTGTCTTTCAAGAGTTTATCATAAAAAAGCATCACCTTCATTTTTAAATGCATCCACAGTTCATGTGAGAAATAGGGCTGTGATGGTTGTAATGATCACCGCACAACCGCGGTGGTGAAGTGCGACCCATGGTGGTGAATTGGGACCTGCAGTGGTGTCTCGCACAGCATGATGTTTTTAAGTTTATGTGAACACAAACGGCCAGCAGACTTTGAGTTTGTGCGCTATTTGCAAGGGGACACAACTGATATCAGTGGTTACCCGCTGCTTGGGGGAGGAAAAATTAGGCAAGATATCCTCTCTTGGTCACTCAAGGTTGCGAAAAAGTATCAATATGCGCTACCAGTACACCATCAGAACGCGTTTTCAGCGTGACTGGAAACATAACCCCCAAAAGATTTCTCCCTTGAAACAAGTGTTGTTTTACGGATGGAAGTGCTACAGCATGCACATACGCGCCGATCCCGTAGCAAGCACATATGCTCATTTGTAGGGGTCGACCGATATATCGCCGAGGCCGATAAATCGGCCGATATTTGGACATTTCTTATTATCGGCATCGGCCGATAAATCTTTCCATTTGGCCGATAAATTCTCCGCTTTGGTCACGTTAGCGCATTAGCATTTTGTTCCTTAGGAAGACGAATACACTCGACCCCACAGCGCCGGTTGGTGCATGACGTCAATGCACTGCGAGAGCAATCTGCTTCATATGCTTTAAAAACCCTCCCGCAGATCCCCGTGCCTCACGCCGACCGGCTCTTGCTGCACCACCCGACGTCAAATACATAGCTAGTCTGCCACAGTGAAATAACCAACCATCATTTCCTTATAAAAATGATGTTGTGTTGTGTATAAAACTCCGGCATGCAGCAAAGTCTCACTTAAAATGTTCCGTGAGCTGTCATATCCGCAGCTCGGTGGTAACAAACAACTTGGGACACAAATAGATTTAAAACATACTGAAATTTTTTTACCTACCAAACAGTGACAAATTCCGCGACCGGCTCTTCCTCAGATATGCGCGTTGTTGTCGGTAACTTATAAAAAAGACGCTGTTTCCCTCCGCAATAACCAGCGCCACCGAAGCCCAGCATGAAAGCTGGGCGTGCACGCAGGTGTGTGTTAGGAGGACGAGACGCACGTTGTATGGTAAGTACATAACTTGCTAATATGTTTGCATTTCTATTTATTCTTCTTCATTATCCACCGCATTTAACTGTGCATGATAACCTAATGTGTGCACCGGATTGTACATTGTCATGTTTAAGTTTGTTTTGTTTTGATGCTAAGCTACATGTCGCTAAATAAGCAAATACTGTTATAACGTAGGCTGTGCATTTTGTCGTGTTGTTTTTACAAAGACAAAACGGAAAAACAGAGATAAATCTTTTGGTAACACTTTACAATAAGATTCATTAGTTAACATTAGTTAATGTATTAACTAACATGAACAAACCATGAGCAATACATTTGTTACAGTATTTATTAATCTTTGTTAATGTTAGTTAATAGAAATAAAGCATTGTTTGTTCATGTTAGTTCACAGTGTATAAATTAATGTTAACAAGATTTTAATAAAGTATTGGTAATGGCTGAAATTAACATTAAAAATATTAATAAATGCTGTATAAGTGCAGTTCATTATTAGTTAATGTTAACCAATGTAGTTAAGTAATGAACCTTATTGTAAAGTGTTACCAATCTTTTTTGTTTAGTAATATATTTTTAACTTTAGGAAAGTAAAAACAACCTCTTACTAAGTAAAGTACTATTATATTTTTTGCATAATTTTTTTTATAAATCTTTAATTTCTGTATGTTTAAGTTAAACACATAAATTGCACTAATTGTTTATACATATTATGCTTAATAAATGTTAATTTACTTTCATTAATTGTTGGTATGCTTTTTATTTACTTTAATTTCATTTCTTATATCGGCGTTATATCGGCCAATCGGCCACATTGCTTGCTTCATATCGGCATCGGCATCGGCCATCAAAAAACCCATATCGGTCGACCTCTACTCATTTGCTTCACAAATTGTGTCTTAAAACCACGCAGAAAACGTGACCGTGTCGCTTTTTTCTTATTCAAAGCACGTGAGCGCTCCAGAGCGTCTTGTCATTGGAAAATTTAAAGTTGCAATTTTCTAGGCAGATATGGTTAGTACTATACTCTCATTCTGGCGTAATAATCAAGGGCTTTGCTGCCGTAACATGGCTGCAGCAGACGCAATGATATTACACAGTGCCTAATAAACAGAGGCATCAGTGGGAAGTCCAACCTGTGTGAAATATTCTCCCAAAAACACTTTGGTCTTGTTTCTTTCTTCAGAGGCCTTTCTCTTCTTGTCATACAATTCGTAAACACTTTATCTCTTGAAAAAACATGGTGAGAACGCAAGCTTCAATGAATGGCTGAAACCGTAGCCCACCACACATATACACCTGAAAGTGTGCATGTGCAGAAAGGGAACCTTGGGACGAGCACGTACAACGGCCTTATGTAAACATATCATCAGAATGATTGACAACTGGGATGACCAATAAATTTGATGATCTTCCGCTATACCTTTAATAGTATAGCATAAGATAGTATAATCATTACTATTTTTGTTTAAAGTCTTCCATCTTTGAGACCTCTACCTCATGTCTATTTCTTGTTGGCTTTGCTTCAGGTGTTGCTAAGTTCCAGGACTTCCTTTTAGCATTGCTCAGAAACTGATATCTTAGGCTGCTACAGAGTATGTTTTTCCTGTGTGCCCACGCCCTCCATTGAAGATGAAGAGTGCAGGGTTGCTGTGGCTTCATGCCCAGCTACTAAGGGAAGGTTACCGGGGGTTTCTTATGACATAATACCTTCTGTACCGAAAGCCACCTCAAAAGACCGGTGCATCCCTTCTAAACCTCAGCTACCCCAAACATGCACATAGATGTTTCATATTTCAAGAAGGTTTTTATGTAGGAAATGAGGAAGGCCCAGACAGTTAGTGGTGGTGTTTTCATTTCAGTCGTCTGTGATTGGTTGTACAGTCCCATCATGAATAAGATGAGGATCATGCATAGAAGGAAGCAGAACAGAACTACTTCCTGCTTGTAAGCATGCCAAACTATTGTAGTTGCAACAGTCCGAAAAGCCGAGTGGTCCGTTATACATCTGAGCGTCATGGCACATTAACACAAGGTTATTCGTTGTTGCCGTTTCCTGGCCAGCTTGTTCCTATTACTCAAGATTTTCATTTTTCCGAAACAGACTCCACACCTAGGTGTTCTCCTTCCTCGAACTCTGTTTATGTGTCTCCCAGGTCCTGCGTTATGTTGCTGGTGGCGTGCCGTAGTGAGACCAGCTGTCACGAATATGGGGTTGATGTGGAGGTCACAGTATGAACATCAAAGCTTAGGAAATGTATAATCAGAATACTGATTGCAGATGAGCAGTAATACTACAGAGTTATCCTAAAAAATATGTCAGTAATAGTCTACATTATCTTGTTTTTAATATACAGTATGTCTTTGATTAGCACATCCTGTTCTGTCATGAAAGTTTTCATGAGATTCACATCCGTCTGTGCTTTTCATGTTGAGTGAGGCCCTTGTTTCTGTGAGCGCTGACTTCGACACATTTATTTTGCTTATAAGCAGCTGACGAAAGAAAACCAAGTTAAGTTCGTCCATTTGGTCCGTGCATAAACCCTCAATTTAAAAGAGATTTTAGAGCAAACACATTTTTTGGAGAATTCCTCCATGAGATATTGACAAACTCATAATTTATCTTGATTTAACAAGAAATTAAAAACTTATTTAATTGATTACCATCAGCAATTTTTAGACATGATATCAATTTCCCCCAAAATGTCCCTCTTTTTGTTCTATATAATTAAATCCATTTTTTTTTACCATGAACATAGCCATAGAAGCTGGCATAGCGTTAAAAAGAAAAGAAAAAAGCAGATGACAGGGCTATTTAGGAACATTTAACTTATTAAAACCTTTGTGTCATCGGCACCAGATGACACATCCAAATACATGTGTGTATAAATATAGATATTTGTATAAAGAATTTTGTTTTGTTCATTTTGTGCAAACATGAAAACAGTGTCTGTTAATCTGATAGCCCGCTGGAGTGATGATCATTTTGTGTAGATGTGCTGTTTTTACATGACTAATTTTTTTTTTGTTGCTCTTTTTCAGGGTGAATCGGTGAAGTATTTCTTGGATAACTTGGACAGACTGGGAACACCGGTAAGCATGTTGCTGTCTGTTATCGGACTTTCTCATTGCACATTTTCTTTACAGAACTGAAACTACTAAAATAGTCATTAAAGTAGTAGTTAGTCAAGTAATATTTTTTATTTGTGTCATAAAAACTATCCAATCCATTTTAAGCATTTGATTTTTAGTTTTAAGCATTGACAGTCTGTGTCCAGCTTGCAGAATTTAACACAAAGGATTTAAACATGATGACATGTTTTAATAAAGCTGGGAGTACCAGACTTGTACTGTTAGCTCAAGGCATTATTAATTCGGCCAAAATGTGGCCACGTACACACTTCAGATACATTCGGTTGTCACTTTACCTTTTAGTGCTTAATCTGGAACAGGTCTGTCGTTTGTATGCAAAATCACAGAAAGAGGTACCAGCATTTATTTGCTTGTGTTGCCCTATCTTGCAAGAAAAACACAGAACAAGAGTCTGTAATAAACAGAAATCAATATAAAAGCTTTATATTAAATATGAGTATTGCAATCCACACCTTCCCCCTCTAAGTGAAAGTGTTGTGATTGTCACGCACTCCCAGTCATGAACATGCATCTCAGTCGGAACCTGCCGGTTGTGAGATTCCAACCAGTGACCTTTGGGTTACAAGGGGAAGAAAGAGGAAGTCTTACAAACATGAAATGCACAACTAGGGCTGTGTATCGCCATCAGTTTCCTGGTACGATACATATCAAGATACAAGGCCATGATGATGCGCTCACATCTGTGTCGATATTGCAGTTTTGGGAGTGACTTTTGCTGCATGTAGGGGATTCACTCTCGCATTTAAATGCGCTTGTCACTGCCTAGACTTTGAGGGTGAACATGGCCTATATAATATAACCGAAATACCAGCGATAACAAGAGTGTTTGTACTTTTGTTCAGCACAGATTCAATTTAGGCATGAGCATTGATGACATCATGAATGATACACACAGAGGGAATGAAAAAAATCTATTAAAACCATTTCACATGGCTAAATTTTGTATTTTATATATTTACAAAAATGTTATTTATCTAGATATAGGTTAATTTAATGTAGTTGCAAAATTGATATTTATTTGACAAGTCTTTATTTAAAATTATACCACGGGGCATTATATATAAATATTTAATTCAGTATCTCTAAATAAAAAAGCAGATTTCAAATTAATCACTTTGCCGCATGGTTGATTTATTATAGCAGAGAGGAAAGGAAATACTGAATGGCCAGTGTTGAAAATGGTGTATTGTCACATAGTGTATGGCCATGACCACGCTGCTCTAATTATCACTTCACACAGACAAGAGAAGTGAAACTAGTTCTGCTTACATCAGAGGTCACATGTTTTACACTTTCAACAGTGGCAGTCAAACCGTTTCCCATCATTTTTCCTATAGCAACATTTTCTCAAACATTTTACCCAAGAAATCCCCTTCGATGTTTTCTGTAGAAATATTTAAGGAGATAATTGAAAGAATGATGTTTTGATAGAAATGTGTGCTCTTCCTGTGTGTCATGACTCTGTGATTTAGGATGCAGATGGAATTGTTCCTCATCTGCTTATGAGAGGTTTTCTTGGTCACTCAGATGATCTGTGAGCTCATCATGCTAATCATAAATGATCAGAGGCAGATGCTGGCTCACCCATGAGTTATCACAGGAATAGTTTGCCAAAAACTGAAGATTTTCTTATAATGTACTCACCCTTATGCTGTTACCCTCATATGACGTCGATATAAAATGTTGAACATGTTGAAGCTCCAAAAAGCACATGCATCAATCATTTCCACTTTAGATTACTCAGTTATTTGGATTATTTGAATTATAAAGTGTAATTGTAACCAATTAACCACATATCAATCCCAATTTCAAATTTGATTGCTTTAAATTTTTGGGTTCTTGCATGTCTCATAACGAAATATTATTTATTGGCATTGAAGGTGAGTAAATTATGTGAAATTTCATTTTGGGTGAGCTGTTCCTTTATTAGGGTTGTGGCATTATTAAACATGTCATTTTGCAAGATTCTCGATACCATTTTTGATGGCACAGCAAGAACGACTATGCTGTGTGTCTTTACAGATTATAGACTTCCAATTTATTGACAAAAGCAATCAGAAAGCACCACCCTTCTGCTTTTCATGAAGATGACCAGCATTTTTGCAATAGCCACACGTTAGGCTTTGTTGCGGCTGGGATATTTAGCACAAACATTGCTAGTTATTTATCGCTAATATATCCCTTTGTTTCGTGATCCAGATAATTAGATAAAGTAAAGCTTAGATATTTTTCCTAAGTGAGCTGTTTGTAGGTTTTTGACTGTACTAAGTTTACCCAATAGTATATTTTGACAGGCCGGTTGCCAGTTATTACGGTTACTAACATGAGACCACAATGGTCCATAAATGCGATCACCGGAGGGCGCAACCCCAGAAAGAGCTGCAAATTGAGTTATAAAAATCCACTAAATTGGGTTTTTAATGTAAAAGCAAGCGAGCGCACAAACAGAGAAAACCTTTTCTGATTGGCTGTTTCCTGATTGATTGCGTCCTGCCACATCCCTTTTTTGCATTTAGTATAGGGCTGTTAAATAGAATTTTTATGCATTGATTGATTGTGAACATTTACTGCATCAACCCATAAAACCGAAGTTGTGAAGGACATACACTTATCTACAGTGTTGGGGGTAATGCATTTCAAGTAACGTACATTACGTAATAATATTACTTTTCTGAAGTAACGAGTAAAGTAAATCATTACTTTATAAATGTACATATTAATATTTGAGTTACTTTTTAAAAAGTAATGCAAATTACTTTTCAGTTTAATTAATTTGATGTAAAAAAAGGAACAATGTACTGCATTAAAGGCAGGGTAGGCAGGAATGATCTAAAAAACTTTTTTACAAATTTGTTTAAACTGTCTTTATATACAAATACATGATTAAAATGTAAGTACTTTGAAAAAGAGAGTACAAAACTCGAGTGTCTGTAGACCTCTCACGACCGCCCCAAACACAGCTAATTATTTCCATTCGGGATGAAACAAATGATTAGCTTGCGCGAATATCACTCTCTCTCGCGACCATGGCACCACCCGTTGCTATGGGATCTGCCCAGACATGCGCACACCCGATTGATTTGAACGTGCACGAGGCACTCTAGAAAGAGCACAAGCATGGCAGAGAAAGAGCATTCAGAACTCTC
This sequence comes from Misgurnus anguillicaudatus, assembly GCF_027580225.2. Classification (NCBI taxonomy): domain Eukaryota; kingdom Metazoa; phylum Chordata; class Actinopteri; order Cypriniformes; family Cobitidae; genus Misgurnus; species Misgurnus anguillicaudatus. Next base: position 22,338,364 of record NC_073355.2, read on the forward strand.
AGAAAGTGAATTCAGAAATCACAGTACCTGCATATCCAGTCAGCGAAGGCAAACAAGGCAAAAAGGGAATAAACGAAGCAATCAAACGAGAGTAAATATCACGTGGCTTTTCCTCGAGTCGACGATGCGACGTAGCGGTATTGTCTGCGGAGTGTAGTCCTCATCAGAGTCAACAATGCTTTCATCACGGAAACTCTGACATGCAAAACACTGGCTTAATAGTGAGTACTAGAAGGCATCCTATCTGTTTATATTCCTACTGATAAAGTTAGGTGTATTATTACATGTGATTGTGACATGATGTTACTACATGCACCGCGCTCCTTCCTCTCCGCTTGTCTGTGGTAAATCCTTCTCCCAGCAAAGCTGTCGGTGTCGCGCGTTCATGTGTTTTGGGGGTGTGGCTTTAGAAGAAACCCAGAAGGGAGGGGGTGGAGTGAATGGAAAAAATGAGCTGTGTTTAAAACAGTGGCGAGAGGTCCACAGACACTCAACTCCTACACTCTTTTTTTCAGAGTACCCACATTTCACCTATGCATTGATATATAAAGACAGTTCAAACACATTTGTAAAAAAAGTTTTTTTAGATAATTCCTGCCTATCCTGCCTTTTAACTGAACGTGTTAAACGTAGATTTACACACTCTATGCATGAGCTTTTGAGCGGGAAAAGTCAGAAACGGAGATGGCAGGCCAGAGCTTAACATTTTTGTGATGGAAATATGCAATTTCTGAATACAGAACTTCTCAGTCGTAAAAGCCATCTGCAAGGCCTGAAAGAGATCAAGTCTTAGCCAAGTATGGAAAAAGTAACGCAAAAGTAACGTAAGCATAACTTTCCATTAAAAGTAACCAAGTAATGCAATTAGTTACTTTTTTGGGGAGTAACTTAATATTGTAATGCATTAATTTTAAAAGTAACTTTCCCAAACACTGCTTATCTATGCAGTAATATTAACCTCCTAAGACCCGAGCTGTGGTTTGTCTTTTTTTTCAGATTTCTTCTAGCTATTTTGGGTTTAGGAAGAACCAATAAATATAATAACCAAACATTTTTCTTTGAACATAAAGCAGTGTAATTGTCCACGTTTGTGTGCAACAGGTTCCAGTTACACAGAATGAAGTGGACATTTAGGTCTTAGGAGGTTAAACATTTCAGATGCACAGAGATATCGGATAGTATTGAACCGTTGACATAATAATCGTAACAGAGTCGTGAGACACCCCTGCTTCAATTGCCCATTGTTGCAATAATATTGTGTCGCTTTTAGGTCTTGGACTGCAGTACCAAGTTCAACCTTTAGATGTCAATAATACATACTGCCTTTTTAACAAGCGTTTTGTCAGTTTGCAATGTGTCTGTTTTTGTTCTGCCATCTGTAAAATATCATTGGTCCAAAATCCTGAATAGGCTAATCATTGGAAACTTATAGCTTCAGGCTGTGTTGGGACACTGTCAGTGTTATACATGCATCTGCACAACAGTCACTGTATCAGTGCATGACGGCTCTGTGCGGTTCCCTTCAAGTCATGTGACCTGGTGCCTGCTGCTCTTGTTCTCTTTCTGTACTGAACGGATGTTTGCGGTTTTGTGCTCTTTCTAGACGCTGCTGACTGCAGTAAATGTGACGACAATTAGTATCTCATCTAGTCTTTAGACGGATCTGTTTTAAGACCTAAAGATCAGATCATTTCACAACTGTTTTAAATTCACACATCTTATTCCATTCTTATGTCATGCTCGGGTTTTATTTCATCTGCTAACTTTATCTTATTTGATCTCTTTCCTCTTTAAATGACTAATAGCACGTAACTCAGAGGACAATCCGTTTATTTCTCTGCTTATCTCATTACACGTCTTGACATCACTCTGTGTCGTTTGTGCACAGTTTGTCATTCTGACTTTCTCTTCTGAGAAAGAGGAAGCTAGGGTGGAATCCGCTCTGGACACGCCTCAGAAAGGCCTTGCTTTTTTAATAGTCAGTTAGCCTTTTTTGTTGAGACAAACGACTACTCTTTCCATTAAGCCATAGCGGTGTGGACCCACTTGTGCAATCACGCCACCAACAAACAGGAAGAGGAAATACAGCACGCACATCCGAGTGTGCTCGGAGGGACAGGCCTCTTGACGTTGTTGGAAAGTATGTGTTTGTTTCAGTTTGCGTTCATTCTTAGTCGAGAGGATTCATGTGGGATCCAGTTGTTTGTGTGGAGGAAAACCTCAGTGACCTCAAGTTGTGAATGTTCAGGAGGTTATGAGGAAGAGGGGTTGGGAGAGATGAGCAGGATGTTTAACTTTAGACTTAAGTTTGAATCTTATCTTCTTATAACAAAACTATGACATCTGAGACTCTTAAAGCGATAGTTCAGCCAAATATCAAAATAGCTCCATGATGAAGTTACCCTCAAATACAAGTGTCCATCATCTTTCAGAAAAACAGATTTGGAGTTATTTTAGTAAATGTCCTTTGCTTTTCCAAGCTTATAACAATAGAAAACCGGGATCAGGAAATAACTTTAGTGCTTTTATCCTTCACAGAAGTAATCCACACAGCTCCAAGGGGTTAATAAAAGGTGTTTTGCGGGCGACGCCATCTTGGACTCCCACGATTCACGAGAGTCACTGCACAACGTACCCATGGCAAAGCTACAACTCTGATGTGAATGGCTTGAGTCCAAGGTGGCGTTGTTACCGGAAGCTAGTTAATAAAGTTTAAAAAGTTTGAAATATGGATCTGTTTCTTACAAAAATTGCATCAATTATCCACAAAAGACCTTTATTAACCCCTTGGAGCTGTGTGGATTTCCTCTGTGAAGAGTGAATGCACTTTATTGCTGTTTAAGGTCAAAAGTTGTTGCCAGATCCCTGTTTTCTACCATTATAAAGCTTGAGGGAGCAAGGACATGTACTAAAATAACTCCAAATGTGCTCGTCTGAAAGATGATGGACATATCTCAGATTACTTGAGGATGAGTACATTATGGGGTAATTTTGATATTTTTCACTGGATTATCGCTTTATATCCTTAATTGATAACACTATTTTACTTTAGGAAGTTGTGTACTGCAATTCATTCAAGGCTTTAAAACCAGAAATCACCAAATTGTTTATTGTACACTTCTGCTGCGCTCATGAGAATAAATGAATCTCTTTAGTTTCACTGTGATCAGGTTCGAACCTTCAGTCAATGAGGTTATGTCATTGTCTGCAAGCACCGACTGCTTCCTTCTGGCACAGGGCCCGTGTCGGATGGCTTTTCCATTAAAGGCAGTTGCCTTTGATGTCATCCCGTCTGGAATTTCAGAAATGTATCTTGGGCCTTATGAGCTAGCACCCGGCGTTAAGCCGTGCTTTTTCTCTAATCGACTTACGTTCGCTTTAGTGCAGGCAGGGTAGAGTTTCACATAATACATTTTGTGTGCATTGCCTTCCACTAAGTATTGGCATGAGCTTGGTTTTCGATTCACCTTTTTGCTTCTGTGTCTACTACCCCCATCCTTTTCTCTGGTATGCAGAAAATGTAAAGAATGGACTATGAGCTATCCGTCATAGTTGTTTGCTTCCTCCAACATTCACAGTTTTGGTGTGACACAGTGGAACTGCTTTGGTGATGACAATTGCATGTCACAAAGGCATGTTTATAAATGAAAAGGCAAATTACTTGTTTTTTTACTTAATATTTTACTTTCCAATGGTAATTCTTACTTTCCTTGGTAATTCTAGTTTCTCAGTGTTGTTATATGTGACCCTATCTGTGAAATCCAGGCTAAAGTCACATAATCTAATTATGTGATTAAGAGCATCAAAGTTCAATTTTACTCATTCACATGACCTTACTTACTCTGTATTAAAGATATCAAGGTTATTTATTCACAGAATATTTTTCACATTATAAGGAAAACAGTAAATAAAGAAGAATTAAGCTGGGTTTTCATTGACCGGGTCATATTTATACCTATATTACCTTGCAGTAGATTAGGAGTTCCCAAAATGTTCATTTTTGCGACCCACTCAAAAAGGTTTCATCTATCCTGCGACCCACCAGATTTTTAAATGTTTATAAAAAAATACACATTTTACCTCTTTTATAATCGAGTAGTTTATATTTTCCTTGTCATCTTATTACCTCTTTCCTCGCCAGTGTTTTTTTTTTATTCCCAGCCAGTGCCACCATTTTTTTATGATTTTCACAAAAGTTTAATGCCTTCCAGAAAATGTACTTTTTTTAATATGAAACATGCAATATATCAAATGAAAGAACAGACACACTGCTTTCGAACAAATAAAAAAGTAGAGATAATTGCATTTTTGTAAAGGATTTGTGTTAGAGATCAGATTCAGAGCGATCCTCAAAACACACACAGAGTTTTTACTGTTTTGAATTAGTTGATGTTTCAGTGTTTAAGTTGGGTAAGAGCGCCACCTAGTGGATAATAGCAAGAATATAGATTGCCATAAAAACTTGTCATTGGCAGGGACGCGAAATTAAAATCATTGCTAGTCATTAATTGGACTAAACAATTTTTTTTGTGTCATTTACCCGAGGGGCAACCTTCCAATCTCTCTAAAGAAGCCAATATGGAAGTGACTTAAACTGCAATTCATCGACTGGCCACTAGAGGCTGGCTTCAAAAGGGAGTTAATTCCCATAGACCCCCATGTTAAAATGCCCAACTTTACAGTAGAAAATAATATTTACAGCCTGGTTTTTGGTCTATATAGCAAATCTTGCCCTTCATGAAAACTGTGAGGGGAGTGAATTTCTTGGTAACTCATCCATTTAAATGATATTAAGCCTTTAAGGTGCAGTGTGTAATTTTTAGAAAGATCTCTTGACAGAAATGCCAAACCTTTTCATATTGAGCCATTTTGTTTTTATTACCTTAGAATAAATCGTTTTTATCTACAAACACAAGGGTCCCCTTACGTGGAAGTCGCCATTTTGTGCTGCCATGTTTCTACAGAAACCCTTAACAGACAAACTTTTTTAATAAGTTGTCTTCGACAATGACATGTTTTTTCGGTGGCGGCTACCGTAGCTTCTCTATGCATTTCAAAAGTGAGGGGTGAGCAGTGGACTAAGCCGTTGGTTACAATTCACAACCTCACCACTAGATGCCGCTCAAATGTACACACTGCACCTTTCAAGTTCTGCATAATTAGGGCGTGGCCACTTGATTGACTGGTAAGCTGCCACTGCTGTCACTAGAGTCAAACCAGGTGGGCGTGGCTTCAGCAACCAGCCACTTCGGCTTCACCCATGTTTCGCCACTTGACCCATTTTCGGTTATTCACGAGTGGTGCACAGCCAAGATGGCGACGGAAGGCACCGCCTATTCAAAAAAGCTCTTCACAAACCTATGGGTGATGTCATGTCACGGATGTTACTATGTCCATAGTTTTACAGTCTATGCATTCACCATAACAGTAAAGTGACTTTCCGTGACCCACACTTCCCATAGTTTGCTGTATTGAAACATGTATCATAGTCATATTATTGCCTCATCTTTGTTAAATGATTAATCATTGCTCTGATTTATCTTTCTACAGGACTATCTTCCCTCACAGCAGGACATCCTGTTGGCACGTAAGCCCACCAAGGGCATTCACGAGTACGATTTCGACATCAAGAACGTACCGTTCAAAATGGTGGACGTGGGCGGCCAGAGGTCAGAGCGCCGCAGGTGGTTCGAGTGCTTCGACAGCGTCACCTCCATCCTGTTCCTCGTCTCATCCAGCGAGTTTGACCAGGTGCTGATGGAGGACCGCCAGACCAACCGCCTCATGGAGTCGCTCAACATCTTCGAGACCATCGTCAACAACCGCGTCTTCAGCAACGTTTCCATCATCCTTTTCCTCAACAAGACGGACCTGCTCGAGGAAAAGGTCAAAAAGGTGGCCATCAAGGACTACTTCCCCGAGTACACGGGGGAGCCGCACAGCCTAGCGGACGTGCAGAAGTTCCTGGTGGATTGTTTCCGAAACAAGCGCAGAGACCAGCAGCAGAAGCCCCTCTACCACCACTTCACCACCGCCATTAACACGGAGAACATTCGGCTGGTCTTCCGTGACGTCAAGGACACCATCTTGCACGACAACCTCAAACAGCTCATGCTGCAGTGATGCCGGTCCGGCGGCGACCCCTTTCAAATTTCTCCAAAGTAACCAGATGTTTGTACTCCATACAGTAAACCTTTCTGAATAGCTCTGACATGCTTTTATGCGAGGATGCAGGCCTAGCCTAGCGGTCTGTCACGAGCGCAGAACGGCGGGGTTACTCGCTCAGCGGCCAAGGGTGTAGTTATTCTCTTTTATAAAAAATAACAGAGTAAGGTTAGAGAGAGTGTGTCTGTCCACTCACACTTGTTGTCCTTATTCAGCCTGCCGAGAGAAGCTGTATGTGTCATTAAACGTTATATCCACCATCTGTGAAGCAGGTGCCAAAAGCGATGCACGTTCCCATAAGTTAGGGACAAAAAAAGAAACGACGTTTTGGTGGGGATATCTTAGCACTGTCCTGAATACCTGTTACCTTTTGAGCCTTTTATTACTGACCAAATAATGAGCAATGCTTTTAACCCTTTTAACAGGAACTATTCTGAGCCTCTACCTGCCTGGCCTTCATTTCTTTTTGTTTTTCTCGATTGGTGTTTTAACCTCTAGTTGTTTAATCAATCATTCAGTTGTTTTATATAGATATATGAATATATTTACCAGTAAGAATCATAAGTTATATTTCAAAAGGTTTACACTTTTTTTGCCTTTTCATCTGCTGATGGATACTGCTTACGATATATAAATATATACTATACCACTGAATTGATACTGTGGTTGCCAGGCAAGCTGATATGTACAGCACACAAGGCATAAACTCAGGGCTGAATGTAGACCACTTTAATGTATTGATGAAAACCATCTTTTCAGGAACAACATCTTATCGTAGCTCTCCATCGGCGGATTGGAAATCACATTTTCTTTTTAGCCTGCAGACATCCTTTTTTCATTTTCCCTCTCAAGTCAGGAAAATCCTTACGGTTTTATTAGTTTGTCCATCAGGGAATGCTTAAAACGGTTTAGTCTTAATTTATTTGTCTTTTTTGTTATTTGTCAACAAACTATATACTGCCGTCTTTCGGTCGAACCCCAAGGTTTTTAATTTTGAAAAACATTGCTATGTTTAAGGTACCAATAATTCGATCACCTGTTTTGTTTGCATACAAAAGGGATAGATTTGACCTGTGAACCCTGTCATTGTGTATAGCTACTTTGTATAGTGCCATGTCCACTCTTGATACTACTCGTAGTAAGTATTTGATGTAAATAGCCTGTATCTCACCCACCTCACCCTTTTTTCTAACCGATATGTAATCAACACTGAACATGTATAGCTGTTTAATGCCACTGTGTGTATTTACACAACCAATTGCCCGTTTCTTTTATATATATATAAATGCTGACTCGCTCCTTTCTATCCATTGCTGTTTTTATTTAATTTTTTTTTTTTTTTTGGTTGTGAACGGTGCCTGTATACGTGTCTATGCATTCAGTAGCTGCTGATTTTAAGTGCTGGCTGTAAAAATGGCCGGTTGCGGATTCTGCCGTATGCTCCTGGCTGAAGGCCCGGGAGGTTTGTGAAAGCAAGTATTACATCTTCACACTCCGCTGACAGTATCCTGTGTCTCTTATAGTGCCAGTTAGTACCCGACCGATGCCTTAGGAAGAGCACAGATATTAATACTTAGTCCTTTAACCATTCAAACCTAAACGGCACAAAGCACTCAAGATTTTGAATGATTTACGTTCAGGACGCAAGTACATTTCAAAATGGTGAAATAGAAATAGTGCTGAGAGTATCAATCTCTAGTATTAGCTGTGGTCTGTATTGTCATAGATAGCATGCTGAATCTTTGTATTACATGACATCCACACACCGATAGCCTTTTGCAACCTCAATAACGCAAGTGTTACATACCTCTCGAAAAGGAAGAGGAAATGATTGAAAATGAGCAGCGAAGTTAAATACTTGTCTGTTGGCAACCACTGAAATGGCATATATACATGCACGGTTTTAGTTGAGCTGTTTCGGCCCTGAGGGCAAACCCAAGTGCTTGTGAAAATGATGTCACTGTTTGGTTAAGTTGCGAAAGATATGACAGGTGGTCTTCTGCCAACACGCATGCCTCTTGTAGTGCATTAAGGCACCCGTAGTGCATTTATTCTTATGTCGAGCTGTTAGCGGTTAATGTGTTGTTCCCCCAATTGACATGTTTAAAAAAGGACGATGCTGCACACGTACAGATACACTACTTTATTACGCTGTGTTCTTGCTCTGTCTGCACGCTGCTGAGGTGTGAGAGATGTAAACTGGGCTTTATTCTCAAAGTCTTTAACCTTTGACTTCCAGAGTGTGGCAGTGGATACGAGTTTTAAGTTCTGATCATGGTTTCTCCATTTTTGTTTTTAATGTTAGGAATGGTGAATGATGGTGTATGAGCTCACTGTAATAATCTCTGAAACTTGATTGTGATCAGAGATGGCAAATTAGTGTTTTGTTTTTCATCGGTGCCCAGATAATCAGTTGAATATTATGCAAGCCACAAAATCTTATTCCTAGTGCCTCCTGTTTGATGCTTCAGATCTTTCTTTGTACTTAGGCCTTTTAAATTTTTGATTCATGTGAATATTTTTTGAGTCCTGATATCAGAATAATTCGTACTAAATGATTTCAAGAGAGACTCCTGCACTCAGTACAGTAGTTTTCATTGTACAGTCTAACTAATGCTTCCTCACTCTTCATCATTGACTCAATAAAATCATTTTTCAAAAACTTGAAGTCATTTTGATGTTTTGTGGTATTTGACTAACTTTGTTTCAGAAATGGCTTTTAATAAAGGTGTGTCTATAAAGTGTAGTTTAACATCACTAACACTAGGTTGCAGTGTTGTGCTAGATTTAAAACTGAGTTTTTGCTTTAGGGCTGAATTTTTTTAACTTCTAAACACAAACATTACAAATATAAATTCAACATGGTTATGCTACAGTAACCATGATTTAAATATGGTATTTTACATAGTAACCACAAATTTAACTTGAGTATCTGTAGTATAACAACCATAATATTTGTATTCATACCATGCTTACAAAACTTTTATTATAATAAACCATGGTTCATTTTCCTAAGGATTATAATGAATGACACTCCACCATGGGGTGGTTTTCCAGACATGTTAAAGGTATTGTGGAGGATTTTCTTTTTCCGGGTGGATCATGAAGATTATTGGTGGTCCTAGTTGTCAATCCGGAGTGTTGTGCAATTGCATTTTTTTAAAAAGTGGAGAAGGCGTTTCTTTTCTAAAATTTGAGGAAATCCTCCGCTACACTTTTAATCTAATTTTAACTTTTTTACACGGACAAACTGAATAACAATGCTTGATATATAAAAGCAATTCAAAATGTACAGACTTAGATTACATAAGAATTTACCTTTATAATAAATAAAAACAAAATGAAGTCAGAATCAAGTAAGGTGCAGAACATGTGTGCAAAATGCCTAAATGCACACAGAGGGAATAAAACACAAGTTTAAGATTTAAATAGTGAAATCAGATAACCCTGAGTATTCTATAAATTAAAGAAAAAGAAATTATTAAAAAAACGAACGTATAGCCAGAATTGCCAACTTTGTCTTTTTAACTGGAGAAACAAAGAGATAACTTCACAATGGTATATTAACCTGAAATCTTCTTCCAATATGGACGTGTAGCCCTGTCACGGGGATGTTGGATTTATTCACACACATAAAAATATTTATTGAATGCTACTTTTTCCCATAATATTTGCATTATCCTAGGCTGTACATTAATATATTGGGAGAAAGCTGTTATATGTGAAATCAGATAATGTGCAACTTTATTTATACAGCCAAAATTGAATGATCCTCATATTTAAAAAAATCTGCAACAATTTGACTGAGATTGGTAATCGAATCAGGCTTCTTTATATCTAAGCATCGAATCTTCGACTATTCGGGGTCACCCCTAGCTAGCCCTACATTCTAAAAATGGCTGGGTTATTTTTTACCCATAATGAGTAAAAATTGGGCAGAACACACCGCTGGGTTAAAATTGACCCAATGCTGGGTTATTATACCCCATGATTGCATAACAACAACCCAACATAAGGTCATTTTTAACCCATCATGTGTTGTGTCCAATATTTACCCATTATGGGTCAAAAATATCCTAGCCATTTTTAGAGTGTATGTGCGTATGTTATGCAATTTTATTTGTGTATATTGTAGGCCTACTTGAATTTTGATCACTTATGGTTTCAATATTTTGTTATTTGCATTTATTCCAGCAAAATAAAAGGCTGACAACTTGCACTTTGTGATTATTAAGATTGTGTGAATCTAGGCTGTAAATTTGGTGGATGAAGGGGTAAAGCCCAGGAGCCCCTTACAGTGTTAATACGGCCCCCGAGGACCACCGTATTTCCCTCTAGTAGACTACAAAACATTTTGATCTGTTTTGATTTCATGTTTAGTAGTCATTTGACATATATGCATAGCTTTACGTGTATCTGTCTTCCCCACTCAAGCAGACTTAAGTCTTGACCCTGTGAAACAACAATAAACAAATAACGAGGTAGACGGACAAATCACAAATTACAGGAGATATATAATACAATCAAATATGCTTTACTACAGATTTAAGCACATTAAATGATTTTTCAAGCCATTGTATTCAAAGGTTTTGCCATACTGTCAAAAGCATTGAAAAGGGACTTGATGTCTGAGAAAGACATTCTAAAATTAGGTTTAGAATGAATGGTTCTGGTTTTATGAATATGAAACTTGCCTAGATGACAAAGCAGAAAAATTGTGTTTTCAAGATTGACGTCTATACAATAAAAATCTGACAAAAAAATAATAGTCTCTGAAATTTCTATCATTTTTTACAGCATAGAAAAACTAAAATAGTAACATCTGACCAAAAAGATTTTGATTATTCTTGACTCTTGCGTGACTAAAATAACTGCCTAGAGGCGTTGCAAACATTGCCACCTAGTGGCGCAACTTTCCTTAAAGTTAAAGTCATATATTGGGTCCACAGTCAACCTAGAAAATGAGAAAAAGATCAACCCAGTAACTTAGTTTTGGTAAACCCACTCTCTGCAAGCATGTAAAAAATTAGGTCATTAAAATCTTGCTCCCCTAGTATGTCAGAAGTTGATAATACCCCAAAAAAGATGACATAATAACAAGGGGGATATTGGATTTTGTGTAAAATTAAGAATTTACTTTTTAATACTGACCTGATACAATACTGATTTTGGTGTTAACTCAGTTTTTTTAAATTGCGTTTGTTGCGTTTTGGAACCAAACTCTTCAAATATTACTCTTCCACCAAACAAAGTAGTTCCACAGAATCAAGTGTGGCTGCAAAAGAGCGCAGTTCCCAAGCGACACCAGTGTTGCCAGATGTACGATAATTATCATATTTGTAAGATAGTTTTGACCTCTGTTTGATGTACGTTCAATAATGAAAAGAAATCCCATAATGTCTGAATGGTATGTGCAAATGGTCGTTGCAATCGTAGGGCTTCTATACTTATTGATCTATCTGTTATTCTCTTTTCATCTCACCAACAGTTTAATACTTACTCGCACATCCAAACGTAGTCAGAGAAGGGCACCATCTTCCAATTGCATGACGTTGCGAAAAAGCAGTCACATCCTCTTAAACTGTGCTGCTTTCATGGATGTCAGTGCCTTGACCTCTGGAACCGCAGTCTTTGATAGTTTACAACTTATCGTGTGTAGTTGGCTTTTTGATAAAAAAAATTGTGGCTTTTTGATGACTCATGGTCCTTAATTGCTTCTAATTTTAAGTTTTTAGTTATGATTACAAAAGGATTTGACTTCGCTTAAGCCATACACACAACAGTCACTGCTGTCATGAATCAGCCACTGACGAACCTTGCCGTTGTCGCCAATTGTCCACTTTGTATTAAAACATCTTTTTTTTGCTTTTCTTTGACTCATCTTCATCATATTGTTGGTTATTCGTTTCCACTGGCCTCTTTGCCCCAGTATTTTGCCGCCAAATTTTAAGCCCCATAAACTTGGCATTTTTGACAATACAGTTACAGACACTGCATTTTAACCATATTTGAGGTGCAATATCTCAGTTGCCCTCTGGGGTGTGTTTAATATTTCAATGCAGGGTCACATTGAGTCCAAACGTCTATCACCATGCCAAAAATCAGACTTATTTACAGCAGCTTTTTAAAGTTATGGTCACATAAACTTGGTAATTTTGACAATACAGTTAATAGACATTGCATTTTAAACCATATTTGAGGTGCTATATCCCAGTTGCCCTCTGGGGTGCGTTTAATATTTCAATGCAGGGTCACACTCAGTGCCCCTTTCTATCACCATGCCAAACATCAGACTTATTTACTGCAGCATTTTAAAGTTATGGTCCCATAATCTTGGCATTTTTCACAACACAGTAACAGACACCGCATTTTAACCAAACTTATGGTGCCACATCCCAGTTGCCCTCCGGGGTGCGTCCAACACCTCAATACAGGCCCACACCCAGTGCTCCTGTCTATCACCATAGGAAAAATCAGACTTATTTACAGCAGCATTTTAAAGTTATGGTCCCATAAACTTGGGCATTTTTGACAAGACAGAAAGTAATGCACTTTAATCAAATTTGAGGTACTATATCTCAGTTGCCCTCTGGGCTGCGTTTAATATTTCAATACAGGCTCACACCCAGTGCTCCCGTCAATCACCATAGGAAAAACCAGACTTATCCACAGCAGCACTCCAAAGCCATGGTCCCACAAACCTGGGCATCCCCGACAAGACAGAAAGTAATGCACTTTAATCAAATTTGAGGTACCACACCTCAGTTGCCCTCTGGGCTGCGTTTAATATTTCAATACAGGCTCACACTCAGTGCTCCTGTCTATCACCATAGGAAAAATCAGACTTATTTACAGCAGCATTTTAAAGTTATGGTCCCATAAACTTGCCATTTTCACAAGACAGTTACAGACACTGCATTTTAACCAAATTAGAGGTGCAATATCTCAGTTGGCCTCTGGGGTGCGTTTAATATTTCAATACAGGGTCACACTCAGTGCTCCTGTCTATCACCATAGGAAAAACCAGACTTATTTACAGCAGCATTTTAAAGTTATGGTCCCATAAACTTGGCATTTTTGACAATACAGTTACAGCCACTGCATTTTAACCATATTTGAGGTGCAATATCTCAGTTGGCCTCTGGGGTGCGTTTAATATTTCAATGCAGCGTAACACTCAGTACTCCTGCCTATCACCATACAAGAAATCAGACTTATTTACAGCAGCATTTTAAAGTTATGGTCCCATAAACTTGCCAGTTTTGACTAGACAGTTAAAGTAATTACACTTTAACCAAATTTGAGGTGCTATATCTCAGTTGCCCTCTGGGGTGCGTTTAATATTTCAATGCAGGGTCACACTCAGTACTCCTGCCTATCAGCATACAAAAAATCAGACTCATTTACAGCAGCATTTTAAAGTTATGGTCCCATAATCTTGGCATTTTTGACAATACAGTTACAGACACTGCATTTTAAACAAATTTGAGGTGCTATATCTCAGTTGGCCTCTGGGGTGCGTTTAATATCTCAATGCAGGGTGGCATTCAGTGCTCCTGCCTATCACCATAGCAAAAATCAGACTTATTTACAGCAGCATTTTAAAGTTATGGTCCCATAAACTTGCCATTTTTGACAAGACAGTTACAGACACTGCATTTTAACTAAATTAGAGGTGCAATATCTCAGTTGGCCTCTGGGGTGCGTTTAATAGTTCAATGCAGAGTCACACTCAGTGCTCCTGTCTATCACCATAGGAAAAATCAGAATAATTTACAACAGCATTTTAAAGTTATGGTCCCATAAACTTGGCATTTTTGACAGTACAGTTACAGACACTGCATTTTAACCAAATTTGAGGTGCAATATCTCAGTTGGCCTCTGGGGTGCGTTTACAGTTTTTTACAATCACTTTGCTACTATTTTCAGAACATTGATGTCATTTTTCACAACTCTAGACACAAAACTCACAACCAAAGATCAAAATGCAAATTTTTCAAAACTCTTAACTCTTTTCTCAATTGCTTGGATACAATACACATAAAACTTGGATCATTTGTTCATTCAACCAAAATCACATGTTCAATATGACACAACTTAACATCAAAGTACTACTGTTTCAAAAGGCTATTCACACATCACATTTCAAATAAGTGTCTATTCATTTTCTTACAATGATCTAACTATCAATCAATACAACTGCCCAAAATGATAAGTAACTGTTGCATTATTCGTAATAGTTGTATGGAAACAGACAAAGAATCTTCCATGTTTACTGAAAATCATGAAAGTTTCAAGATAATGAGGTTCATTGTAACCAATAAGCATGGAGCATGAACCAATTATCACTGTACTGTATAGATGCAGGCCCTTGTAATTGCTTGTCCAATTCTGCCAACTTGTTACTGATGATTGAGTGCAGATTGTGAAATGATGTGACCTATGTTGTGATTGTACTGTAGTGTTTTCATCAATACATTACAAACTTTGTTCAATGATTCCAATGTGTCTGTCGTATTCTCTCTACTACTGCAGTACTTTTACAGATATGTATTTGCTCTACATGTACCATAATGAAATCTGTATCACCAATTTTGTTCTACAATATTTAATGATTGTACAAACAATGACTTAGTGAAACTATCAGTTGCTTGTGTGTGGGTGATCTATAGTTATGTTTCCATGGTATTTCACAGTAAATTTGTGTTTTGAAACAATGATTGTGCAAGTGCAAGATGTCTTTAAAGATGTGAATGCACAATGCAATGTTTTGAACACTAGACAGCCTGTGTTACAAGTGATTACCGTTTTGAGTTTTGTATCTAGAGTTGTGAAAAATGACATCAAGGTTCTGAAAATAGTAGCAAAGTGGTTGTAAAAAACTGTAATATCTCAATGCAGGGTCACACTCAGTGCTCCTGCCTATCACCATAGCAAAAATCCGACTTATTTACAGCAGCATTTTAAAGTTATGGTCCCATAAACCTGCCACTCTCGACAAGACAGTTACAGACACTGCATTTTAACCAAATTAGAGGTGCAATATCTCAGTTGCCCTCTGGGGTGCGTTCAATATTTCAATGCACAGTCACACTCAGTGGTCCTGTCTATCACCATAGGAAAAATCAGAATAATTTACAGCAGCATTTTAAAGTTATGGTCCCATAAACTTGGCATTTTTGACAATACAGTTACAGACAATGCATTTTAACCATATTTGAGGTGCAATATCTCAGTTGGCCTCTGGGGTGCGTTTAATATCTCAATGCAGGGTCACATTCAGTGCTCCTGCCTATCACCATAGCAAAAATCAGACTTATTTACAGCAGCATTTTAAAGTTATGGTCCCATAAACTTGGCATTTTTGACAATACAGTTACAGACCATAGACCGTAAAAAAATATGGACGTAGTGTCCGTGACGTCACCCATTGGCTTGTGAAGATCGCTTTTGAAGCTTAAAGTGGGCGTTGCCTGCCGTCGCCATCTTGGCCGCGCGTCCCCGCGAATTACTCGCGGAGGACCGAACATGGGTAAGGAGGCGGGACATGGGTGAAGCTGAGGTGAAACCACGCCCGCCTAGCGCGAGTCTAGTGACGGTAGTGGCTGTTCAACCGACACTCGGGCGGCCACGCCCTTAATTATGCAGAAGTTTAAGGCTTAATATAATCTAAACGGATGAGTTACAAAAAAATTCACCCCCCTCACAGTTGTCATGAAGGGCAAAATTAGCTATATAGGCCAAAAACACTTTTTGTACCAGGCTGTAAACATATTATTTTCTACTGCAAAGTTGGCCATTTTTAACATGGGAGTCTATGGGAATTGACTCCCTTTTGGAGCCAGCCTCAAGCGGCCAGTCGATGAATTGCAGTTTAAGTCACTTCCGTGTTGGCTTCATTAGAGAGATCGGAAGGTTGCCCCTCGTTACAGACACTGCATTTTAACCAAATTTGAGGTGCAATATCTCAGTTGGCCTCTGGGGTGCGTTTAATATCTCAAAGCAGAGTCACACTCAGTGCTCCTGCCTATCACCATAGCAAAAATCAGAATAATTTACAGCAGCATTTTAAAGTTATGGTGCCATAAACTTGGCATTTTTGACAATACAGTTACAGACACTGCATTTTAACCATATTTGAGGTGCAATATCTCAGTTGGCCTCTGGGGTGCGTTTAATATCTCAATGCAGGGTCACACTCAGTACTCCTGCCCATCACCATAGCAAAAATCAGACCCATCTACAGCAGCACTCCAAAGTTATGGTCCCATAAACTTGGCATTTCTGACAATACAGTTACAGACACTGCATTTTAACCAAATTTGAGGTGCAATATCTCAGTTGGCCTCTGGGGTGCGTTTAATATCTCAATGCAGGGTCACACTCAGTGCTCCTGCCTATCACCATAGCAAAAATCAGAATAATTTACAGCAGCATTTTAAAGTTATGGTGCCATAAACTTGGCATTTTTTACAATACAGTTACAGACACTGCATTTTAACCAAATTTGAGGTGCAATATCTCAGTTGGCCTCTGGGGTGCGTTTAATATCTCAATGCAGGGTCACACTCAGTGCTCCTGCCTATCACCATAGCAAAAATCAGAATAATTTACAGCAGCATTTTAAAGTTATGGTGCCATAAACTTGGCATTTTTGACAATACAGTTACAGACACTGCATTTTAACCATATTTGAGGTGCAATATCTCAGTTGGCCTCTGGGGTGCGTTTAATATCTCAATGCAGGGTCACACTCAGTGCTCCTGCCTATCACCATAGCAAAAATCAAAATAATTTACCGCAGCATTTTAAAGTTATGGTGCCATAAACTTGGCATTTTTGACAATACAGTTACAGACACTGCATTTTAACCAAATTTGAGGTGCAATATCTCAGTTGGCCTCTGGGGTGCGTTTTATATCTCAATGCAGGGTCACACTCAGTGCTCCTGCCTATCACCACCCCAAAAATCAGCCCTATTTACTGCAGCATTTTAAAGTTATGGTCCCATAAACTTGCAATTTTTTGACAATACAGTTACAGACAGTGCATTTTAACCATATTTGTGGTGCTATATCTCAGTTGTCCTCTGGGGTGCGTTTAATATTTCAATGCAGGGTCACAGTCAGTGCTCCTGTCTATTACCATGCCAAACATCAGACTTATTTACAGCAGCATTTTAAAGTTATGGTCCCATAAACTTGGCATTTTTGACAATACAGTTAATAGACATTGCATTTTAACCATATTTGAGGTGCTATATCTCAGTTGTCCTCTGGGGTGCGTTTAATATTTCAATGCAGAGTCACAGTCAGTGCTCCTGTCTATCACCATGCCAAATATCAGACTTATTTACAGCAGCATTTTAAAGTTATGGTCCCATAAACTTGGCAATTTTGACAATACAGTTAATAGACTTTGCATATTTACCATTTTTGAGCTGCTATATCTCAGTTGCCCTCTGGGGTGCGTTTAATATTTCAATGCAGCCTCACACTAATTCCCCCCTTCTATCGCCACGCCAAAAATCAGACCTATTTACTGTAGCCTTTTAAAGTTATGGTCAGATAAACTTGCCATTTTTTGACAATACAGTTACAGGCATTGCATTTTAACCAAATTTGAGGTGCTATATCTCAGTTGTCCTCTGGGGTGCGTTTAATATTTCAAAGCAGGGTCACAGTCAGTGCTCCTGTCTATCACCATGCCAAACATCAGACTTATTTACAGCAGCATTTTAAAGTTATGGTCCCATAAACTTGGCATTTTTGAAAATACAGTTACAGACACTGCATTTTAACCATATTTGAGGTGCAATATCTCAGTTGGCCTCTGGGGTGCGTTTAATATTTCAATGCAGGGTCACACTCAGTGCTCCTGTCTATCACCATGCCAAATATCAGACTTATTTACAGCAGCATTTTAAAGTTATGGTCACATAAACTTGGCATTTTTTGACAATACATTTACAGGCATTGCATTTTAACCAAATTTGAGGTGCTATATCTCAGTTGTCCTCTGGGGAGCGTTTAATATTTCAATGCAAGTTTATGGGACCATAACTTTCAAATGCTGTTGTAAATTATTCTGATTTTTGGTATATTGATAGACAGGAGCACCGACTGCGACCCCGCACCGAAACACCAAACGCACCCCAGAGGACAACCGAGACACAGCACCACAAACATGGCCAAAATGCAATGTCTGCAACTGCACTGCCAAAAATGCCCAAGTCCACGGGACCACAACTCCAAAATGCTGTGGTAAATAGGTCTGATTTTTGGCGTGGTGATAGACGGGGAGACTTAGTGTGACGCTGAATTGAAATATTAAACGCACACCAGGGGGCAACTGAGATATAGCACCTGAAATATGGTTAAAATGCAATGTCTATTAACTGTATTGTCAAAAATGCCCAAGTTTATGGGACCATAACTTTAAATTGCTGCTGTAAATAAGTGTGATTTTTGGCGTGGTGATAGATGGGGGGACTTAGTGTAAGGCTGCATTGAAATATTAAACGCACCCCAAAGGGCAACTGAGATATAGCAGCTCAAAAATGGCAAATGTGCAATGTCTATTAACTGTACTGTCAAAAATGCCCAAGTTTATGGGACCATAACTTTAAATTGCTGATGTAAATAAGTGTGATTTTTGGCGTGGTGATAGATGGGGAGACTTAGTGTGAGGCTGCACTGAAATATTAAACGCACCCCAGAGGACAACTGAGATATAGCACCTCAAATATGGTTAAAATGCAATGTCTATTAACTGTATTATCAAAAATGGCAAGTTTAAAGTAATGGGACCATAACTTTAAAATGCTGCTGTAAATAAGTGTGATTTTTGGTATGGTGATAAACAGGAGCACTGACTGTGACACTGCTTTGAAATATTAAACGCACCCCAGAGGGCAACTGAGATATAGCAGCTCAAAAATGGTAAATATGCAATGTCTATTAACTGTATTGTCAAAATTGCCAAGTTTATGGGACCATAACTTAAAATGCTGCTGTAAATAAGTCTGATATTTGGCATGGTGATAGACAGGAGCACTGACTGTGACTCTGCATTGAAATATTAAACGCACCCCAAAGGGCAACTGAGATATACCAGCTCAAAAATGGTAAATGTGCAATGTCTATTAACTGTATTGTCAAAAATGCCAAGTTTATGGGACCATAACTTTAAAATGCTGCTGTAAATAAGTGTGATTTTTGGTATGGTGATAGACAGGAGCACTGACTGTGACCCTGCTTTGAAATATTAAACGCACCCCAGAGGACAACTGAGATATAGCACCTCAAATTTGGTTAAAATGCAATGCCTGTAACTGTATTGTCAAAAAATGGCAAGTTTATCTGACCATAACTTTAAAAGGCTACAGTAAATAGGTCTGATTTTTGGCGTGGTGATAGAAGGGGGGAATTAGTGTGAGGCTGCATTGAAATATTAAACGCACCCCAGAGGGCAACTGAGATATAGCACCACAAATATGGTTAAAATGCACTGTCTGTAACTGTATTGTCAAAAAATTGCAAGTTTATGGGACCATAACTTTAAAATGCTGCAGTAAATAGGGCTGATTTTTGGGGGTGGTAATAGATGTGGGGACTTAGTGTGAGGCTGCATTGAAATATTAAACGCACCCCAGAGGGCAACTGAGATATAGCACCTGAAATATGGTTAAAATGCAATGTCTATTAACTGTATTGTCAAAAATGCCAAGTTTATGGGACCATAACTTTAAAATGCTGCTGTAAATAAGTCTGATGTTTGACATGGTAATAGACAGGAGCACTGACTGTGACCCTGCATTGAAATATTAAACGCACCCCAGAGGACAACTGAGATATAGCACCACAAATATGGTTAAAATGCACTGTCTGTAACTGTATTGTCAAAAAATGGCAAGTTTATGTGACCATAACTTTAAAATGCTGCAGTGAATGGGGCTGATTTTTGGGGTGGTGGTGGATGTGGGGGCTTAGTGTGAGGCTGTATTGAAATATTTAACGCACCCCAGAGGGCAACTGAGATATAGCAGCTCAAAAATGGTAAATATGCAATGTCTATTAACTGTATTGTCAAAATTGTCAAGTTTATGGGACCATAACTTTAAAATGCTGCTGTAAATAAGTCTGATGTTTGGCATGGTAATAGACAGGAGCACTGACTGTGACCCTGCATTGAAATATTAAACGCACCCCAGAGGACAACTGAGATATAGCACCACAAATATGGTTAAAATGCACTGTCTGTAACTGTATTGTCAAAAAATGGCAAGTTTATGTGACCATAACTTTGAAATGCTGCAGTAAATAGGGCTGATATTTGGCATGGTGATAGACAGGAGCACTGACTGTGACTCTGCATTAAAATATTAAACGCACCCTAGAGGAAAACTGAGATATAGCACCTCAAATATGGTTAAAATGCAATGTCTATTAACTGTATTGTCAAAAATGCCAAGTTTATGGGACCATAACTTTAAAATGCTGCTGTAAATAAGTTTGATGTTTGGCATGGTAATAGACATGAGCACTGACTGTGACCCTGCATTGAAATATTAAACGCACCCCAGAGGACAACTGAGATATAGCACCACAAATATGGTTAAAATGCACTGTCTGTAACTGTATTGTCAAAAAATTGCAAGTTTATGGGACCATAACTTTAAAATGCTGCAGTAAATAGGGCTGATTTTTGGGGTGGTAATAGATGTGGGGACTTAGTGTGAGGCTGCATTGAAATATTAAACGCACCCCAGAGGGCAACTGAGATATAGCACCTCAAATATGGTTAAAATGCAATGTCTATTAACTGTATTGTCAAAAATGCCAAGTTTATGGGACCATAACTTTAAAATGCTGCTGTAAATAAGTCTGATGTTTGGCATGGTAATAGACAGGAGCACTGACTGTGACCCTGCATTGAAATATTAAACGCACCCCAGAGGGCAACTGAGATATAGCAGCTCAAAAATGGTAAATATGCAATGTCTATTAACTGTATTGTCAAAATTGCCAAGTTTATGGGACCATAACTTTAAAATGCTGCTGTAAATAAGTCTGATGTTTGGCATGGTGATAGACAGGAGCACTGACTGTGACCCTGCATTGAAATATTAAACGCACCCCAGAGGACAACTGAGATATAGCACCACAAATATGGTTAAAATGCACTGTCTGTAACTGTATTGTCAAAAAATGGCAAGTTTATGTGACCATAACTTTAAAATGCTGCAGTAAATAGGGCTGATTTTTGGGGTGGTGATAGATGTGGGGACTTAGTGTGAGGCTCCATTGAAATATTAAACGCACCCCAGAGGGCAACTGAGATATAGCACCTCAAATATGGTTAAAATGCAATGTCTATTAACTGTATTGTCAAAAATGCCAAGTTAATGGGACCATAACTTTAAAATGCTGCTGTAAATAAGTCTGATGTTTGGCATGGTAATAGACAGGAGCACTGACTGTGACCCTGCATTGAAATATTTAACGCACCCCAGAGGCAACTGAGATATAGCAGCTCAAAAATGGTAAATATGCAATGTCTATTAACTGTATTGTCAAAATTGTCAAGTTTATGGGACCATAACTTTAAAATGCTGCTGTAAAGAAGTCTGATGTTTGGCATGGTAATAGACAGGAGCACTGACTGTGACCCTGCATTGAAATATTAAACGCACCCCAGAGGACAACTGAGATATAGCACCACAAATATGGTTAAAATGCACTGTCTGTAACTGTATTGTCAAAAAATGGCAAGTTTATGTGACCATAACTTTAAAATGCTGCAGTAAATAGGGCTGATTTTTGGGGTGGTGATAGATGTGGGGACTTAGTGTGAGGCTCCATTGAAATATTAAACGCACCCCAGAGTACAACCGAGACACAGCACCTCAAATATGGCCAAAATGCAACGTCTATTAACCGTACCGTCAAAAATGCCAAGTCCATGGGACCACAACTCCAAAACGCTGCCGCAAATAAGTCCGACGTCTGGCATGGTAACAGACAGGAGCACCGACTGTGACCCTGCATTGAAATATTAAACGCACCCCAGAGGACAACTGAGATATAGCACCACAAATATGGTTAAAATGCACTGTCTGTAACTGTATTGTCAAAAAATGGCAAGTTTATGTGACCATAACTTTAAAATGCTGCAGTAAATAGGGCTGATTTTTGGGGTGGTGATAGATGTGGGGACTTAGTGTGAGGCTGCATTGAAATATTTAACGCACCCCAGAGGGCAACTGAGATATAGCAGCTCAAAAATGGTAAATATGCAATGTCTATTAACTGTATTGTCAAAATTGTCAAGTTTATGGGACCATAACTTTAAAATGCTGCTGTAAATAAGTCTGATGTTTGGCATGGTAATAGACAGGAGCACTGACTGTGACCCTGCATTGAAATATTAAACGCACCCCAGAGGACAACTGAGATATAGCACCACAAATATGGTTAAAATGCACTGTCTGTAACTGTATTGTCAAAAAATGGCAAGTTTATGTGACCATAACTTTAAAATGCTGCAGTAAATAGGGCTGATTTTTGGGGTGGTGATAGATGTGGGGACTTAGTGTGAGGCTGCATTGAAATATTAAACGCACCCCAGAGGGCAACTGAGATATAGCACCTCAAATATGGTTAAAATGCAATGTCTATTAACTGTATTGTCAAAAATGCCAAGTTTATGGGACCATAACTTTAAAATGCTGCTGTAAATAAGTCTGATGTTTGGCATGGTAATAGACAGGAGCACTGACTGTGACCCTGCATTGAAATATTAAACGCACCCCAGAGTAAAACTGAGATATAGCACAACAAATATGGTTAAAATGCACTGTCTGTAACTGTATTGTCAAAAAATGGCAAGTTTATGTGACCATAACTTTAAAATGCTGCAGTAAATAGGGCTGATTTTTGGGGTGGTGATAGATGTGGGGACTTAGTGTGAGGCTGCATTGAAATATTTAACGCACCCCAGAGGGCAACTGAGATATAGCAGCTCAAAAATGGTAAATATGCAATGTCTATTAACTGTATTGTCAAAATTGTCAAGTTTATGGGACCATAACTTTAAAATGCTGCTGTAAATAAGTCTGATGTTTGGCATGGTAATAGACAGGAGCACTGACTGTGACCCTGCATTGAAATATTAAACGCACCCCAGAGGACAACTGAGATATAGCACCACAAATATGGTTAAAATGCACTGTCTGTAACTGTATTGTCAAAAAATGGCAAGTTTATGTGACCATAACTTTAAAATGCTGCAGTAAATAGGGCTGATTTTTGGGGTGGTGATAGATGTGGGGACTTAGTGTGAGGCTGCATTGAAATATTAAACGCACCCCAGAGGGCAACCGAGACACAGCACCTCAAATATGGCCAAAATGCAACGTCTATTAACCGTACCGTCAAAAATGCCAAGTCCATGGGACCACAACTCCAAAACGCTGCCGCAAATAAGTCCGACGTCTGGCATGGTAACAGACAGGAGCACCGACTGTGACCCTGCATTGAAATATTTAACGCACCCCAGAGGGCAACTGAGATATAGCAGCTCAAAAATGGTAAATATGCAATGTCTATTAACTGTATTGTCAAAATTGTCAAGTTTATGGGACCATAACTTTAAAATGCTGCTGTAAATAAGTCTGATGTTTGGCATGGTAATAGACAGGAGCACTGACTGTGACCCTGCATTGAAATATTAAACGCACCCCAGAGGACAACTGAGATATAGCACCACAAATATGGTTAAAATGCACTGTCTGTAACTGTATTGTCAAAAAATGGCAAGTTTATGTGACCATAACTTTAAAATGCTGCAGTAAATAGGGCTGATTTTTGGGGTGGTGATAGATGTGGGGACTTAGTGTGAGGCTGCATTGAAATATTAAACGCACCCCAGAGGGCAACTGAGATATAGCACCTGAAATATGGTTAAAATGCAATGTCTATTAACTGTATTGTCAAAAATGCCAAGTTTATGGGACCATAACTTTAAAATGCTGCTGTAAATAAGTCTGATGTTTGGCATGGTAATAGACAGGAGCACTGACTGTGACCCTGCATTGAAATATTAAACGCACCCCAGAGGACAACTGAGATATAGCACCACAAATATGGTTAAAATGCACTGGCTGCAACTGTATTGTCAAAAAATGGCAAGTTTATGGGACCATAACTTTAAATTGCTGCTGTTAATATGGCTGATGTTTGGCGTGGTGATAGATGTGGGGACTTAGTGTGAGGCTGCACTGAAATATTAAACGCACCCCAGAGGGCAACCGAGACACAGCACCTCAAACATGGTTAAAATGCAATGTCTATTAACTGTACCGTCAAAAATGCCAAGTTTATGGGACCATAACTTTAAAATGCTGCTGTAAATAAGTCTGATGTTTGGCATGGTGATAGACAGGAGCACTGACTGTGACCCTGCTTTGAAGTATTAAACGCACCCCAGAGGGCAACTGGGATATAGCACCTCAATCTTGGCCAAAATGCAGTGTTTGTAACTATTGTCAAAAATTCCAAGTTTATAGGACCATAACACCAAAATGCTGCTGCAAATAAGTCCGACGTCCGGCATGCTGACAGACAGGGGCACCGACTGCGACCCTTTAGTGTAATATTATACGCACCCAAGAGGACAACTGAGATATAGCACCTCAAATATGGTTAAAATGCAATGTCCGCACCTGCACCGCCAAAAATGGCAAGTCCATGGGACCACAACCCTAAGATTTTTTCATGAGGACAGACAAGAGCACTGAGCGTGACCCCTCAGCGAAAGCCCAAACGCACCGCAAAAATCAGCTCAGATATAGTGCCTAGAACTGAGCTGACTATGCACTGAGTCCTCAAAACAAATCCAGAGTGCCATGTAATAAGCAACAACCTGTACAACGAATGGACATTAAAAATTGAGTTTTTGTTGTGCCATAACGTCCTGCAAAGTACAAACAGCCACAACAAGCACCAGAACCAGAATCAAAATTAGCTTTATTGGCCAATTGTGCACACATGCACAAGAAATTCATTTTAGTTTCGTACTTACAGACATACAGTAAACTTAAATGGCAAAAAAGCAAAATTTCATGTAAAATTGAAAATTAAAACAAATAATATAAATAAGAAGCAAGTGAGAGAGTTATTTACAGATATCTAACATACAGATATCTATTTACAGAAGTACTGTCTATAAAACTGCATATAATGTACATTATACAAAATGTATTTACAGAGTTACCCTGTTAAACCCTATGGGATATTGTAATATTCAATACTTTAAAACAGCAAGGTCGGAGCAAATGTGCTACTGTAACTGCTTAAGGTGAAGATGTCTTGTGGGAAAAAATTTCTGGCACAGCAAATTTGAGAATGGTGAGAGGGAGTGATAGGGGCTCTTCAGGAAATCTACTCTCATCTCCACAGTTTGAAGCAGCCAGCCTCACTTCTGTAGTAGATTCATCATTTCTAGAGTCATCTGGAAACATCAAACACACACACACACACGCACACACACACGCACGCACACACGCAAGCAAGCACACACGCACCCGTGCGCCCGCACACATACACGCACACTCGCGCGCGCGCACGCACACACACACACACACACACACACACACACTCACTCACAATCAAGCACACACACACACACACACACAAGCACGCCCCGCGCGCGCTTACACACACACACACACACCCACGCAAACATCACAAAGACATACATATTGGGATCATTCATTAATGCAATACAAAGATGACACGTTTAACAATTTAATTTTACATTAACATATTTAGTGTATCTTTACATTCTGACACTAAATTTTCTTTCATAACTCTGTTATTCTGTTTATTTTGAGAATGGTGAGAGGGAGTGATAGGGGCTCTTCAAGAAATCTACTCTCATCTCCACAGTTTGAAGCAGCCAGCCTCACTTCTGTAGTAGATTCATCATTTCTAGAGTCATCTGCAAACATCAAACAAACACACACACACACACACACACACACACACCCACGCACTCACGCACGCACGCACGCACGCACACACGCAAGCAAGCAAGCACACACGCACCCGCGCGCCCGCACACATACACGCACACTCGCGCGCGCGCCCGCACACACACACACGCAAGCACACACTCACCCGTGCGCCCGCACACATACACACACACTCGCGCGCGCGCACACACACACACACACTCACTCGCGCGCGCACACACACACACGCAAGCACACGCACGTGCGCCCGCACACATACACACACACACTCGCGCGCGCACACACACACACACACACACACACACACACACTCACAAGCACCCGCACACACACACAAGCACGCCCCGCGCGCGCTCACACACACACACACACACACACGCAAACATCACAAAGACATACATATTGGGATCATTCATTAATGCAATACAAAGATGACACGTTTAACAATTTAATTTCACATTAACATATGTATCTTTACATTCTGACACTACATTTTCTTTCATAACTCTGTTATTCTGTTTATTTTCAAATGTATATTACTCTCAAAGTAACAAAATAAACATAATCACTCAAAACAGCGCGAATAAGAGATAATGCGCTACGGTCCCTAAGCTGTGCGTGAAAAAGAAACTGCTAACGCGGAAGCGTCGCGTCTTTTAAGGTGGAACGAAAAGCGTCAATAAGAAGCTGCGAATAAGAAGCTAGATTCAGCCTCGTTAAAATCCAACTAAATGGCGGACTTTGTTGAAATGTAAAAGAACAACAGTTTAAAAAAACAACAACAATCAATTTTCATTGGCTACCTGCAAATGTGGCCGGTAGATTGACAGTGTTGCCCACCAATTGCAAGGTTCACCTACCCGCATTTGGCGCGTGGTCGGGTGTTAATTTCAGGCAAAAAGTCTGATTTTTATGCTTTATATATTATAACAATATTACTGGCATGATCACTGTTGTTTAATTTACTACGTATAGGGGTGGTTTCCCAGACAGGGATTAGCTTAATTGTACCAAACCAAACATATTTTAAATAAGTAGCTTATTATAACACTACAGACACTGTTGCCACACGAGTGCTCTCTTGGCATGAAACGAGGCTTTTTCTTCTCCCTAGTGTGACATTTCTGTTACTACAAATACATGTGGTGTGCTTATCTTCTGCAGCAGAGCAAAATGACTCGGCGCATTTGCACGGTCTCATGTGACTCTTTGCTAAAGGCTTTTATGATTCTACTCTACAAAAGCATTGAATGTTTTCTGTAATATCTATAAACCTATATAATCAAAATAATCAATAGGACACGTGTTTATAAATCATTGTTTATTTTACATTATTTCATGTAAATGCCATTTTTAGATGTACACCATCGCACAGGCATATTATGATTTTAATACCTCAAAAAGTGCTTTATACAAGTCAAGAAAAAAAGCACATGTGTCGTCTAATCAAACATACAAAACCTAAATATACTGTATTTAAATACATCATGTATGACAAATCAAATCAGAATATACATACAGTAAGAGTTCAAGTCATCTCATATGCAGCAGGTTCTTGCTTAAAAAATACATATAGGTTTCTTTGCATTTTAAAATCGTCCCATTGCTCGTATACTGTCAGTTCTCACCATCTCTTTTGATGTTTATTTAATTAATTACATTTACAAAATAACTTCAACTTAATAAATTATCATTATCAATGTAATTTATTGTTTCAAGCCATTATCTCTACATGATCCCTCAGAATTAAAAAGGCACATTCCAAATTCCAGGAATGATCATATATCCCTTAGCAGGATTTCAGGAGCCACAAAAACATCCCTCATAAAACATTTTTATGAGTAAAAGCTGGAAGACTTGCAGGTGGGGCACATTACACCCCATTTCATTGGACTGTGTTACTTTATTTTGGAAAAAAATGATATTAAACAAAAGGCAACCTGTTGCCAGATGAGTTTGCATGTGTGCAATAGTGCTAATAGTTAAACAAGTGGAACCCCTTAAGCAAACAAATGACGTTTAAACCTCAAACAGTAGGCAGCTCTTTCTCTTTACATTTTGAATGAGGCGTAAGCAAACAATATGAGCATCTTGGTCATCTCTGGTGTGAGCAGCAAAATATGGCCTGAGGTTTCATTTATAGATAACAATGACAGCAGTGACAATAGATACAGCATTTCAAATGTGAGAACTATTGAAACTATTATTAGGATTGTTTAAATAAATAGTAAAGCCACATTTCACACTAAGACTTTGGTACAAAGAGGTATAAAAAGAGGTGTAAAAGCAAAGACTGTAGTGTGAATGCGTAATACAGTAAAGGAGCCCTAAAGCATCCATAAAGTATTTGTTTTCAATAAATAATGAATGACACAAAAAATGTAAACCTGTTTTGGGGTTACACAATTGGATGCTTAGCAAGAGTGACGTTTCGTTTGATTTGTGACAGTTTAACCCTATTGCTACTACAAGGTTCATGTACAGCATTCTTTGGGTGGATCGTTCAAGTGGAGGATAACGGTGTGCGTACGCGTCTTGACTCATCTGGTGTCTTGAGGGTGAGGCAGTATTCATACCGGCCAAGGGTTGCTTTTTGCAGGACAGCTGTCGATATCAACGTCTACTTCCACAAAGTCGACGGGGACATCATCGCTACCCTGTGAGCTGGATTCCCTGTCTGGTTTTTGCCTTTCGTTATTCCTCGTCTTGCCAGGACAGAGACCGGTTTTGGCTGGACGCACCAGTCCAAGAAAGAGAGCACCGAGAACCATGCCAGCTGCGCAGGAGTAAAATGCTGACCCGTAATTCTTAGTCACGTCTACCAGAACGCCTGAAAACAAGACACAAGAGTATTTTTATAAATGTGCAGTTAGTATAAATATATCACGGTAACTTGCCTATGCAAATACTTATGAGCAATGATAAAAGTTATGCACGCACAAACCCTGTATAAAATCATTAGTGTAGTGTTGTATAGTTAAGTCAAATGTATTTAAAGCGTAACTAAACCCCTGGTCACAGCCTGACTCCACCCACTGGCAATATTTGAAAAATGCAAGAAAAGTGGGCATATCCCAAAGGAGATAGAGGGGAGGAACTAAGCTCGTACCAAGTGTGTGGTGAGATCTTAACAAGGGTGTGGTGGGCTTGAACCTGCTTACGTCACGAGTCATTTTTTGGACCCAACATCCAATAGGAAAATTCAATTGCAGTAGCCACCGTTTAACCTGAAGAGGGCAGCACTCAGACGTTTTTACACCATATATTGTAGTATTGAAACACTTTATATCCAAATGTCAAAAAACTTACTAAAATCAATGAACAGCACTAATAAAGCGTAATTCTTACAGATCATTAACTAAAAAAGTTGGTTTAGGGTTTAGTTACTCTTTAATATCAGGGTTCCCACACCTTAGTTAATTACAAATTTAAGGACATTGGAGGCGTTGCAAATATGGTGGCGGAGTGATGTGACTTTCTTAAAAGGACTTTGGTATAGTAAAGCAAGGTATTGTACAGTAAAAGACCACACGATCATGAATTTTTCTAATGAATCCGTCTACATGTGGTTTTACCTCCAAGAGGTGGACCAGCCAGTCCTGCGAAGCTCTGGATGCAGACGTAGACACCAACAGCCGACGGCATTCTCTGAATGCCAATCACATCATCTTCAGCCAGCATGGGGATGTGGCTGGACGCCACGGTGCCCAGCAAGAAGCCATAGAGACAGGAGCAAATCATAAGCCCCCAGAATTCAGCGACAAAGGTGAAGGCGACCAGCACCGGACACAGCAGCACCGTGCATATCAGCAGAATGTAGATCTTGCGTATGGGCCTGCGATTGAGAACCCAACCCATCGACAGACGACCTAGAATCTCAGCCACCGCCATGGAGGAGAGCATGTAGGTCGCGCTGTCGCGTGACACACCTCGACTCACGCTGAGGTCAATCACGTACAGCTGTGGGGCAAAAAACCCTAATGTGGCAAACAGGCCGAAGAGAGCGTAGCAGTTGAAGCAGGGGTCCCTGAGCACGGAGAAGTCCAACAGCTTGCTCCCGGAGGCTTGTTTGAGTGGGGTCTCGGGCAATGCTGCTGGCTCTTCTTCATTCGTTTCTTTCTCCTCTTTTTCCCTAAGTGCTTTCTTTTCTGATCCCTGGGGCTCGGAGAGGTTCGTCTGAGAAGAGCTGATCGACTGGACCCCAGAGTCCACAGAGTTGATGGAGGTACGTGTGAATTCGTTCTCCTGATCGTATTTGGAATCGGGTTCCTTCAGCGGTGATGTGGAACCCTCCGTGGTGGAGGGTTTGGGTTTAATGACTATTGGCTTTAACAGAGCTCCACAGACGATGATTGAGGTCTGCAAAACCCCAATTACAATCAAGCAGTAGCGCCAGCCGATCTGCTCCTTCAATGCGTTCAAAGCTGCAAAGTGGTTATAAATAAAAATAATTGCTTTGTCATTTATCAAATTACATCAACACGACTATTGAAAAATAATAGTTCTGCCAAATTATTAATTAATTATTATAATTATAAAACAGCACCATTTTTCAATATTCTACTTTGTTCTTACCTCAACTTAGCCAAATTAATACATATCTTTTCTCAATGCGTGCACCTTTAATCCCTGCACAGCGCCCTGTGAACGCGCCAGCATTTAGCCCAGCCCCATTCATTCCTATGGCTCCAAACAGGGATGAATTTAGAAGCCACCAAACACTTCCATGTTTTCCTTATTTAAAGACTGTTACATGAGTAGTTACACGAGTAAGTATGGTGGCACAAAATAAAACTTTTGTTTGGAGCCATAGGAATGAATGCGGCCAGGCTAAATGCCAACACACTCAAGAAGCGCTGCACAAAGACCAAGTGCACCCACCGAAAAAAGATAGGCATGTATTAATTAAGTTGAGGTAAGAACACAGCAAAACACCGAAAAACGGTGGTGTCTTCGTTTAACTAATTTGCAATTTTGAAAGTTAAGATTGCTGTGAATTATACCTGGCGCTAACGCTAGCAGCGAGAAGCATTCTCCAGTGGACGCTATCGATGTGACGAGGGAACGTCGCTTGCTGAAGTACTGCGAGAGGATGGTGACTGTTGGCAGGAAGGTAAGGCAGTAACCCAGGCCTGTAAATAAATAGGAAACAGGGAGATGACAGCCACTGGTCCTTTCAACACAAGGGGCTCAGGTCAGTCTGAGGGCCGTGCTCATGCACGTCAAGAGCCAGGCCGCTTTCTTCCATTGGACAAACTGGACAAATGGCTGAAAGAAAACTGTATTTAAAAGAGACAAAGAAAAGACAAGGAGAAAGAAAGATCGGCGAGGTTAGGATGTGTCCGCTAACAGTGGGAGGGAAGGAGGGATATGATCATTGGGAAAGCTAGCAGTGTGTCGTGTGTAAAAAACATTCACGCTGTCAGGTTATCTGCTTGTTTACAGAGATCTGAAAAGTGAAAGATTATGGAATCAAACAGCATAACTGTCTGCAATTGAAAATGAAAATAATCCACCAGTTGAGAACTATAATAAGCCCATTATGCAGCTGTATAACCTACATTATTATGAGTGTAAGAAGGGATTATTTAATAGATTTATGGCAATGTCATGTGCCTGGATGAATATGTGGCCATTGTGTCAAACAGTAAAATAGTAAGAAAGTGGTTTATGTGCATTGAATTAACATAAATGTAAAAACTGGCCGAATAAAAAACAAAAAGTTGCTAAAAGTATGTAACTAAATATTTAGGTGGTGGTTATGGCCCTGCTCACAGCACTGCTTGAATTCCCTTTCTGTTTACTTGAGAAGTGAAAGGAAAACAATGTTGTGTACAGAAAATAATAATAAATAAATTATTCATACAGTAAAAAAGAGAAAATCAATGGAGAGCACATAATGGAAACCATGATCAATATTCATCCATTGATAAAACAGCAATGGGTCATAGCCATTTTAAACAAACTTTACACTAACAAGAAATTGTCATGATGCAAAAATGTTAATATTTTTTATATGTAATGTACCTTTTTTGTTTTTTACAATGTCATGACATGTCACTATTAGATTGGTTGTTTTTGCAATGATATAGTGACCATTATATAATTATATCTCAGTCTCTTTGTTAGTAAAACAATCAGAAAAAAAACAGAAAATTAAATAAGACAAGACAAATAAGATAAGACAAATGTCACGAACATGCTACGTGGTTTAATCATTTGTAAATATAATGTCTTATATGTTTTTAAAAGACATATTTATATTTAATTTTTGTGTAATATTAAACTATATTATGTCAAAATGATTTGCAGCATCTGGGTTACCGTGTGTTATTAGTTTTGAGAGGTTGTTATCTGGAAATAACAAACCTGCAAATCGCGACTGGCCAATTAGAATCAAGCACTAAATACTGATTTTTGCCAGAAAAACCAATTATTTTTAAAGGGACACTCCACTGTTTCTGAAAATATGCCCACTTTCCAGCTCCCCTAGAGTTAAATATTTGATTTTTATCGTTTTGGAATCCATTCAGCCGAACTCCGGGTCTGGCGGGTCCAATTTTTAGCATAGCCCAGCACAATCCACTGAATCCGACCAGACCATCAGCACGGCGCTCAAAAACAACCAAAGAGTTTTGATATTTCGATATTTAAAACTTGACTCTTCTGCAGCCACATCATGCACCAAGACCGACGGAAAATAAAAAGTTGCGATGTTCTAGGCAGATATGGCTAGGAACTACACTGTCATTCCGGCGCAATAATCAAGGACCCCGCTGCTGCAACATGGCTGCAGGAGGCACAACGATACCATGCAGCACCCAAAAATAGTCCCCTTAGTATCTTTCAATAGCAGTGGACTAGTTTTGGGCACTACGTAACATCATTGCACCTCCTGCAGCCATGCCACAGCAGCAAAGTCCCCGATCACCACGCCAGAACGAGAGCACAGCTCCCAGCCACATCTGCCCAGAAAATCGCAACTTTTAACCCTCCATCTGTCCTACTACATAATGCAACTACAGAAGAGTCAAGCCCCAAATAGGAAAAACTCTTTGGTTATCCCTCAGCACGATGCCAATGGTCCAATCAGACTCAATGGACCATGCCAAGCCATGCCAAAAGTGCCAGCACCAGACCCGGAGATCGGCCGAATGGACTCCAAAACGGCAAGAACCAAACGTTTAACTCTAGGGGAGCTGGAAAATGAGCATATTTTTTTAAAAAAAGTGGAGTGTCCCTTTAATATAAGGAAAATTTCTATGGTCATTAAAACTTTGTTAAAACAACAAAGCTGGTTGTGACCTAAGACTTATGCCCAGTACTGTACTGTATGTGATTGAAAGTTGAAAGTAAGGTTTCCAAAAATGTCAAACATGTATCGCATGAAGTAAACTCACACACACAGACAAACTGTATGTACCTGCAACAATTCCCATGGTGATGTACATCTCAGTGATAGATTGGGTCAGGGCTGTTGTGATGGTACCCAGGCTGATCAGGAATCCACCGAGCATGACAACTGGACGATAACCAAAGCGGTTACTCATGACTGTAGAAAGTGGAGCTGTAGGAAAGATGGCTTTGATTATAATCATGAACACAGTATGTTTATTATAACAATTCCTTTTCCGCACAGTTTGATAGATTTGAACAGTTACAGCTCAAGTTTAATTACAACCATAGGATGCAATATTGAAAGCAATGGCAAGATGATGTGTTTCTACACTGAAAACAAGTGTCTGCCAAATACAGTAAATGTGATCACTTTCTATTTAAGCTATTTTTAGTGTCAGCTTGTGTCCCAGTGGTTAAAAAAGGTAATTTCGTCCATTGAGTCCATGTGGTGAGCCTGCATTGCTACTGGGTAAAATGAGTGAATCCCCAGGCATCTCTCATAATAGCCAACAGCTTGAGTCAGCACATCCACAAAATGAGGCTGGATCAGTTTTAGAGGTTTTAACTACAAGCAAATAAAACTGCTGAAGGCCCCTCCGTTGCTTATCATTTCAGATATGTTTGCGTGACTATTTAATTTGATATCTAAGCAGCACAGCTTGTTTCTTAGTTAAACAGTTTGTGGCTGCTCCCATTCAGAAGGATGGGCCTGGACTTTTATGACCTATTTTTCTCAACTTTCAGATCTAAAAATGGAAGAGTGTGTTATGTATGTAGCCTTAAAGTTAATAAAACCCTCATTGATAATCTAGGAACAAACCTAAAAATAAAACAGGATGGCTGGTAAAAAAATGGCATCAACAGGATTTGAAAACTGGAATTTCCTCTAGGACAATCATCTTTGAGGGACAAAACAATCTAGGCCCATGGCATTTTATTTCTTGTACCTTAAATCATTGATTTGTGTCAGTATACCCACTGCTTTCATACTGTAACTTTAAGGAGTGGTTCTCCGGACAGGGTAAGTCTAGTCAAAGACTAAAATGCTTGTTTGAGTTGTCTTAACTGAAAACAGCTTGCACTGACATATCTTAAAATATATCAGTGCCATTGTTTTGTCTCAAAATGCACACTTTGTAAAAACTATTTAAATGTCCTAATAATAACCAAGGCCTAGTCCTGGCTTCATTTAAACTCTGACTGGGAAACCGCCCCTCAATGTTTAGGGTTTCACGAATGAGTTACCTGTAAAGGCCATGACAAAGACACAGATGGAAACAACCCAAGACACTCTGCTGTTGGTTTCACCAAAGCAGCTCATGAGGTCCTGAAGGAAGATCCCAAAAATCTTGATGATGCCATAGGTAAAAACTTCCACGAAGAAGAAGGCGACGGCCACCACCCAGCCCCAGCCACCATCTGGCACCTCGGCATATACATTGGGGCTCGTGCAGCCCTTAAGGGCAGACGTCAATCCTGTCATGGCAGACGCTGGGGTTTCTATAAATGTGAACAAAGGGGAAAAGAGAACATATTTAAGATATTGAATCGGTAGTAAGACGGTCGACCCCTCTTTGTGTCTTAATCTGACAAATGTATTTTAAGGACACTAGTCGGTACAATGTCTAATCTGTTTTAGATAACACAAACTAAACATACACTGAGTGAAGTTAATATTACCTAATTTAATCATTCCGTCTGGGTTGCACAACAATACATGATTTATCTATCATGATTTATCACATTCAAATTTATAATTAACTAAAATGTCAGATTTAAACACAAATATTTTATAGAAAAAAAGAAAAACAGTGTTTGATTTAGCTATCAAGACGACTATAGTAAAAAGTTCAAGAGGAAGTAATGGATGCAGTATGTGTATGAGTGACCGCACTGCAGCAGGACTGTACTGTATGTTCTTGACAACGTCAACCTCATGACGTCCAACCTCACTAACGTTACATGATAACGAAGTGAGGTGAATGAGTCGCGAGCGCTTAACACTACGGTATGATGCAACTAATACGAAAAGAGCCCGTTTTCCGTATTAAAAGAGTAACTTAACCCGCGTAACTTACATTTATTTAAGAGTCTTTAGTAAGGTCGAGTGCCGAAAATTATTCGTAAATCAAAAACACATATTGAATTTAACTTACCAAAACAGGAAGAGCTGACACTAGGAAAAAATGTAAAAAGCGTCTTTGTTAAAGTGCTAACTATGAAACATCTTCATTGAAAGCCTCTATTCAGTTTCCCATATGAGTCTTTCAGAAGAGTCGGAAGCGGGGAAAATCGCTCTGTTCAACTCGGATGTTTCCTGGTGTATAATTCCGTCTATGTTTGACAACCTTAATGTTCTTAAATAATGAAAATATAATATTTCTAGTCTTCCTGGCCAATTCCCTGTCTCTGTTCCCTCTCACTGAAGCTTCTTAGATTATATACCGGCTGGAGCCGGTATTTATGCGCGGGCGCGATAGTCTCGGGAGTGCGCACTGGCTTTCTTGTTGGCGCTTACTCAAGGATGCGCTCAAATCTCGCCTTAAAAGTTTACACAGGAAAAAAATCCCTTGCGCACACTTGGACGTCATCAGTATTTAACATCTTACTACACTGTATTAGATCATGTGTTATCTGAACGTCACGTCAGTTGCTTAATCTGTTCAATAAAAATACAAATGTTACAGATTTTTTTGTTTATTAGTAACCTTATCCATATAAACAATGATATGTATAAAATAATTTTGAGAAAATGTTTGGGCATGCCCGTCTGTGGTGACATATCATCGAAAAGGGCGCGTGTGCGCGAGCCGGTGAGAAGAGCTCTCGGAAGTAGTGCACGTGCATGTGAAGCATGGTAGCCTACCGGGTAAAACAGGCTCATTCCAGTTCTGTCTGCAGTACAAACAAGCTCATAACTAGTTAAATACAAACGCATTTAAATAGCTTAACTCAAATAGATACTATATAGTTGATCAATACAAAAACAAATATCACTTTAAAAAAATACTCAGAACGAGTTTTAGCAATCTTTTATCTTTTTGCCGGTGTTGTTGACGTCACGCGCATATCCACGCGAGTGTGTCATGTCAAAGCTGCTGTAGACGTGTCGGAAGCTCATAGCTTTGGCTATTCAAAACAATTGAAATTATATCTTATATTTTAATAGAGACAGATAGATTGATGTTTGTTATTTAAACTGTAGTTTATCCGATATTGACTGTAGAATGTAAGTAAATTAAGTATTTGTATTTGTTTAACATACACTTAATACACACGCACACACTCACAACACACACACACTCACAAACAACAACTTCATATTTCCAAATTGTTTCTATTATTATTAAAACCTGAAAAGTTGTCTCTGAGATTTTTTTAACTAAAACCAAGTTTAATTATTATTAACATCATAAGATGCTGTTACACAGTAAATTTCATAACATGGTTCATATGATCATTATATGCTGACCTCCAATGTCTGGTTAAATTATACCACCGTGTACCCTATTGAACTCTTTAAGACCCTAACAAACATGGTTACAGTACAACATTGATGTGTAGTCATAACATTGCCTTGCATAATGAATTACTGACCATTTGAACTTTACTGAAATGTGATTGCAAGGGTTAAAGTAAATCACTGAGTTAAAGCACATCAAAATACACACTCTTAATCACCAAACCTTGATTTTACAGTAAATAGCTTGATAATATATTACTCAGTGTCTTCTAGGAGATTTCACCGCCTGCACAGTGATAGCAACTTGTAAGTTACTTTTTATGTGTTATGATTATCATTTTAGTACGTTCAAGTATGACAGAAATGACCATGACAGTCCTGCATCTCCAAGCACAAGTGTGATTTCTTAAAGCTGAACATTGTTCAGTACCTTGGACAGCTCATTTCTCAGAAACATCAGGTCAATTTTTTGATACTCCCAATTTTCTTACGTAAACACTTGCAGTCTGGAACGTTCGAAAGCCCTACAGCCAGGGTTTAAATTGGGCCGGGGCTGTCCGGGGCTAAGCTCCGGCACATAGGCTGAAGGTCTCGCTCTGCTCTAGCCAGTTTACCCGCTGCGCTGGTGCGTGTGTACTCGCTGGGCTGGTGCGTGTGCACTGACGCGAAGGGAATAATGTGTTTCCATTCATTATGGGCATACTCACCAACGCAAGTTCAACGATTTGCGCGAGTAGATTACATACAAAGTCAATGCAAAGACGCAATCAGACGCGTCCTCGCACGAGGCGATGCAAATGACGCGAATTGGGCGGCGCAATTGCCGCGGAAACAAGCGCTTTTCCTTTTAAACGCGTCTTCGCGCAAGTTATGCAACTCGAGCGAAAAAACTCAGGAACTTCAAGAACGCGCTTTCACACAGGATCATTTGACATTGTAGAGACAAGAGAGAGAGAGAGAGAGAGCATGAGAGAGAGAGAGAGAGAGAGAGAGAGAGAGAGAGAGAGAGAGAGAGAGAGAGAGAGAGAGAGAGAGAGAGAGAGCGAGAGAGAGATTGAAAGAGAGAGAGAGAGAGGTAATAATGGTGCCAACGTCGAGGAAACTTAATAGAAGACTAGAAACGTGTTAAGGACTAAAGTATGTATGTCACTCATCTAATTACAGTATGTTATCTGGATAACACTGCATATAACTCATTGTATAGTTTAATACATTTATGTATTTTGATTACACAAATCAAACCTTACGATTGTTTTAGCTGCTGACCAGCATAGGGAATCTCTATTGCTAATTTATTAGACATGTTGATGATACAGTACTGTGTGTTGTACCTTTTCTTGTTAATTTAATCTTTTTGTGTAGCCTATCTTATGCATATAGAATTATTCAAGGAGGTTGATTCCTTTTACTTCATTTAAAGTTTGATCAATTGTGCATAATGACATGTGCAACAAATGGATATAGGGTGTCAACAGTGGCGGTTCTACACGGAGGCCAAGGGTGGCCTGTGCCTCTGTAGACAAGTCCCTGGCCACCCCTGTGGCCACCCCGTGCTGACCAAATAATAAAGTATACATTTATTTTGATTTTACACGCGAGCGCCAAAAGCGGAACTAATCCAACGCATAACGTTCTAAACGGGCAAATTAGAGCGGCGCACCCAATCACTGTAGCCGGCTGCAGGTGCTGCTCAGCGAGTGTCTCAATTCGTTCCCAATTTCCCGATGTTGAGAATGTGTATGCAGGTTTGGGCACTGGTAAGGACTCTAGCTCACTTGACATTGGGACACTGTTCACCTGTTCTCCTGTGACGTGGCTGCTTAAGCGCGGTGATCATTCACAGCTGTTACGCATCAACAACCGGCAAAACCAACATCTCGCTAACTTTTTAAAGTTTACACATTGTAAAAAGCGCTGTAATTATGCTCTTACATATACGTGCATAAAATTGGAGGAATATAATTAAATGTGTCATATAAAAATGTTTACAATAAATATTATTTTAAATACTGATTAGATTGTGGTCCCTAACTGTCTAGCAATGTGTGTTTATATGTAAACTAAAACAAACGTTTGTCTTTATAAAAGTTTGCATTTCATAAAGTTTATTGAGTAGGCTTGCATGATTTTCGGTTGGGGGGCTTAAGAAAAGAGCCCAGCTCCCCTTTTGCACCTGCACTCACTCTTGTATTAAATAAAGATTTATATGATTGTAAAGTAAGATAAAGTTTACAGGGCAGTTTCCCGGAAAGGGATTAGACTAGTCCTAGACTAAAATAAATGTAAGAGCTGTCCAAACAGAAAACCACTTGCAATGCCATATCTTAAAATACACCAGTGCCCTTTGTTTTGCCTACAGCACATATTTATTTTTAGCTGGCTTCACTCAAGAAGTACTTGTAAATACTTGTAAATAGATATGAACCATTTTTGAGGAAGTTACACACAGCAGATATTAATCACACCTTGATAAAATATTTACCTGATGTCAATAACTATGTCATGAGTTACCACATACAATCAGTACTTTTCAGATAACATTAACCCACATTTTCTTTGTATTCAAATAACCCTACAAATATCTTACACACTTAGAAAAAAACATTAACCCACATTTTCTTTGTATTCAAATAATCCTACAAATATCTTACACACTTAGAAAAAAACAGATGAAAGTTGTACCCATTTGTCACTGAGATAATACCTTTTAAAAAGGTTCTAGTATGTACCATTTCGGTACATATATGTTGGCTACCTTTGAGGTATCATAATGTACCTTAGATATACCAATACTGTACCTCTTTTTTTTAAGTACTGCCCCAGTAACAACTTTTTGACCTCCATGTACCCGTGTGATTTTCTTTTTAATTTTGTATTTGAAGACTTACTGCATAAGCTACACAAAATTAGCCCATGAACTGCATGTTTTACACATTGCTGATATGCTTTAACTATCCCCATATATATCTTACTAAGCAGAAAGTGGCATGTGTAGACTTTGATCAGAGTGCAGAATTACTGCACATTGCTCTGAGAGGGTGTCTGTTTATGTAACCGTCCAACTTTACACTGCACTTTAATGTCATGTTGAAACTATTATTATTTGTTGCATTTGTTTTTGCTCCAAATGTGATGAAAAGACTTATTTGATCACACCTTTCAGCTTATTGCGCACTTTCCAGTTTTTCATGTTATTGTTTTTTAGGTAAAAGATTATTTAAATCCCAAATTATTCAAATTGAGTACAAAGCAACCAACATATGAAACCACCATTAAACTGGAGTTTTTTAAGTTTTGATTTGAAATCATAAGTGAGATCATACTGTAGTATAAACAAAGTAATTATGTCTAGTTTTTTTTTTACAAATTTAAGCTTACAATGTTCCATCGACTTTCAATACAAGCTGATCAGTGTAGCATAGATAGCAACTTCTGACATTGATAAAGTGATTGTTTACTCACGAAAAAAACCTTTGCTTTCAAAGAGTGTAACAGGGATGAAGTTTGTTGGCCAAACTGAAAGTTGTATACTGGTTTCCTTACCAAAAAGCCAATAAACTTTCCCATATAGAATTTTAGATCGATTTTTAAAGGGGACTTATCATGAAAATCTGACTTTTTTCATGTTTAAGTGCTATAATTGGGTCCCCAGTGTTTCCATCAACCTCGAAAATGTGAAAAAGATCACCCAGTAACTTAGTAAACCATTCTCTGCAAGCATGTGAAAAAATAGGTAATTGAAATGTGGCTCCCCTTGTGATGTCAGAATTTTTATTATAATAATACCGCCCCTCTGCCATTTAGCGCAGAAAGAAAGAGAGAATAATTGACAGCACAATTGAGTTTCAGTTTCAACAAACCACCATCATTGGGATAAATGTTTTCATTTCATCAGCTCATTTGCATTTTAAAGGACACACCCCAAAACGTCAAATTTTTGCTCACATCTATAAAGTGGCAATTTTAACATGCTATAATAAATTATCTGCAGGGTATTTTGAGCTAAAACTTCACATACGCACTCTGGGGACACCAAAGACTTATTTTACATCTTAAAAAAGTCTTGTGAAAGGTCCCCTTTAACAGTAATTTATGACACTTACACGCTTTGTCCAACAAGATAATCTTCATAGATTAACACAACTGTTATGAATTTTGAATGTCTTAATGCGTTTAATAGAAATTAAAGGCTAACCTTAGGCTACAAGCAGTTAGCAACCGCCCTTTTAAAGACATGTTAGCTTTAAAATCACTGGTGAGAATAACCTAAGATGTTATGTTTTTTAACTGACTTTTAACCGGCAGGAACCGTAAGTGCTTGCTAACTCGTTTCCTGGTTTTGCCTACAAAAATATGTCATCCCTGCAGCACTCTATATTTACACTCTATTTTGACATACTTTCTTAAAACCAAAATATCACTACCTTTGAATATTTATTTGATTTTGCCAAGAAGACATGTTCCTGGATAAACATCCCTCAAGACAGTCCTAACCTAAACCCCACACTGTAAAAAAATTGCTGTAATTATGCATCTGGGGCCGTATTCACAAAGAATTTTATCTTACCACTAAGAGTACTCTTAAATTGCACTAAAAGATTTTAGCTAGGAGTTTTCTCTTAAAAGTTATTCACAACGCCTTTCAGACCTACTTTTAGTAAGGAAAAATGATAACTCCTAAACTAAGAGTGAGTCTCCGTTGCTACGGATGACGTCAATTCTCATGCACGAGCTGCCTCGCAATGACCACGGTGATTGGTTGTTAGATGACAGGCTGTCATGCGGAACATAACACAGACGCACCAAATCATGGAATTACAACATCAAGATATGTCTTTGTCCTACACAAAATAATAATAGTAATGCCATCGAAATTCATATATAAAAGAAAAGTCGTGAATGAAATTAAATTAAATCAAGGTATCTTATACCCAAATGAAAACCGCCAATTGCCTAATAATAAAAAATGACATTGCATTAACACTTGCTTGATTAATTTACATCCTATTATTACATATTAGCCTAAAAAAACTACTTAAAGCAAGGAAATGTTGCCCATATTGAAGAAGCCTAATGTAATAAATAAATGACGGTGGATTATGAACTCGCCAAAAGCCCAACTAGACGCTGGATCATACATATATATGACATATACCCGACCCGCTCCGTGGCCCGCATTTTTTTTAAAGTAGTAATTGTTTAAAATAGTTTACTGGCATTTTTATTTCAAACGACCCGACCGACCGCGACCCGAATATCATAAAAAATATTTTTGGATGACTCGTAACCGCAGGCACACGCTCATTTCGGATCAACCCGCGCATGGGGAGAGGATTTGTTTGCAGATCAATGCAGCATTCCCGCTTATGTCGCGGACTCGGACGACTGCGAGAGGCGGTGGTATGCATTACAATCGCAGTCAAGGGTTGAGGTTGCAGCCTTTAAACGGGCAAGCATGGCGTTGGTGTACATGTACAATATTAAATATATAATATCATTATTGTTTCATGTAATTAAAAACTTCCTGCTTGTCATGAATGTAATGAATTGTAAAAAACAAATGTCATAAACAATATGCTTACATTAAAGTGTGCTTTTAAGTCTAGGCAAAGCTTTTGAGTTGGTGAAACTGTCAGTGTTAAGGAGGATCAGACAGCACCTAAGCCTTTAGGATTCTTTGTGAATAGGTCTTAGTGAGTTAGGAGTCCTCTCGACGTCTTTTAAGCTGTCCCAGACTTAGGTGCTACTTTTAGGGCTAAAATGCTTCGTGAATTACTTTTAGTGAAAAAAATTAGGAGTCCTAAAGTTAGGAGTGACACGCCCATTATTTTTAGGAGTTGCTCCTAAATTTGCCAGTTAGGAGCTACTTTTAGCCTTAAAATTCTTTGTGAATACGGCCCCAGGTTGCCAGTAACTTACTGTAAAAGATAAAGACTGAAAATGTTTCATGTTCATTTAACTTTGAACAAACTGTTGCCAGTAAATAACATTAATGTAAAATCTACAGTAGTTACTGGCAGCTAGTTGCCAGTATACCCAGTAATGCTGTAATTTCTACAGAAATTATTTACAGTGCACCCATAACCCAAACCAACCTGACCATGAAAATCAGGGAAATAATAGGTTTTATTTAAAATAAAATAACACCAAAAACACAATACTGACCCTAAATCTAATCCCACAATTAGATTCAACTTGTTGAAACAATGTTCACCAACTTTGTTAAACATTTATTAATTTAATTAAAAAACACCTTGTACTGACAAATCTTAACATATATCAATGCCATTGTTTTGTCTCAAGAAAGTATTGTTCTTAAGATGTATACAACTAAGGTCTAGTCCTGGTTTAATCTAAACCCTGTCCAGGACACTGCCCATATGTTACAAACCTCATTCTCTCAAGCAACTATCTGTTTTCATATAGACTAAGATCATCGGATCAGTGATCTAAACTAAGGCAAAGTTGATGATAAAAAAAAATGACCTTAACCACAGAAATGGTCATTGTGTACTTGTTCCTTTTCCACTATCATTAGATATTTGTTAGCCAGGCTGAGTACTGGCACTTTTCAGTTCAAACAAAAAAGTTTTTAAAAGACAGTTGAAGTATAAAGCCACCAATGACATCTAGAAACTTTTTAACCAGATGTCTTTTA
The DNA here is from genome assembly GCF_027580225.2 of Misgurnus anguillicaudatus. Taxonomy (NCBI): domain Eukaryota; kingdom Metazoa; phylum Chordata; class Actinopteri; order Cypriniformes; family Cobitidae; genus Misgurnus; species Misgurnus anguillicaudatus. Next base: position 22,382,083 of record NC_073355.2, read on the forward strand.
ATAGGTCCTATTTTGCACATTTTAAAAAATTCCTTGTTGCACCTAAACATTTAAGTTTAATCAACTTGAATTTACAATTAATTTCAACTTCTTTGACTTGTTATAAATGATAAAAATTCTCTAACGTTATTTCAACTTTATTTTTTATAATTTACAGCAACTCCTCACTAGTCAAGAAAGTTGAAATTAATTGTAATTTCAAGCTGATTAAAATAAAAAATGCAAACAATTAAGGATTTTTTTACAGTGTACCGATTACGTACCAATACGTACCTTTGTGGGTCTTATATGCACTCTTTACACTGTAACAAATTTCTGTAATTTCTACAGCAAAATTTTACAGTTACTTCTTGTTCTGTCATTTTACAAAGTTTAGCTGTACATTGCAATGCATTGTGGGTCAAAAAACTATTACAGAAGTTGACAGCTTTTCCCCCACAATAAATTACAGGTATATTTGCGCTTGCCTGTAAATGATGCAGTATTACAGTTATTCACTGTTGAATGCGTTGCACGAGGCAGCTTGACGCCATTTTATGTCGGATTGCAGAGGAGCAGGGACATTGCCACGCCACTCATGCACAAAATGTAAGTATACTATTATAAATAGCTATTATAATTGTTAATGTTGGTTGAAATAAAGTTTACTGTGTATCAGTCAAGCCCCACAATAAAGTTAATAAAGAAATTTTGAACAAGCAATCCCAGGTGAAGCAGTTTAGTGGTTAAAATAAAGTAAATTGTATAACTTTCATGTTAAGCCTTTTCATATTTAAATTGGACTTCAAAGTATGTGCATTAACGTCACTCAGGCATGCAAGCAGGGTGCGTGCATGCGCGTATGTGCACGTCCACATTGATGCATAGGTCTTATACATGCATACATATATTTTGAAATATTAAAATATTGATAGGATTAGATCGAGAGTTTTTAACAAACGTGTTCATAGGCGCAAATTCTTTCTCCGCCGTTGGCAGCGTCAAGCAATGCTTAGCAACGAAAGAAGCTCGAAGCGCCCACGCGATTTGAAGAGGAGAAAAGCGGCGCAGTAACGTTATCCGCGTGGTTTCAGACGCGACATGTAAAGTAAATGTAAAGCAACTGTGCGTATGTGTTGGCCATTTCGGTGGCTGCTCAAGCCGAGCCCCGGAGGACCCAGGGGATCAGGGCATATCTGCGTGTTTATTGTAGCACTTCCAGGGGTTAAATTGGGATTTGTTATGTGGGGGGGCACTGCGGGGAGGGTACTTTAAGGGGTAACATGTTTAATAGTGATGACAGAAAAGCCACTGGTGTGTTTTAATGACATTCTGGACCTCTGATAGGATTTGATAAGTTTCAACTTTAAATCTGTGCCAGAGATTGACCACAAATATTTTATAAAGAGTGTCTGAATTTTAAATTATGCAAATCTATGAGTTTGACACCCAGTGACGGTTCTAGACAAATTTCACTAGGGGGGCCAAGGAGGGGCCAGTGTTTTACCAGAGGGGCACATAAAAAAACGGCAAGAAATTATATTTAAAGATTATAGGGGCGGTTACAAGAATTAGTTTAAGACAGGACTAGGCCTTAGTTTAATTAGGAAATATAACTAGTTTTAACAAACATGCCTTACTAAATACATTACTTGTGTGCATTTTGAAGCAAAACAAAGGGCACTGGTGTATTTTAAGATATGGCATTGCAAGTGGTTTTCTGTTTGGACAGCTCTTACATTTATTTTAGTCTAGGACTAGTCTAATCCCTTTCCGGGAAACTGCCCTGTAAACTTTATCTTACTTTACAATCATATAAATCTTTATTTAATACAAGAGTGAGTGCAGGTGCAAAAGGGGAGCTGGGCTCTTTTCTTAAGCCCCCCAACCGAAAATCATGCAAGCCTACTCAATAAACTTTATGAAATGCAAACTTTTATAAAGACAAACGTTTGTTTTAGTTTACATATAAACACACATTGCTAGACAGTTAGGGACCACAATCTAATCAGTATTTAAAATAATATTTATTGTAAACATTTTTATATGACACATTTAATTATATTCCTCCAATTTTATGCACGTATATGTAAGAGCATAATTACAGCGCTTTTTACAATGTGTAAACTTTAAAAAGTTAGCGAGATGTTGGTTTTGCCGGTTGTTGATGCGTAACAGCTGTGAATGATCACCGCGCTTAAGCAGCCACGTCACAGGAGAACAGGTGAACAGTGTCCCAATGTCAAGTGAGCTAGAGTCCTTACCAGTGCCCAAACCTGCATACACATTCTCAACATCGGGAAATTGGGAACGAATTGAGACACTCGCTGAGCAGCACCTGCAGCCGGCTACAGTGATTGGGTGCGCCGCTCTAATTTGCCCGTTTAGAACGTTATGCGTTGGATTAGTTCCGCTTTTGGCGCTCGCGTGTAAAATCAAAATAAATGTATACTTTATTATTTGGTCAGCACGGGGTGGCCACAGGGGTGGCCAGGGACTTGTCTACAGAGGCACAGGCCACCCTTGGCCTCCGTGTAGAACCGCCACTGTTGACACCCTATATCCATTTGTTGCACATGTCATTATGCACAATTGATCAAACTTTAAATGAAGTAAAAGGAATCAACCTCCTTGAATAATTCTATATGCATAAGATAGGCTACACAAAAAGATTAAATTAACAAGAAAAGGTACAACACACAGTACTGTATCATCAACATGTCTAATAAATTAGCAATAGAGATTCCCTATGCTGGTCAGCAGCTAAAACAATCGTAAGGTTTGATTTGTGTAATCAAAATACATAAATGTATTAAACTATACAATGAGTTATATGCAGTGTTATCCAGATAACATACTGTAATTAGATGAGTGACATACATACTTTAGTCCTTAACACGTTTCTAGTCTTCTATTAAGTTTCCTCGACGTTGGCACCATTATTACCTCTCTCTCTCTCTCTTTCAATCTCGCTCTCTCTCTCTCTCTCTCTCTCTCTCTCTCTCTCTCTCTCTCTCTCTCTCTCTCTCTCTCTCTCTCTCATGCTCTCTCTCTCTCTCTCTCTCTTGTCTCTACAATGTCAAATGATCCTGTGTGAAAGCGCGTTTTTGAAGTTCCTGAGTTTTTTCGCTCGAGTTGCATAACTTGCGCGAAGACGCGTTTAAAAGGAAAAGCGCTGGTTTCCGCGGCAATTGCGCCGCCCAATTCGCGTCATTTGCATCGCCTCGTGCGAGGACGCGTCTGATTGCGTCTTTGCATTGACTTTGTATGTAATCTACTCGCGCAAATCGTTGAACTTGCGTTGGTGAGTATGCCCATAATGAATGGAAACACATTATTCCCTTCGCGTCAGTGCACACGCACCAGCCCAGCGAGTACACACGCACCAGCGCAGCGGGTAAACTGGCTAGAGCAGAGCGAGACCTTCAGCCTATGTGCCGGAGCTTAGCCCCGGACAGCCCCGGCCCAATTTAAACCCTGAGCACTTCCACTCATAAAACAACAAGTGAGAAAACTTTTTGGGGTTATAATGTTTCCACCTGCGCTGAAAACGCGTTCTGATGGTGTACTGGTAGCGCAGATTGATACTTTTTCGCAACTTTTAATGAGAGAGAACGGCCGTTTCTCAACCGAAGGCTTCAGTCTCCGGAGGTTGCATATGCAGGCTGTATGTCATCAAGCCTGGTTTATTATTTTCATACATTTGCAAGTCATAAGCATATTACAACAATGTATGATCAACAAAGAATAATAGTCAAGCTTTCAAAAATGATATTGCTATGAAAAATTATTGTACATTTGAATCTATTTTTCTTTGTCTTTTAGGTGTTGGCAACAGCAACAGACGTTGAAAAAAGACTACAGTTTCCTGACTCTAATTGTCTTAGGTAGTCTATTTTTTGTAATGAGTTGTAAGCATTGCAAAGACGCAGGGCCGGATTAACCATATGGGCAACTGGGCAATTGCCCAGGGGCCCAAGATCTCCAAAGGGCCCAGGGCAGCAAGGCCACGAGCAAAATACTGTATCTGGTAATCTCCAACTGGCCGCTTTATATTAAACAAACTGTCAACACGGGCTTTTGCGCTGCAAAGAGAGACGCGGCGCTGCGCTATGACTTTGAACGTGAGTTGAGAGCGGTTGAGAGACAGTCTCATGCGGACTGACCAATGAAGAGAGGGCCTCAAGTTAAGACCCTCTCCTCATTGGTCAGTCCGCATGAGGTGGGTCAAAGGATCTTACTACTGCTACAACAGAAAAAAACGAGACATGGAGCGCGAAGCGGAAATTAAAAAAAGGAAAATGACATCAGAAACGCAGAAAATGTAAAGTATAAACAGTAGTGTAGTCTACGTGATACGCAGGCATCTGAGCGATCCGATCGGCGTATGAAATCAAATTACTATAGCGGCGCGAAAGTGACTGGGGAGCAGACTTGTGTGGCCCCACAAGAACCCACAGACGAGTGACAGCAAAGTACCGCGAGAGCTATTGCCGTTATCACATGGAGAAATCTGATTTGAATCGCTCGCGCGGGACTTTGACATCACCAAGAGGTCTGCTTAGCGCCAAATGAAGTCGAACCTGCAGTGTAGCTGCTTACGCGACACTGTAAACAAACATGTGGAGAAGTGAACGAGTGGAGTAGTGCACAACATAAAATCCGGAGAATTCACAACACACATGTAAGTAAACAACATTTAAATCATCAATCCAGTTTATTTCTTTATCTGGAGGTAAGGCTCCAATAAAAAAAATAAGCCGGTGTTTATGTCCTGATGGTTTTTAGCTGCCTTCCAGCATGTTTGCTTGTGCTTCACAGTGTTAAACTTACTTTCGCTGTGTTCATTTGTATATCTACGTTCAAGATGTAGCCTATATGATCTTAAACTTCTGTGAGGACATTAATGTCCGCGTTGATGTTCAGTTCAGACTTGCAAATTAAAGATCATTTTCTTCACTTTGTTTGGGTGTCTAATATTAGGCTATATGATGGTCTTGTAATAATAAAAGCCTATTTTAATTTTTAGACAATGGTAATGCATTTGTATGAGCATTTAAATATTTGTAAATCAAAAATACACTTGATGACAGTTAGAATTTGAAGTATTGAGTATATTTACTGTATTACAGTAATATATTCTGTATATGACCATATTATGGTGATCCTGGGGTCGTGATTATGGGGCCCTTGAATATTGTTGCCCAGGGTATAACAAAGTGTTAATCTGGCCCTGCAAAGACGGGCTATGAAGGACACAAATTAGTTTAACGTGGATATGTTTATGTGGAAACCAACAGATTTTTTGCATGTAAACCATTTGTTTATGCTTAGGTGAATCAGCGTTTGGATGCTGAGCATCGGGTGGTTGTGCCTCCACATCCCAACTTCGTGGCTGCAATGGCAGCTTTGTTTTCTAGCTACTACAACTTCAATCTTGTGTACCAGGAGCAGGTGCACACTGGAGTTCATTCAAAGGTAACTATGTGCTTGAAGTACAATGCGGTTTATCATTATTTTGTAAAGTGTGCTATTATGAGTAACAGAGATTTTATTTTGCTTTAAGTGTGCTTACAGGAAATCCCTTTAACATGATTTTTTAGTTGATAAATTGGGTTAAGTTAGCAGTTATTTACCCAAATGCTTTATATCATTGCAGAACCAATTCATTGTAACATTCAAACATTGACAATAAAGATTATATATTTTGAAAAGTAGTTCTGCATTGGGGTAACTGAGCATTTAGGTAAATAAACTGCAAACTTGCTTTTTTATGGCATTCACAAGAAATCTCATATGCCCACCCAGGCCTCACCCTCCCCACTATGGCAGTGATGCTCAAGGCAAACACACAAAAAAGGATCTGTATGCATATACTGTATACACACACCCACATATATATACTGATACATAAACATATCTTACAAACCTACAAAAAAGAGAGATTTGCATGATCTTTGACGATCATTCATTTATTCATGGTTTCATTGGGGTATGAATGAGACTTTGTTATGAAAACCATAGGATTCGGAGTCATAGGAGTAGTTCTTTTGGAGTTTTTTCACAAAGCTGTAGGCCTACATGTTATCAACTGTAGTGATGTAGTTGCATGGACATAGCCCTGTACTATGAGTCCTTTAATTGTAGATCTTTGGATGGGCCAGCCCAACAGCAGCAAACTTAGACAACCAAAGAACATTTTACCAAAGACATGTCTTGAGTTCCTCAACAGAATAAATGTATTTTCCTGCTTTAGGGTGCCCTCTGACCACTCCCTACATTGGAACAATTTTGTCCATTACAGACTGACAGTATAACTACGTAGTGGAGCCTCGTATCTACGTATCTAGAATGTTTTTCAAGTCTGAAAGCACTATAAAGTTGCTTAATACACTTAATATGGTGTATTATGTTATGAATACTAAAATGTTATATTGTTGTGGTTTGTTTTATGTTTTGTTGTCCTTTGAAGCAGGGGATAGTTGGGAAATTTTCAACCAGAGGACCTGCTGCTTGAGGTTATGTTAATGCAACTAACCTAACCATAACTCATGCAATTTTGTGACTAGAAATCCAAATCATCCCTTCAACTGTTATGACCCTATATTTCACCATTGCATTGCAGAGCCACTTCCTGGTTTAGCTTGCCTGGACAGCACAACTGAAATTAAATTAATAATAATTACCCGCTGAATTTTTCTGTTGCAGTTTTTCTGCACTTAAGCTGAAAAGGGCAAATCAGCTTGATTTGCACAGCCTGATGTATTTTGCACTCTCATGTAGAGCAGTTAAGGCACGTTTTCATAAAGTTTATTTTCATGTGATTTTGTGATTTCAGATGCTTCATTGGACTGAACCCCTCCAGTGGGACCAAGACAGCAAAGGTGATTAGCCAAAAAAGAGGGAAGGTACAGGAGAAAAAGAAGAACTGCATTAACCCTCACGTCTCCTCTCTACTTAAGCGGCTGATAGATTTTGAATGGCTTCAATTGTAAGTCTCAAGCGACTTCCTCACAATATGAATGGACAATGTTCTAAATGTTTTCTGAATTTCACTGAATGTTAAGAAAATGACATTCTGAAAATGTACAGTATTGTAACACTGTATTTTGTTTTAATAATAAAATTTCATGATTTTGCATCTTGGAGTATGGTTTTATTTAACAGTTGAAGAGAATCTTATCCAATGATATTTGGATTTAAACCAAGCCTGGTCTTATTTAAAACACTTTACAATAGGCATCAGCAAAGATTAACTATTTATTTTTTACAACAACACAATGTATTGTAAAATATTTACAGATTTTTGCTGGCAGCTCGAGTTGGCAGCAAAAATATGTAATTATTTCAAAACACATTATGTTGTTGTAAAAAAGATTCTACAATAGCATATTGTATTGTGAGGAATTTACAGATATTACCTGGCAACTCTAGTTGCCAGGTAATATCTGTAATTTGAAAAGAAAACAAGATAATGTTGTAAACTAAATTACAATAAAGTAGTGTTTTAATATAGAAACCTAATACTTTGCTGTAATTTATGTACAACAATAACCTGTAAACGAAATCCAGTATTATACTGTAATTCATTTTTACAGTTATTAAAAGCAAATTCACAAAACTTTACAAGATTTTACTGGCAACTTTTTTGCCAGGTACTTACTGTAAAATCTACAGGCAAATTCGTTACAGTGTAGTTACAAAAAGGTGTACTTTTTGAAAGCATACCGCCCCAGTGACAGCTTTTGTATTTTTTTCTGACAATGCTTGGAAGATGTGTACCATGATGAGAAAAAAAATCACAGGAGACAGGAGATGCTTTGCATATTTTCATTCCTAATATATTTCCTACATATTTATCTCTCTTTTTATGTTTTGGTCTTGAGCAATCCAGCAAAAAACTTTGCACTCTTACAAGGTATATCATAGGCACATACATACAAAACATCCCGGTGTGTTAGTATTCAGGATGGCGACATGTAAACATATTAAGTGTCAATACAGCAAAACAATATATAAAAAAGTAATTCATCTCTTAAGATTTAATATGATGGGTGTTAAAAATTAAAATAATAAAATGCTACAGTATTACAACTTAATTAATATGTCTTACGCAACTATAACAATATATGATTATATTTCAGTCATGCACCTTATTTATAACACACCCTTCAGGGGTTTGAGCGACAATGACCCAAATCCCTGACCAAATGAAATTAAGATATTAGCATTTCAACGTTCCGTTAATAAATTAGCACCCTGAAGTTAAACTTTTTTTTTTATTTGTCCTTGATCATGCACTGAGGATCCTCCTGTGACAGCGGTGGCCTCCACCTGATCTCTACCCTCTCACGGTCGTCTCCCTTTGCCTCTCCCAGATCCGTCACGGCACCAATTTATCTACCGGAAACCAGAACAGAGCTTTATTTTTTTTCCTCAGCCATGGGTGTGTTATAGACAGATACATATCCTAACAGGAGAATAATAAGGAATATGCCATTTGTGTTAGTGACAATGAAATTTCAGAACCCCACAATGTTCGCAATTGTAACACTCAGAAGCAATACCAGAAATGAGATACCCAAACTGATATCTTATAAATGATATAATCCTTTTGACATCAGAGTCCTGAGCGCTTATTAGGTTATCCAAAAGCCAAAATTCCAGGAAATCTAATTTCCAACATACAATTCCAACATGCTCTCAAGTCCACCACCATGTGGACCTAAGTGAGAACTGCACCACGTATTAAAACCTATCGAGTACGAAACTTTGTTCATAGCATGTATTATAAATGTACAGCCGTGACTAAAAGTTTTGAGAATGACACAAATAGTAATTTTCATTAGTTAGAGGTCTTGAAAAAGAAGCCATATAACCATAATAACATCTGAAATAAAAACACTGAAGCAGCAGACTTTGTGAAAATGAATATTTGATTCATTCTCAAAACTTTTGGGCCACGGCAGTACTTTAAAATACTTCTTGTGTCATGTGTGCATAGACAAAAATGTGTTTGACATCAAACACAGTTATCTTATGTTCATCTTATGTGCTGCACTCAGCATAACTGCGTCAAAATGGCAGACGAACTGAGAAGAAACAAACAAATGACTTTTGTCCAGTCTGTACACAAACTAATGAGTCACCTTGTGCTTACAGTCACAGTCCATGTATAAAGAACCTGAAATAAAAACTAGACTAAGCTAATGTTGTGTCTATATTTAACTTTAAATTAAGCCTAAATACTTACTTACAATAGTGTAGTATTATTACAGTCCAACTACAGTATACATACTGCTGTAATATATACTAAATAATTTCATATATTAAAGAAGTAATGCCTTAACTATTTAAGATTTGGTTTTGGAAACTATTAGACATGGTTAGTTAGTCGGTGAAAAGTAAATCACACTTAGTTGTGTTCTTGTGGACAGAGGGACAAAACAATCCCATACACTGGAACGTAACACTGTGTAGTCTGACGTGGGGAGGTTAGCGAATGCTCACGGGAGGAAATTCATTTTCGTCGTCCAGGCACACGGGCCCGGCAGCAAACTCGTGTTCAGGAATCACTTCACCCTTTTTAGCTCCCCCGTCCTCTGAGTACCCTGTAAAGAGCACAGCTGGGTTATAAAATCGAATTTGAGTGCACATAACTGTGTGGGCTTTTGTCTTGTCTGATACCTGTGAGAGTGGCCGTGACGGGTCCAGAGGTGGGAATGGCCACAGTGGCGGCATAAGACTGGCCTGCTTGTGGTGGTTCTGAAAGTTCAGATTTTTCTGTCTCGTCCTGCTCATTATCTGATCCGAACAACCTGGGAGATAAAGGGACGCAACAATACAATGCCTATCCATTAAGGCGGTTCATTTCAATTAAAACAAACAGCATACCTGTTTGACAGCAATTGTCATTTATGCAATTAAATTTGGTGGTGCAGAAATTACACACTTCAGCTTTAACAACAAAAGCCTTTAATAACATACCACACAGTCAAACATTTTAAAGGATTTATTTCATCAGTTCAAGAGTAAAGACTCACCTGTGCTTCTGCACCAAAGTGCACTCGCCACCATCTTGAGGATCAATGTTATAGATGAATAGCTGCCCATCAGAGGAGGACACAAGCAATCGTGGAAGCTTCTGGATTCTGATTGGTCAAAATGCACACAAACCCTTCAATGAGTTGTTGTTTACAAGTCATTACAATGATAATCAAACTAGACAGCTGTAAACTCACGTTGCCAGGGCACAGACATTCTTCTGACCGGCCATTTGAAAACGGACGGTAGCAAAGGCTCGGTCTTGACTCATCATGCCTGACACCTGTGCAGGGAGGTAGCTACTGGCTGCTGTGAACATCTTACCTACATATGTTGACCAAGAGGGATTGTCTTCCTCCCCACTATGAGAGACACACAAATACACAGATGAAAACACACACACACTGCAAAGTTTATTTTATTTGTGCCCTCACAAACTATTTATTTTACATTCTAACCCTTAGCATTGAGTAAGACAGCCACTAGAAGCGTTTTGTGGTTATTTATTTATTTGTGTTATAAATTGATTTTTGGAGGGGTGATGATGTTCTGCTGAAAGGAACATGACTAACAATTATCTGACAGAATAAAATAAAGCATACAAAGTCAATTAAAAAAACAAACAAGACTGGCAGCCACATAAAAATATTTTTACTCATAGTTTAACTGCTTCCTTAAAAATGTTTTGTTAGGTAAGAAATTGAATTTAATATTACTAAATCAACCTCACTACTAAAGTCATTTAAAGGGGACATATCATGAAAATCTGACTTTTTCCATATTTAAAGGGATTGTTTGGCCAAAAATGATATTAAACCCACGATACACTCACCCCCAAGCTGTCCGAGATGCACACGTCCATCACCCCTCACACGAACACATTCTCAGCCATTTCTAAGTTTTAGATCTTTCAGTCAATCAAATGTAAAGTTATGGAGTTCTCCAAGTCCAAAAAAATGTACATCCATCCCTCACAAAACAAATCCAAACGGCTCCACGATGACAAACAAAGGCCTTCTGAGGGTAATTTGCGTGGTTATTGTAGAAATATCCAAATTTAAAACTTTATAAACGAAAACAACCAGCCTCCAGCAACCCCGCCATCCTAGTCGTGTCTGTATTCAAGATGAGAGAGTACGCAGTTTATGGAGGGTTCTGTGGTGCTGCTCTGTGCCCCTGCCCTCCGAATTTGTCATAGGTCACTAAGAAAAGTGCGTACACCACGCTGATACTCTCTCCTGAATACAGAGGAGTCCAAGATGGCGGCGCTACCGGAAGCTAGCCATTTTTGTGTACAAAGTCTCAATGTGGATATTTCTGATTACATGGTGATGGCCTTTGTTTATCATCGTGGAGCAACCTGGATCTACCCCGTGAAGGATGGATGCACATCTCCTGGACCCGAAGGACGTAGACCCTCTAACTTTACATTTGATCAACTAAAGGACCCAAAACATTTTCTAAAATAACCGAAAATGTGTCCGTCTGAAAAACGATGGACACATGCATCCCGGACAGCCTGGGGGTGAGTAAATCACGTGTTTAATATCATTTCTGGCCGACTATCCCTTTAAGTGCTATAATTGGGTCCCCAGTGCTTCCAACAACCTTGAAAATGTGAGAAAGATAAACCCAGTAACTTAGTTTTGGTAAACCATTCTCTGCAAACATGCGAAAAAATAGGTCATTGAAATTTTGCTTCCCTTGTGATGTCAGAATGGGATCTTATTATATTAATACCGCCCCTTAATCTGCAACTATCCAAATCACGGCACTGCCATTAAGTACAGAGATAGAAAGAAAGAAAAGATAATTGACAGCACACTTGAGTTTCAATTTCAACAAACCACCATTATGGCGATCAGTGTGTGTGTGTGTGTGTGTTTGCAATCTACCTTGGGCTGTGCTGTTCTAGCTTGAAAATGTGCACCGTCTCTGTATTGCTTGAGGCACAGAGAAACTGAGCATCCGGGCTGAAGGAAAGGGAGCTGATGTTGACATACCTTTGGTGATACAGACACACAAAGGTCAAAACCGTAAACAAAAACAGGCAAAACGCTACATAGCTGTCTCCAGCTGGCTCTGTCTCCTGTATAATCAAAGAAAAATCCATGATGTCGCTCTTCTGCTTTATACCTTTTCATTCCCCGGCGAAACTCGAACAAACGCTGACCCTCTGGTATAGAGAAAACTCGAATCACAGTGCCCTGCCAGAGCAAAAAGCATTTTTACAGTTAAAAATTACTATGAAAATTTGCAAAAAATTTAAAATTTTACAACTGATCATCATGTCATGTTTTTTCACATTACCATAACAAGAAAGCAAATTATTTTATTTATTTATTTGGCAGATGCTTTTATCCAAAGCGACTTACAGTGCATTACAAGGTACTGTATACAGTATAGGTTTAACCATATGTGTGTTCTCTGGGTTCGAACCCATGACCTTTTGCACTACGAACGCTATGCTCTACCACTGAGCTACACAGGAACATTTTTAGGAGTGTATAATGGAAAATTATCATAGAAAATTTGTAACTATTAAAATAATTATATGTATAAAAAATCTGCATAAATAAAATTTACAAAAAAATATTATTTTTTATTTTATTTTAGCAAAATATGACCTAGATCTTGGCAAGTTTTTGTATCTCCCTGTCCTATGTGTCTGTCTATACATCTATGTTTCTGTATACACATGAGACATTTACCCTTTCAGAGGCACTGGCCAGTTTAGTGCCGGAGGCGTTAAAGGTAATGGCAGCCAGGGGACTATCATGGGCTGGGATCATCGTCACAGTGCTCTGAGTCAACAAACAAAGAGACAGACAACCAATAAAAAGGTTTAGGGCAGGGCAGAAGATCATAAGTTTGATCACAGCTAAGAGACTGCATGTCCAGCAACTGTAGACAAAAAAAGCTGCTAAAATATTGCTTTGCTGGTATTTTTACCAGATTGTTGGCGTCGTAGACAATAATTTCGCCGATGGTGTCACTGCCTGGGTATGCCAGGAAAGAGTTGGAATGGTTGATGGAGAGAGCACACAGACCTAGTAAAACACATCAGTGGGTTACACATAAGCATAAAACAGATTTAATATCAACATAAATCGAATTATTCTCTGACCTGATGGGTTGGATGGTGTGTTGAGAAGGGTCTTAAGAAGTTTCATGTCCTTTATGTTATGGATATAGATGGATTCCTCCAGACAAACAACCAGTCTCTGAAAAAAAAAGCATATCTTACTGCAAACACATCATAGAATGAAACAATTAAATGGCAAACATAAACTAAAAGCTTTATAACTGATCATTTCCATGTGTTTGGCTGCAACACAGCTGCGCTGTATTTACCTGTCTGTTAAGGCGCACTGCAAGGATGTTGTTCGAATAGCTGTAGTTGCAAATCTCTGTTCCCTTTTTGAAGTGGTAGACATTCATGCGACGTGGCATGGACTGACTCACCACCACCACCAGGCTGCTGGAGAAAAGCCTTTCCACGATATACACGTCTGGAGTTTCTGCTGAAGGGCAGCAAAACAGACATAAGTTAGCAGCAACAATACACAAGCCACATGCTTATACATGCAGTAGCTGCACAAGGGCATTGTAGTCATTGGGGTAAGCAACATTTGAAATAATAGTTCACTCAAAACAACAATTCTGTCAATAAATCAATATTTGCATTTAAATGGGTCAATTGTTATGATATTTAATTATCAAACAGCTTAAAACTATCTTTTGGTGTCTTTGTACTGAAGCTCAACTGGCAGAGCATGTTGTTAGCAGTGCAAAATGAATGCACTTTTAAAGGGCACCTTTTACAAGATGTAATATAAGTCTGAGGTGTGCCCAGAATGTGCTTGAGTTTCAGCTCAAAATACCTCACAGATCATTTGTTATAGCATTTCCAAAATGACCCTATTTGGCTGGGAGCAAAAAGGCGCTGACTTAATCTCTGTAACTTTAAATGCAAATGGGCCAGAGCTCCTCACTTCCTTACAAACAGACAGTGAGCGCTTTCAGTTAAATTAGATCTGATTAATACAGTCTGCACAATAGTATCTAATGGACAGAGTACGACTCGCTAAGGGTGGAAACTATGGTAATTCAGAATTGTAAGTGGGCTGGGCTTTATCAATGTGACCTCACATTGATAATAGAATCAAAACGGCATGTCAGATGAGACTGCTTTAGTTTAATGGGGATTAAAAACAACGAACGGGTGGATTTTTTATATCGTAGGGTGGTTGTGTTCACACACTGACACATTTTTCCAAACACCTTGTAAAAGTGGATTTTGCATAATAGGTGTCCTTTAAGTTGTTTTTGATAAATGCATCAGCCAAATGCATAAATTGAAATGTCTTGAAGCTTAACAATTCAAATTACTGCCACTTTTGTTGAATAGAAAAGTAAGCAAGCTGGAAATTCTGTTCCATGGAAGATGATTTTAAGCAACATGAGATTGAGTCAATGATTGTTATTTTATTTTACTTCATCACTGGATAAAGAAACCATTTTTAACACTTGAAAAATGAAAATCTGTCATCATTTGCTACCCAGTCTCACGAAAGTATGTACCTATAGTCACATATTTTTTTTGTGATACTGTCACAAATTTCCACGTCTTTCGTGATCATATAACAAACATCTGTCCGTGTGCCACTGTCACGTATTGGCCACTCAACTGCTCCCTCCCACATTCAAACCACTGTCGCTTCGGTTTAGGGCCAGATTTGGTGTTTGCTTTAGGATGTCACTTTAAGTATTGGTTTATACCATTTTTTCTAATAATTTTTTTTATATTTTTAGATTTTTTTAAACCATTGTCGCCTGGCGTTAGGGTTAGAGTTGGGTTTGGGTAAGGATGTCATTTTATGTAAACCTAACCCCAAACCGAAGCGACATTGGTAAGAAAATAGGACAAAATTGTTGAGTAACCAATACGTGACAATGACACATACAGAAATTTGTGATACGATCACGAAAAAATGTGGAAATTCGTGACAGTATCTTGAAAAAGAATAAAAAAATTACATGACTATTAGGTACATAATTTGTGTGACTGGGCTCACCCTCATGTTGTTCTAAACCAATGGCGGCCAGTGACTTCTTTTTTCGAGGGCGCTCGATGCAAAGTTCGTCACAACATGCATGTAGCCTGTCATGTGTGTGGTTGTAATTTCAAAATATGTGTTCTGCGTGTCGAGTGAACCTATGTTCATCACGTGTCTTGTCAAAATAAGTGCCTGCTGCAGACGTGTCTAAAGGGTTTATGATAAAAGAGACACTCGCGTTTGCCAGATACTTAATCTCATGCGTAGTCACAGTTTACTGTTAAGGGAGTGTCTTGCGTGTATTTTGTGAACGTGAGCGTCTCTTTTATCATAAACGGTTTTGACGCGTGTGCAGCAAGCACTTATTTTGATAAAACACCTGATGCACATGGGTCACATGACGCAACAAACACATATTTTGAAAACACAAGCAACACACATGACACTCCGAACACATATTTTGAATTTGCGCCCCTCGGATGAGCAGTCACGAGCCGCCACTGTAACATCATACAGTGTTTCTCAACAAACTTCCAAGAGGGCCTCAAGATGATTTAACATTATTAAAAACGAGGATTAAAATGAGTTAAAACAAAGAAAATCTCTGTCCAGTCTAGTTTATATAATTTGGTGGAAACTGTGTGTGGGGGGCCTTCAAATTTTGTTGCAGACAATAGGGGGGCATTATACCATATAGTACAACATATTCTCACCCTAAGATTTTCCTAGTGGACTTCCCTCATGGGATTCATAGCCATTTAACTACATAAGTCTACAGATGTCTCACCTTTCAGAGGTTTTTGAATCACTTTGTGTTTTAAAGTTTAAATTAATCAGTGAGCTCTTTGACCTGTCCAATACAGTTAAGACAACTTTAGGGCCACATCATTCACAACATAGTTTCTGACACTACAATCTATAGGCCATAAACTTCTTCTGAGAGAGCAAAAGACAGAGAATACCAAGGAAATGAGATGACATTTTTATTTACTTCTTGTGTGACTCATTATAAAACGAGTGCTACACCCTACAATGACTACAGCACCAGATGCTTCCTCCTATTGCACAGTACTGTGGCAGATAACTGTATTTGCCAATAATATTACACATCACACACATGTACAGTATATGTAGCTATTTATAGACTAGATTGATTGAATGGGATTAGGTCTCACTGCTTTCATGAATGCAGTCCAGTTTATCCACTGAGGTCACGGAGAAGAGTCTGTATCCAGTTTTGGTGCCCACAGCCAATGACGTGGAGAAACACAGGACATATTTTCTACCCTTAAAAGGCAATAATAAAAGTTTAATCAAAAATGTAAACAAAATAAAAGCATTTGTTTAACTGTATATACAGGCCAAGTAAGTTGTTGGAATGCCCACATCTGTTTTGCGCAGTCCTCATTCTTCAACATAACTCTTCATGTCAGGTCATGTAGTTAGCATGTTCCTTCCTACTTATATTCAAGGTCATACGCATATCCCCACCCCATTACTGGCTACACTATCACCGAATCTCAAAATCAACTTTGTAGCATATGTTGTTAATTACTTGCTGCAAAGATCACAAAATAACAAAATTCAGATTCTGAGTCCTTATGTGTGTTGTTGTCCAAGAAACAGCTGACTTCAATATATCAAGTCACCTGACTATCAATACCATGTTTTGTGCTTGATTTGCACTACTTGACTATCAGACTTGGTGAGAAAAGCAGTGGGATCAACCACAGAAAAGGGTCATCCTGTCAAATGAATGTGGACTGATCAATAAGTTCACACAGTTCTGCAATTCTTGTCTACCAGGTAAACAGTCAAAGCTCACATTCCTTTGGTCAAGTTCAAAATCTATAACAAATCTATAAAAAATATGTTTAGTTGAGCTCTTTTGGTGTTGTTTTTCTTCCATTTTAAAGCGATTTTGCTTAAATAATAAAAAATAAAAAATATAAATCGTCGTAAAACAGTACTGACACACAACATAACGTACTTAACCTGAGCTCTTCATTCATCTGTCCTATATCCTTTGTATTAAATACTGTTATAACACAGTACTGGATGTTGTATAACACAGTTATATTTTTATAGACGAAAAAGAGTAAAAAATCTTTAAGAAGATGAGACATTCCTTCGTGTAAAGGTTTAACGCGTTCAACAGCATCTTAATAAAATCCGTTCAGAAGATGATGCAAGACTGCAGATGTGCAGCGCTTACGTGGAGTCCTGGTTGAAGGAGGCGCAGCACAGCCCCGGGCCGCCAGGACCGTCGGCTCCCTCTCCGGTCTCCATCCCGATTCCCAACGACCTCCTTCCCTCCCTCCGCCCTGGATCGGAGGCCTGGGATCGGTTGGACCTCTCGGAAAGATGGTGGCAAACCGAATACCTACTGGAGAAAAATTGTGTCGTGGATGGCAAATATACTCCGGCACTTTAGTTATCCTTTTGTCTCGCATTAATGAATTAAAACGCAAGTTTTTTGTACGTTTCTGAATTCAAGCGGAGCATAGAGAAATGAAGCAAAACAAAACCAGCTGATAGTTGTTGCGTCACATCAACACTAAACACTAGTGGTCGAGAGGAAAGTGCCGTGTTGTCGTCCGGCAAAGCGCTGATTGGTCGAGAGAACTAAGTTAGACGCTGATTGGCTCTCATTGCGGTAGTCAGCAGAAAGGGGTGTGGCTTAGCTGTGCAATTTTACGTTGTCTAAAGGAATTTTCTTATTATAGCTGCATAAATATATATCATACTGACAGCTTTTATTTCCTAACTACAATATTTATCAGTTATGTGCATGCTTCTGTCAAATGTTTGATGGTTGCGGCCGTGTTCCAGAGAAAAATACGAAAACAGGAGCTTTTTATTGTTTATTGTCATTAAGTGTAAAAATAAAATATTATTGAAATATCCCTTTTTATAGTTGCAGAATACAGGTGCAAGTGATCAATTAATAACGTAATGCACTTTATGATGCCATATAATCATTTATTTTTGTTTGGAAAAAAGACATTTAAAAAAAATAATATACCATATGGAAAATACTGCATAACAAGTATTGCATATGACAAACTTGAAATCACCCATCCCAACATCAGCCATATTCATATAAGCATACTACAGCAACTACTGTAGTAAAAGCTAAAAAGTGTCTGAGTAAACAAAAAACATGGTCACAGATTATCAATAAGAAAGCAAAAAAGACTTTGGAGTTGTTTCCAGCTCTTCCTCTCAGATCCTGTGGTGTTTCAGTGCTAAAGAAAAAAAATATACATTATCATTATCAATGATACATTGATATATCGTAAAATATAATTATATATAATATCATAAAGAAATTGAAGCGACTTATTCAAGCATCTAGAGAGTTGAGTAAACAATAACCTTGAAATGGATCCCAAAGTTTCAATTGTTTTATTACAACACAATACAATACCTTGAAATCCCAGACAACCATGGCACCGTCTAAGCCTACGCTGCTGAATTTTTCCACTTTGTCCTTACGTCCTTCCAGAATGCAGAGCTGGCTATAAGTAAAACAAATATCATATTAGTAAGCTGCTGTAGAATCGAAAGCATCAATGCTTCTGCAGGCCATCGAGCCTTACGTGATGCTGTTCTGGTGTAGACCCAACCCAGTCTCTTCATCCTCAGTAGTAGCTTTTTTGTCCAGATTACGGAAGTGTTGCATAGCAGACATGTTACCTTTGGAAGTCTGTTTGGGAATGTCTACTTTCTTCACAAACTCCAAGCTTCCAGGACCCTTGTATGAAAACTGATAAGGGCAACAGTCGTGGCCCTAAGATCCCAACCGCAGACCAGTGCACAAAATGTAATGAATAGCAAAACTGCATTAAAATCTTTAACCATCACTTGTTTATTAGCAGTGTTTGAACATACCGAAAATATTTACAAGCATATCTTATAACCAATTCTGGTCATTTCGTAACATAATGCAGATCTTATGCAGGGTGTGGCGCTATGTGTTTGTGTAAATAAGCTGATAAACTATGGAGCCTCAGACTTGATATAGCACTAATAAAACGTTATGAATGAAATGGAGCTTTAGGATATCCAAACCTCCTTACCGCAGCTACAATCGTAGTCTCACTTACATACAGCACACTCAGCAAAGGAAGATGTACTGTTGTCAGCTGGGTAACCCTGCAATGGAGAAACATAATTTGTAGGCAAAGTAAAGGTCATGGCGTGAATTATATACCTTTCATTTTTAGACAGCAGACACCTGAGGCATTTAATAATATTTTTATGCTTTCATATTTGCATTTTACATTCTGTGTATCTGTGAAAGTTGAGATTTACTATTTTATTGTGTGTTATAAATGCATTACTCTTTTCCCTGATTGGCATCCGCTACACTAATGGCGCTGTTGTGGCTAACCCAGGCCAGAGTGTCACCAGATGGAGAGAAACAGACACTGTGCACCCAGCCACCGCACTCTTTATTTTCCAGCAGCACCTCTCCAAAGGGCATTTTGGCTCCCCAGGGTGTCGGTCCAGGTCTGTCCTCAATGTCCTTAATATATGCAGAAAATATTCTATAACAAAAGCAAGGCCTCTGTTACAAACATGATGAATAGTTACATCATCCAAAAGTTATGTATATAGTCTGTATATTTAAACCTGCAGTGGAGATCAGCAGAGCCGGCTGCCAGCAGCATGTTGTTGGGATGCCAGTCCAGACACAGGACTGTTGAGTTAATTGGTTTTTTGATATGCTTACTCAGCCACCTATAGATTCAGTGATCAACAATGTAAAGAGTTGATGAACAAAGTTTGCACAAGAGAGATGTAGGAAAGCTGACACACAAAAGGACAGAGAGACACAGGGAACAGCTTACGTTTTAAAGGTGCAGTGTGTAAATTTTAGCAGCATCTAGTGGTGAGGTTGCAAATTGCAACCAACGGCTCAATCCACTTCTTACCCCTCGCTTTTGAAACGAAGCTACAGTAGCTGCCGGTAAAACATGTCATCGTCAGAGACAACTCAGTAAAAAAAGTTTGTCTGTTAAAGGCTTCTATAAAAACATGGCGGCACAAAATGGCGACCTCCACGTAAGGGGACCCTCTGTGTATGTAGATAAAAACGTCTCATTCTAATGTAATAAAAACATAACGGTTCATTATAAAAAGGTCTTTATACACCCCTGATAATATAGTTTTGTATATTATTTTGCATTTCTGTCAAAAGATCCTTCTAAAAATTACACACTGCACCTTTAAAGTTAAATATGGATAAAAGGAAAAATCAAAAGAATTGTCGCTGGCATAATTTTATTGTGCAAAGCTCTTTTACTTACTCTAAAAAATTTTTTTATTTAGTCCTCCTGTATAGCTTAGATTGCATTGCATTAGCAGTGCAAAAGGTCATGGGTTCTTTGTAAGTCCCTTTGGATAAAAGCGTCTGCCAAATGCATAAATGTAATGTAATGTAAATGCAACCCAAGGATAGAAACATGGGTTGGAAATCTCCCACACATTGCATCCAAAACCAGAAAATGCGCAAAATGAATCTCACCAGTCATTTTCTTTTTCAAAGTAGCACACCGAAATAAGTTTAGCCCCACTTCCAAGAGCAAACTTATTCTCAAGAGGTGACCACTTGACACATGTGGCAGCTCTGTTGATACGAACCAGCACCAAGGTTGGCTTCCAAACCCCATCCTTAAGCGTCCACACATAGGCATTTCTATCTGAGGCACATGTCACAATACGGTTGGACTCTGGGGCCCAATCAATGCCTGTAAATACAATAAACAATTAGTTGTTGTTATGACATATTATGTATATCAAGAGGGCTGAACATTGTCAAATCTGAAATATCATGAAAAAGTTATATTTTGTGGTAGTACTTAAGAAACATATCACATATATGCATATCTGTGCTTCTGTAAATAGTTAAGTTCCTTCTCTTCATTGGAATGCTAAGATCAATATGGGCGGGTTAACGACTAATTTGGCCTTACCTGTAATTCGCCCACTATGTTCGGTCAGTTCATGAATCTTAATCCATTCTTTTTCTTTGCTTTGGTAGATATGCACAACATTGTTGTTGGGGCTAACAGCAATTTCTAAAAAGAAAATGACATTAGTAGGATTTTGACAGTTGCTATAAAACCTAATTGGTTTAGTGGTTACGCAGGAATTGTGGTGGGAGAAAGTAGTAGTGAAAATAAAATACATTAGTATAGAAAACTGATATGGTTTATTCCTCATATGCACGGGGAAGTGCAGCTTTTCTCCCAACCAAGTACAATCTGATACAGTATTTCTCTGAGTAGATTTTAATGGATGACAATTACCAGAAGAAAATGGAATGGCAGGCAGCAACATTAAGAGCTTGAAGGCATGTAATTTATGTTGAAATGTCTGATTTGCTCTTACGTGTCCGGTCTTTGTTCCATGCATGACAGGACAGAGGCTCCAATCCGAAACTATAGAGGGACATGTTTCAACAAGGAGACCCTGGAATGCACCACAGATGTTAGGAATAGTATGCAATTGTGGAAAGGTACAATGACTAAAAAAGGAAAAAGTGTTTCTAGCTTGAAATACTCCACCCAAATTACTTTGATTATACTTTCATATTAACATACTTTATCAGAGTAATTTATCACAAGTGTGCCTAGTTATCTTCAACTAAATCTATTTCTTCCTCTAACGGCATATATTATTACTTTTATGCACATATGCAATTTACCCATTACTTAGATTTGTAAACAAAATAAAACATGTCCACAGGTACAAGTGTTTGGAAATCATTTAACAAACTATTCAAACTTTTTTCCAATATCCATAAACACTGGCAATTAAATTAAAGTACATTGTAACATCTCAGCAAATTTGCAAAGGAAACAACATAACACTGACTACTAAAAATTGACAATTCCCTCACCTTTTTCTCTTCTTTTTGATAGTGGTATATCCTATATCCTTTGGGTGTAGAGCTATGGGTAGGTTATGTTCGTGGACTCTGGGCAGTCGACACGAATGTGATTGAGCAGTGGCGAGAAAGGGTGCAGAGGCAGTAAGGAGACAGTGAGGGTGTGTCTTCATCTTCGCATATAGGCAATTACCTGCCTGTAAAGTGTTAAATTCAAAAGTTAAACTATAAAAAAATCCAGCTAAACTGTCAGGGTTAAAGACTTGAAAGTCAAGCCTTTTTCACAAATTTGGACTTTTTGTAACTTTTATATTTAGCATTTTCATTGCAGATCCTATTACAAGAAATGTATTGTTGCATTGCTGAAATAACCTTATAAGTAAGGTTATATGCCTGATGACAATAACAGCACTGCTTTGATTTATTAAACATTTTAGTTGTGATCAGGGCCATGGTGGAGGTTCTGGAGGAGAGGTAAACCCCCCAAATAATCAAAATGACCAGTTACAACCCCACCAATATTTAAAAAAAAAAGATTAATGAAAACATAAGTACAGTTAACACTTCAATCCCCTTAATGTTCATATGGCAAACCATAGAGGGTCTCACGTGTTAAACTCACGTGTCATTGCTAGATGTAAATACAATTTTAATATTCACTGGATGTAGCATATCGTGTTTAGCAGAATGTAACGTATCAGCTGGTTAATAACCTCTACACTCAAGATACAAAAACAAGTGCTTGTCCTTTAAGGTTGTCAGGAGTAACGCGCTGCCCAGATCGAGGCCGATTGACGTCAATCGCTGTTTGTGATTGGTCATAACCTTTTCCGGTGAGGCATCCATCCATCCAAGGACTGTGAGAAAACCAGTGTAACAGATTTAAACAGCGTCGACTAACTCATCGAAACGACTCGGGTATGAATATACAACGGCATAACTTTTCGCTTTACCTGTTAGTGATATGGATGAGTTGGTTGCCAGAGATCGGTAGCGAGAGTTAGTGTAATGCCGTCGGCTTCCGTTGTTGTGGTAATGTAGCTTGCAAGATGGCGTATGTTACTGCTGGGCTAGACGGTACAAAAGCCACAGATGCCACTGAAGAAGCTACAGTATTATGCTCGTTATCGTTGAAACGTGCTTTATTTAGCGGTTATTTGCTGTGGGGTGTGTTTAAGGCAAACTAAATGTTATTATTTTCACTGAATAGTATTACACTGTGATATGCGCGAACTGCGTTGCGTTGTAGCTTTTACGCAACATTACAGCTGTCAAAACGTAACACTGTGTAGGAAATGATAGTTGAGAGGGATTGTATTTCAAGTTGCTGATTTGTGTGAACAAACAGGTATTTACAAAATATTTTGTAAAAGTGTGAGAGCATTGAAAAATCCTGTCTGAGTTCCTTATTCATATCTAGTCCATACATATATAAAAAAAAATCCTCCTGCCTCATTTTACATTTTAGTCAAGATGATACATTGCAATATATTTTCATAGCATTATGTCCTGAAAATTGGTATGGTGCTAGTTAATCAGGCATTTTACAGCAATTCCTTGCTCCAAAAATAGATGTCTTGTTTTGTAAATGTTGACTTGATCTCCTCCTCCTCCCAAATTCCTTTGCATCTCACGATGAGCTACTAAGGTCCAGTGCTTGTGTCAGGTCAGCAGGTCACCATGGCGTCCAGCAGTACGAGCAGTGAAGAAGAGAGGAGCTTGCGAGAGTGTGAGCGCTATGTGCAGAAGCACAACATCCAGCAGCTATTGAAGGACTGCATTGTGCAGCTGTGCACCTCCAGGCCCGACAGGCCCATGGCTTTCCTCAGAGACTACTTTGAGAGGCTTGAGAAGGTTAGAATGATGGTATGTTTATCAATCTTTGTTTGGAAGTTTTAGTGTAATAAATTGTCTTTATGTGTCATCAGGAGGAAGCTAAACAGATGGTTAGCCAGCAGAAGTCGAGCTCTCGTTCGGATTCCCGCGAAGATGAGGTCTCTCCTCCCATGAACCCCGTGGTTAAGGGACGCCGCCGCCGTGGTGCCATCAGTGCCGAGGTCTACACTGAAGAAGATGCAGCTTCCTATGTTAGAAAGGTCATTTCATAGGAAAAGTCATGCTTGCTTTTACTTTCCGTATGTTCATTGCATATTGGACATTGTTTACTTACTGAATGTGCCTCTCATGTTAATGTACAGGTCATTCCTAAAGACTATAAAACTATGGCTGCCCTTGCAAAAGCAATTGAGAAGAATGTGCTTTTTGCCCATCTTGATGACAATGAAAGAAGTGACATATTTGGTGTTTTTTTTTTATCCTAGTCTTGTGCTAAAATGCATGTTTGAGCTGCCTAATTGAAAAACATCTTGCACCAACATATCTTAACATATATGAGTGTCATGATTTTGTCTCAAGATGCACACCATTATTGTTTTTTTATGGTTTGTTTGTATAAACTACTTCAGTGTCCTAAATGGCCTTGTCCTGGATTAATTTAAACCCTGTCTGGGAAACCGCCCCATAGCATAATAGTTTTTTTTTCAAATGTATTATATTTAATAAAGCATATTTTACTTTGTACAGTGACATATTTGACGCCATGTTCTCAGTCACCTACATTGCAGGAGAGACTGTCATTCAACAAGGTAAGGCTTACTTACTGAATTTTTTTTTATTAAAGTTGTACAGGGGGAAAATATGTATAAGTATTTTATTTCTGATTTTAGGGGATGAGGGTGACAACTTTTACGTTATTGACCAAGGTGAAATGGATGTAAGTGCAATCCTTGTGTTTATAATTATGATAACTATAATTAATGCAAAGTTCAGTAGTGCTGCCTTACGATTAGTCACGACTAATCGTTTGCAGAATAAAAGTTTTTGTTTACATAATATATGTGGGTGTACTGTGTATAATAATTATTTTCATATAAATACACATACATACATGTATAATTTTAAGAAAAATATATTTATATAACAAATATTTATATTTATATATAATATAGATTATATTTAAATATAAACATGTATATACACATGCAAATGTTTCTTATTTATATACATGTGTTTGTGTGTGTGTGTGTGTGTGTGTGTGTGTGTGTGTGTGTGTGTGTGTGTGTGTGTGTGTGTGTGTGTGTATTTACACATAATTATTATACACAGTTCAACCACATATATTATGTAAACAAAAACTTTTATTCTGCAATCGTGAGGCAGCACTAAAGTTCAGGCCTTTTGTATACTTGCATATTAATGGGTGTAAAATGAGGATGATTGGGATATTAATAAGCATCTGTGTTTTGCTAGGTTTATGTTAACAATGAGTGGGTAACCAGTATTGGAGAGGGTGGCAGTTTTGGTGAGCTGGCATTAATCTACGGCACTCCCAGGGCAGCCACTGTCCGAGCAAAGACCAATGTCAAGCTTTGGGGAATTGACAGAGACAGCTACAGGAGAATACTCATGGTTGGTAATCTGAATTGCACATGGATATACAATAGTATTGTTATACAATAGTTTTAAAATTGTGCTGTTATACATTAGACATTTCTTTTTTGTTGTTTTTGTTTAGGGAAGTACTCTGAGAAAAAGAAAAATGTATGAAGAATTCCTTAGCAAGGTCTCGATTTTGGGTAAGTTTAGTCTGTTTATGTATTATAATTGGTCCATGCCATGGACTGTAAAAAAAGATGGACGATGCCTGTTCGCTTTCTTCCATTGGTGAAAAGTGAAGCCGCCAGTGCGCCGAATGCGCAGTAGCGATTTCGGGACCAGTACTGCGCAGTAGTGAGTAGGAACTAACTAAAAACAAAGCTTATTTTAAAAACAAACACTTGAATTTACATCAGCGTGATAAAAGCTACAGTAAATGACAGAAACCAGCTTCAGAAAAAAGATCATTGAAGTGTAATTAAATTGTTTAGTTGGTCTCAAGTCCCATTGAATAACATGGAGGAGGCGGGGTTTATGACCTATACTGGGACCAGTCACTGGGGGGCGATCGAGACATTTTGGCTACACTTTTCAGGGCTTGTGCGGCACGCTTGGTCCATGTGCATTGTAAACATTAAGAAACTAATGGAATGCAATGCAAGTTAATAACTGAACTGTATCTATTGATGATGTTACCTTATGATAACCTGATAACATGCTGTCAACAGAGTCTCTGGATAAATGGGAACGGTTGACTGTCGCTGACGCCCTTGAGACGGTCCAGTTTGAAGATGGTCAGAAGATTGTTGTTCAGGGTCAACCAGGGGATGAGTTTTTCATTATCCTAGAGGTAGGTTTCCTAATATAAGTCACCTTTTAAACACCACTAAATACTGTAATTTCTCATCTGGAACTTCAGCAACGCTGATTTATATATTTGTATGTTGTTTGAACTTTCAATGTATGTAATTATTGCAAATAAATGATGACCGTGTTGTAAAAAACAGATTTAGTGATTTAAATTTGTGTCTTTAGGGTTCTGCTGCAGTCTTGCAGCGACGGTCAGAGAATGAAGAATTTGTGGAAGTCGGAAGACTCGCACCGTCTGACTACTTTGGTAAATGTGTTTCTGCTTACTTGCTAGGAAGTTGCTCGCGCATGTAAATGAACTCACGCAATATTTTTTGTTTATTTTCTAATTTACCTGCATATCTCAACAGGTGAGATTGCCCTGCTCATGAACCGGCCTCGTGCTGCCACCGTGGTCGCCCGTGGTCCACTGAAGTGTGTAAAACTTGACCGCCCCCGGTTCGAACGCGTGCTCGGTCCCTGTTCAGATATCCTGAAGAGAAACATACAGCAGTACAACAGCTTCGTGTCTCTGTCGGTCTGAGATGCTCCAGGCTCTTTCCTCTTCTATTGCAGGGTCCACCGATGCAAATCCGCTTTATTTTCTTACTTTTTCTTTATGCATTTTTCAACACCCAGGTGCCCATTCACTTCAGTGTTCCCTCCCTGTCTGTTTTCTGATTCGTGCTGTACCCGGTCGCGTTTGTATCCATCGTAGATCTACCATGAGGCTGATTGTTAGATTCGCCTGAGAAACGAGCCAATCAATGTGCCACAGTTGCCTGTGACGTGAACAGTTGTTGAAATAACAAGTCCATCAAGATTTTTTCTGGCCTCCTAATTGCTTAGTTTCTCTGTAACAGTGTTTAGATTGGAAGGGTGACAGTGGCAAGAAGAATGACAGTCGCGTAGTGTTTCTACACAGTATATAATGGTGTATCTTTATTGAGCCATTGAAGAGTTTCAGATTTAGTTTTCCCTCATTCATTCAAGCGTTTGAATATAGGGAAGCCAAAGGCAAATCCACGTGTTACTTTGTTTTCTTGAGGGTACTGAAGTTAAATGTCACCGTGTTTATTATGGTGATCAGCTTTGCTCTTATTGTTATAGCTGCACATATATAGTGTATGTAAATGATTATATATTAGAAGTAAATGACCATAACCATATTTTTTTGCACAGTTTGATATCTATCTCTCTCTCTATATATATAAGAACACTTTATATGCGCCTGCTATTTTTCATTGTGGCATTTTATCCCATTGCATTTGGGAAGCTTTTTTCATACTCTTCTGTTCTTCCATCGTTCTTCATGCTACAAACACGACTTGTACTGAACTTACGTAGAGCACACCAGGATTAGTCAAATCTCATTTTGAAGTTAAACTTTTCACGTTTCCTGCATTTCGGTTGCTTTCTTCTACAAATATACTATTATTTGTGTTGTTTTTTTCACCACACAGAAATTGTATTTTCATTTATTCATTACTGTATTATTTCAAAAAGAAGATGGATGTTGGCACAGAAATGTTGAGGTTAAGGTTGCAATTTAGGTTTAAGATCGGGAGCGTTACAGAAGTGTGATAGCTGTGGTTAATGGAGTATCTTTAATACTCCGCTGTTAAATTTAAGCGGGTGAAGCTTTGTGATACACTGACTATGTGAACACAACAGAAAGTTACTACTTCATGACCTGCTTGGTGGCCAAGATTTTTTTTTAAAGCTTTTACTATTTGCTTTTCTCTGTCTGTGGAAGTGTATGTGAACTATAACGAAATCCCAAATGGGCATCTCTTTTTCTCATACACTTTTTAAACCAAAATTAACATAACCACATTCAAGTATGTGAAAAAAATTTTTTTTCAAGTGAGCTGTGTCCTTTTTTGTTTGCAGATTTACATTATTGATTCTACCCGTAGTTAAAAGAAGGTTTAAAACAGGGACAGTATTTACAGTTTCATTTGATGGTTTCTCTATCCCGTTAGAGTCGGAATCCATACAATGCTATTAAAAAAGATTTTTGATACAGTATTGCCACCACCCAAATCATTCATCAGATATTATTCTTTATGTAGGGTTCTTTCAGATGTGTTGCAGAATTTTACTGAGTGATAATATATATATAGTGTTAACCATTGCTAAAATTAGATTTTAATTGTTGTCACACAGAGATACTCCTGTATTATTTTAAAGTTTTTTTTCCAACACATCTTTGATTTATGTAAGTTACACCAGACTCACTTTATTGTAAGAGGTTATGTAAAATTGAAATATGCCTGTTTCTGTACATTCAAAGGCAGTTGTCCCTCTAGTATATTCTCTACATGTTTTATCAGCTTGAAATGGGTATTATATGTAAAAATACAATATTTAATTTGATCTTTATATGGTCCCTTTAACAGTATATTTGATGAGTACATTTTGTGAGATATATTAGACTCAAATCTTTATTAATTGAGAGTTTGCACAGAACTGTCCCAAAATTGCTATTGGATTAAATAGGTGGGCTGGCCTTTATTAAGTGTTTTTCTTCAGAATGAGAATTTTGCTGTCATGCTCATTTGCAGATTTCTCCCCCTAAATGACTTTATTAGATTTTAAAAATCAATAAAATCTCGGTGCTTTAGTTGAAATTTTCCAGATGTCTTCTAGCCTTTAAAACAACTGTTCCACTGTATTTTGAATAATTTGTTTATGCCTTATAATATGGATAAATAAATGACCATGTCTAAATTATAGTGTTTATGAGCTAAGTTTCTACTGTGACACCCTTTGTTGCCGATAAAATTGCAGTAGTGCACTTATTAGTGCTCATACGCTGTTCATTTACTTTTTTTACGCATATTTGAAGCGCAGGATTGTTGTTGCATTTGTACACAACAATAAAGGAACCATAAATCTTTTTCCACCAGCTTATGTTACATGCATCATTAAACTATTTGTGGTTCTTCCTCTTGTTCAGTGAATAAATTAAGTGATTCTGTACTGCTACAAATAAAATTTCTGCTTATTTTATTATCTTAGCCCTGTATCTTAAAGGACATTCAACTGTACAATGAAAATGTATTTGATCTACCCCAACCACCTTTTTTGTAATGCTTTTCATTACCTGCTCGTGACTGCCAATGGTGTTTTTGAGTTTACCGTAAAATTCTGTTATTAAAGTATGTATAAATGAATTGATATATTTGGTTGTAGGCTTTGTTTTCAGGGCTTGTAGATTTCTGTCCACTTGTTCCTCAGCTATTCAGTTTGAAACCCTCAGCACAGAGAGTTGTAAATGTCAGAGGACCATTTTTCTGTTATTCTTTTTCTATACGGTTTGATTTCATTGGATGTGCTCAAATTAGTTGTAACTTTTTTGGTATAGATTGTCCCAATGGCAGGTCAAGCAATAAAATGATTAATTCTTGAATATGTAAGTCTCCTGTGTTTGCATTAATTGTATTTTGTTAATTAAATGTTGTCTGATGTAGCAAGCTGCTTTGACAGGCAGAGCACTGTAACACTTTTCATATTTTTATTCAAGATACAGCCAGGTCTTTGTTTAAAATGCTAAACGTTTAAGTTAAGTTTAACTATAAACCTTTATACTGTGTAGGAGAGGCAGTTCTTTTCCGTTAGCTCATGCTGTCTTTACAAATATAAACGTATTATTTTAACTACACAAGATAAGTGCATCTTGCTACTAGATTGAATACAAAGAACGAAACGGACCGTTCGTGGAATCCCACGAGACCTCCGAGAAAGAACGAACCATGTTCGTGTTTTTTCGGAAGTACAGTGAAATGCGCCCCGTGCTGCTGCAGCTCAACGCCAGTTGTACCATCCCACAGGCACCCTAGACATCACATTTCAGGCTATTTTCTCTGATTCTTCACTCGTCGGATACTATCTGTGGACTGCAAATGCAAGCCATCAAGTGTGTTGTTGTCGGCGACGGGTAAGATATGAAAAATAACGCGTGCGTTTTACGAAGGTTTCTTTCGCAGAAAAAGCAATTGTTGCGAGAATAAGCTGGATGGTCGTGGGTTCGCTCAATGGATGAGTGAGATCTGTTGAATTTACACCCGGATATGAGACAGAATTTATACGCCTATCAATTAAACGTAAATTAATATTTGTAGCCTTTCTATTACACAGTAGTTGACGTTATTGTCATTGTAAACTGTATTGCAAAAAAATTGCAAATTGCTAACGGTTCTGTTTGGTTATGGATGATTTATGAAATATATAGACAGCGTTCCCCATGTACAATTTATAAATAGCATTTAGTAGCATGAGGTATTGGTTTATTTTGATCATGAAACGAGCAAATGTTAAGGGGATCTCCTCAGTGTGATGCGAGTCTCCGGCGGAATCGCTAAATAATGATGTAATGGTTTCACACCTACTAGCCTACTGTTCACTGAAGCTCCGGTGGATAAGATTCATTCCCCTAGATCACATAATACTGCTGGTTATCTGTCTAGCAGCTTACAACAAAACTAATCATTTACCCCTTTTAAATACTGTATTTTTTAAAGGGCATAAATATGTTAATATTTTTCGCATTTGTCGGTAATCCACATCGATTCATTGTCAATATGGTGTTGTTAATATTCAATACCATACCTACGACCATACTATATTTTTAATATCTTTTATACGGCAAAAGGAAAAATATTAATTTATATTATCAATGTGATGTCTTATTTAGATTCTGGCAGATTGTTTATGTGTATGTTTCTTCACCTCACGTCTTCCATGTCTGGATTACACCAAATAAAATCAATCATGCAAATATCGTTTTCTAAACATGGAAAATTCTTATTTATGTCATGCATAAAAAATTGCTGATATGCATGTGGAGAGTTTATATTATTTATTAATCCCATTAGTAGGCTACCATGCTTTCTGTCATTTGCCATGGGCAATCACATTTCACAGCCCTGTGGCCCAAACAGAAAGGGCGAGACACTGCATGACAGGAGCATAAATTCAGCTTTCTCAGCTGTGAACCCGATTTGCTTTTTACTTTACGTTTCCTATACACTATCACACTTCCTTACTCCTTTCCTAATTTTATCTCTGTCCCTTATTCACTCTTCACCCTACCATTGCATTTCCTGCCTACCATGTGTGTTGTCTAATGACAAGACTATGTCACCCTGTATTTAGTTATCCAGTGGGACAGTTCATTTGAAGAAAGTAGATGTCAGCTTGCCATCTAGTTAAATAGTAATGATACTGCCCGGTTGACAATCTACATGCCTTTTTGTCTTGTTTTTGGTTTCCCTAACATTGCAGTCAATGATCAATAATACTGTACTATAAATGCACTCACCCCCTTATTGTATTGTATTGTAGTGCCGTGGGTAAGACATGTCTGCTCATCAGCTACACCACTAATGCTTTCCCAGGAGAGTATATACCCACAGTGTGAGTACAGTTCGATACTTTGAGATGAGAATGATTGGGAATAAAAATGTATTTCTGTGATGTTAATGGTCTGAGGATTCATTCCACAGTAGGGATCGACCGACATGGATTTTTCAGTGCCGATGCCGATTTTTGTTCCATCAGCCTTAACAGATGACCGATACAGGCTGCCGATTTTCTTGAGCCGATATTTGGACCCGATACTGCAAAAAATTATGTAAAAAAATTGCATGTTGTTAAAAAGAGATTTTATTAGTTTGGACAGTTCTTACATTTATTTTAGTCTAGGACTAGTCTAATCCCTGTCTGGAAAACTTCCCCATAGAGATGTGAAATAAAAACCAGCTTTGTTCAGCTATGATCAGCTGTTAGGCTGAGCTTTCGATGTTGTCATGGAAAGATTGGTTGTTTTTAGTCACATGACCTGCAATCGCTTGCGGCTTCTAGCACTCTGTCTGTAAATAATGCCGGAAAAAAAATCGGCGAACACGGAAGCCATCTATCGGCCGATGCCGATACACATAAAACTTGCAAATATCGGCCGGCCGATATATCGGTCTATCACTATTCCAAAGTTTTCTTTTGTACTTATTTGTGAAGCTTAACACCGGTTCGCTGTCCCCTTTAGATTTGACAACTACTCTGCTAATGTTATGGTTGATGGCAAACCTGTCAACTTGGGACTGTGGGATACAGCAGGACAGGAGGACTATGATCGCCTTAGACCACTCTCCTACCCTCAAACGGTATTTGCATTTCTCCTTTCTATAGTCTTTGTAATTCTCTCTTTGGATTTTCAGAAATAGTAAACATATCTAAACATTTTTCAAAAAATGTAAAATGAAAAAATATATTTTTTTGTTTTACATTGGGTTATATATGATGCAATGCTAACTTAAATGAATATTTAATGATATTAATTTTTATTCGCTTTAATTTCTGCAGGATGTATTTTTAATTTGCTTCTCACTGGTGAGCCCTGCTTCATTTGAGAATGTTAGAGCAAAGGTTAGTATTCATTCTGTAAGTAGAAATCTGGTTTCTTCATCAACATGTTATGCCAGATCCCCAGCGCTGATCAGATTATTTTTTTGTAGTGGTACCCTGAAGTTCGCCATCACTGTCCCAACACCCCCATCATACTTGTGGGCACCAAACTTGATCTGAGAGATGACAAAGACACAATTGAACGTCTTCGAGATAAGAAACTGGCCCCCATCACTTATCCACAAGGTCTTGCGATGGCTAGAGAGATTGGTAAGAACTTTTTTTTAAGGATGGTGAATTTATTTTTGAAAATCTGATCTAGACTTATTCAGTGGTTTTTTATATTAAAATGTTTATATTGGTGATTTTACTGTCATAGTAAATTTGTACTATTTTACATAATTGACTAATTTGATTTTTTTGTAGGTGCTGTTAAATATCTGGAGTGCTCCGCCCTTACTCAGAGGGGTTTAAAAACCGTGTTTGATGAGGCCATCCGTGCTGTTTTGTGCCCTCCACCTGTAAAGAAAAGGGGAAAAAAGTGCACTGTATTTTGAGGAACCCATTTCTTAATTGATATAAAAACCATTACTGTATCTTAATTGATATGCCAAATTTGCTTTTTTCGCCTTAAACGATCGGATTAACAAGCAAATGTTTGGAAAAGGACATAAGGAAATGATGTGTTTCAGGATGTACAATTACTTATTAAAGACAGTATAGCTAACACATGCATTTAGTTTTTACTCAACTCTTTTGAACAATATAATACAGTTTGCCAAGTTGCAGCAAGTTTGACAATTTTCAGAGCTTTAAGTATGGACATTGTGAAAATATTCATATTCTATCTGCAGGTATGTTTCCCTTTTGGGAAAATTTGTGAATGTGTCAGAAGACTGTGTAAATACATGTTGTGTATAGCTTTGGTGAGGTTTTTTTGTGAGGCCACAGTCAGCACTCTCACTTGAGGGGTGACAGTAAACAACATTTTAAGTATTTTACATTTAGCTTTTATACTTTTAGCTTTTATTACTGTACTTATGTTTTAATGTCACTGTATTATATGTGATTGTTTCATGTGACCCTTTCTGTGAAATTCAAGCTGAAGTCTCGTAATCAAATTATGAGATTGGGAGCATCAAAGTTTGATTTCATTCATTCGTTTCAATTCAATTTCATGACCTTGCTCAGTTTATATTTATAATCAAGGTTATATTTTCACAGAATGTTTTTATGCAGTATGGTTTCATGTAGAAAACAGTTAATCACAAAAATTACTTTAGCTGGGTTTTCACAGACATAGTCACATGAACAAAAGATGCAGTTGCTTAATGATACCATAACTGTAATCACATTTGTTTATATTGTGTAATTGAGTGCATACTTCCACCTCCATTAAATGAAAATAAATTTGTGTAAACTGTGTATACCTTGCTTAAAAGTCTTTGTTTTGTCTTATATTTTGACATGTCCTTTTACTTTAACATACAGTTTTATATGTTTAAAACAATGAACGGATATGTGTTCAAGGCAAATCTTTCAACTCTTCAAAGTGTTCCAATTTTGTTTATTTTATTAATATTTTTTATTTTATTAATAATTTTATTAATATTTAGTCAATGTGTGTCACATGAATTTTTGTTTCATTTATTATGCATCAGCAATTGGTATTACTTTAATGTTACAGATCTGGGGCCTTATGTATAAAGCATGCGTACGCACAAAATGGGTCTGAAAACGTGCGTACACCAGTTCCCACGCAAAGGTTGTGATTTATAAAAAAACAATTTTGATGGGAGAATGGGCTTGCAGGGTGGGATATTAGGATGATTCATGTACGCACACTTGCAGGTGATCTGTTATTTATAAAGGGAACATTGCTTTGTTTAAGAAGTCTTCATAATTTTTGGTGTATGCCATTTTTGGCTTTTGTGCGAACGTAGACTTTTAGTAAGGATCCTATTCACAGTTTTATAGATGAGACCCCTGATGACTGAAAATTAAACCTAATCCATTGGCAGACACGTAATCTTAGTACTTTGTTCAGTAAACAGTTCAATTCCATTTGCACATTTCAGGCCCAATAGGATTATAGTGTAATTTTAAATGTATACACTCATATAAGAAACACTCTTCTAGAGCTGTGTTTCTCAACCAGGAGGACGGGGCCCACTAGAGGGCAACAACGAGGGGCTCAGGACGACTTAAAATTATTTAAAATAAAAATATAAATAATTACACATATAAAAAATATATGTTTAGTGTTTGGTTATTTTTATGAATTTCATTTTAATGAATATAGACCTTTCTAGTTATGGCAAGTTCTAGAATATTTTACTGAGTAAAAATTGTGAGTGGGGGATCTATGTCATAAAGTTGAGATCCATACTGCATTAGGTTGCATACATTGTCTATTATTTGTCTTTTTAAGGATTTCGTAAACATATACTTACACCAACAAAACAAAATTTGAACAAAGTAATACAGACACGCTTTCACCAAGACATTTTAAATGAATTAATACTTAAATCCTAAATAAATCCTAAAGTATATAATCTTAGTAATAACAATCAGTAAAAGTTAATCAGGTAAGAATCATATAAATGTGTTTCTCCACTATATTAATATTTAAAATCAGGCCACATTTTTGTTTTACCTCGAATGCCAAATGAGGTTCGCAGTGCCTCGCGAAGTGTCAAGGTAGTGACGTCTCCGCGCTGCAAGACGTCGAGCACGCGCACTCTCATGCCCCGGATGTGTTTGTGCGCTGTGTTTCTGCAGAGGAGGAGGAGATGCCACTACCCGTGCAAGTCTTTAACTTTCAGGTAAATTCAGCACTTTAAATGTTCCTGCGAAACTCGTAGACCACGTGAATGGCTTAAGAAGCATATCGAGCTGAACTGCTTCTGTTTACTGTGTTAATGTGACACCTATCGCGGCCGTTTTGAGCTGTTAGCCCGTCTAGCATGAGCTTGTAAGTCAGAGCGGCCCTCCGGACGCGACAGACACTTCTCAAGTTTAGCAGCGGCGCGTGTTTATCACCCCGAGGAGCGAGACCGTTGCGTTTTCGACAATGAACACATTCACTTGCGCTGTTTTGGTTTACACCTGAATGGGCCTGGCGGGTTTTCTCGAGCTTGTTTGCGAAACACTTGGGTAGACACTTTCTTTAGCCGGCTAAGTGTACTTAGCAGGCTATCTCGTTAGCAAGCTACATGTTTTGTATGAGTTAGCGGGCGTGCTTGAAATTCATGATGTGTCTCAAAACACAGAGAGCTGGATACGTCGTAATATCATAGAACGGTCCTTCAGACCATCCAAACGTGCACGTGATGCTCAGAAATGCTGTCTAGGTAGACAGGTCTGTAGGTTTGGAGACAGAGCCATGGACTAGTGAGCTCTCTATATCAACTTCTCCTCATGTGCACGTCAGAGATGAATATATAGCACTAGATTATAATTAAAGTCGGATCTTATTCCCAAGAGCATGAGAATTAAAACAGTCTAGGTGTTTATAATTTACAGTGAGCTGTTTTCATTTATATATCACTGCACCCACCCAATCTCATGAGGCTGTCATTTATAAGTCCATACATTATAATCTAGTTTGTCAAGAATGACAAGCAGGACCAAGGCACATGATAAAGTATTGGGTATGTGGGGTGTACATGTCGTAACAAGCAAGAACCCTCAGCAAGCATTCACCTATTCTGCATGCAGAGATCCATTGTTTACAAATGTACTCCTTTTACCATACAAATATTTCGACACCCCCACTCCCAAATCACAAATAGTTGTTTTGTTTTTTATTCGTGTAATATATGTTTCTGTAGCTTATTGGTAAAGTGTTAGAAGTGCGTAGGTTGTGGGTTTGACTCAAAGAGAACACAA
This sequence comes from Misgurnus anguillicaudatus, assembly GCF_027580225.2. Taxonomy (NCBI): domain Eukaryota; kingdom Metazoa; phylum Chordata; class Actinopteri; order Cypriniformes; family Cobitidae; genus Misgurnus; species Misgurnus anguillicaudatus. The sequence goes on from NC_073355.2 coordinate 22,418,647, forward strand.
ATGAAAAAATGCATTAAATTCACTGTATAAAGCGCCTTCCAAATTTTATATCAGATGCCTTATTAATCTGCTTATATTATTCTTTATTTTCACAACTTTAACCTTTGTTCAAAGCTCTGGCCACCCAGTGTAATGTTTTGGGTCTGTGCTTCCTCACAAGCATCCTCCTTCTTGCAGGAAAGTTCTCAGTCAGTTTTAAGGGATGCTGCAAGGCAGGTTCAGGGCAGATTAAGGGATAGCTTGAATTTGCCAGCCATTTCAGGCTCATCCTTTTCGGTAGAGCTTCATTTCTACTCTCAGAGAACCGGCTCTGACGTGTTCATGGACTTTACTACGGGAAACATGGTGTACAGCTCAGGTTCAACTTCATCATACTCAGTGGAGGTAACCACATGATGTAGGCAGATCAGACATGCAGGTTATTTTAAACCTAGCTGTTGAGAGACTCCGTGTTGCATAACTGTCTCTTTCATCATATAAATCATTTAACACGCGCAGTTGTTTTGATGTTTTCCTGCACAAGATGTTCTGCTGGTTGAAGCAAACATTCATGTAGACATCGAGTATGTGACCACAGTGTTCTGGTAATGGGTTTGAGCCGTTCATATGGGTGATAATATAATTGCAGGTACATTTGGTGTCCAAAGTCATTATTTTTTCAAGTAGTTATATTTTTAATTATTACAGGCCATTACAATATAATATTTTTTGTGACAAGTGGCTTATGAGAAAATCACGATTTCCTGTTGTCCGAATAGTCTGTGTCAATTCTGTTATCGTTAAACTCTGTACCAAGGTATTAGCAGTGTTGACAGACAATGTTTCTCTGTGTATGACAGCCAGCACTGTTACTGTACCCTGGAAACAGACTTTGATTATAACAGATTTGACACTGACTATTGGGACAACAGGACATCATGCAAGGGTGTACGACAATATTGTGATTGTGATTATTCTTGACGATTATTAGACTTTGCATTGACATGTGACTTTCTGTGAAACAGCTGCATGGTAAATTCTACACATCCAAAACTAAATAACATAATGTAAATAAAGTTTATTTAACTAAGTTCGGGAGGAGCATGGTCATGTAATCCAACCAATTAGCATGAAGAGGTGCCTATTAATATCCATCCCTCACCTCTGTCCCGTGACAGTTTTTTCAGTATTCTTCCTTCATCACATCACTCTCAGCTAGTTGCATCTATCCCGGTTAAAGAGGGAGAGTACTTTTGGTTCGGGCTAAAATTTCGAGCTCAGAGCCATCCCCTCGGACAGCACGCCAAATATGCTTTCTCTCATTCCCTATCGATTACATGTTAATGTGAACTTGTGAAATCATTCATGATGATTCACCACTGTGTATTTGGTGACCGAAATTAGTAAAAATGGACAGCTGTAATTGAGGCTTTTGGCGATTATGTATTTGTACCTGTAAGGAATGAGACGGTACGAAAATTTCATATCATGATTATAGTTTGTTAAAATGAGATTGAAGTGTTAAAAAAGAACTGATACACACACTGAAAACATTTGAACAAGTTTTATTTTTGAAAATCGTAATTTAATATTTCATGTCCCTGAAATTATTTCTCTGGTAAAAAAAAAAATCTGTCTAATAAGTTTACCGTGAATGAATACGATACATTGTCCCTTAAATGCCTTCTTGTGCAAAAAACTATGTTGCATGTGCGCGCCTGCATCAAACTGATTCTGGCTGGACATGATTTACCGCAAGTTTTCAAAATCACGGTAATCAAACACGGTTGTAATGATAATTAAAGGTATTGCAGAGGATTTTCTTTTTCCGGGTGGATCATCAAGACTATTGGTCCTCCTAGTTGTCAATCAGGAGTGTTGCGCAATTGCATTTTTTAAAACAGTGAAGAAGGAGGTTCTTTTCTAAAATTCCAGAAAATCCTCCACTACACCTTTAAATTTTAAATGATAATACTAACCGCCAGGACATTTAATCGTGAAACCGGTAATCGTCACATTCCTAGTACCTGTAATTGTAATCTAGATTAGTTTTTCGATTAAAGTTTTTACTGTCCAAAAAAACAGTCTGATGTCTTCCTTGTCCCTCCTTCAGAAATACGTATTGAGTTCTGATTGTGTCGTTTGTTTTGTGTGTTGTGATTCGATAGCAGCTTAGCTTGCCGTTAGCTTAGCTGGCGACTGATGTATTCCTGTGGGCGGAGTTAAAAAAAACTGTTCTACTGATGTCATTAAAGCAGGAATTAGAGGGCTGTAGTCCAAATCAGCCGTTCGCTGTAGGCTTTGAAAGGTGAATTCTGTTAAAGAAAACATATCGCCTGGCAGTGAACTTTCAGCTTTATCATTTTACAGGTATTATTTATGCTATTATAGCAACATTACACACCTTTAATTCTGCAGCCCTACATCATGCTATATAAGACACCTTTTAAACAAAATATACTGTTTATTTGTTATGGCCTGTAACAGCTTGTAATTCATGACAATGAATAGCAACCAAATTAATAAAATAATTAAATAACCATTTGAAAAAACATAAAATAATCACTTCGGACATCGATGTACCTGCAGTTATATAATAACATATTTGTTAACCTTTTAATAATTTGTTAAAGGCTGAGAAAACAGTATTTTCAGAAGTAAAGGGAGGGATTCTGTTGTGTCCCCTACGCTTGAAAGTGTAACTGTGGGGCAAGGCGTCTAACATAATGTTTTTTGTATTGACAGGGGTCTGTAGAGCCCATGCAAATAGATGCTGACCCTCAGGAAGACCAGCAGAATGCGCCTGATATCAACTATGTTGTGGAAAACCCGACTTTGGTATGCTGTGTACTTTCTTTGACATCATCTTATTTTAGATTTTTTGAAATATTTGTGTATCTTCCTGATCATCTACGAGAAATTGTTTGTTTATTTGTATTCCTGTATGTTGTGTTCTGATTGAGGATTTCTCTGTATAGGATCTAGAGCAGTATGCCTCCAGTTACAGTGGACTGATGAGGATCGAGAGGCTGCAGTTTATTGCAGATCACTGTCCCCAGCTGCGAGTGGAAGCACTGAAGATGGCTCTGTCGTTTGTCCAAAGAACCTTTAATGTTGACGTCTACGAGGAAATTCATCGCAAACTCATTGAAGCCACAAGGCAATTGCGAAGCTTTCTTAAACTTTGTCAAATCTAATGGAAAGATAACATATTTGGCTTTGACTCAGATTTTAAATAAAACGTTTGGGTCCACAAGGGAGGTGCAGGGTGTACCAGATGCAGTACCGGAGGGGGCGGTAGAACCCCCACCACTTGACACAGCCTGGGCAGAATCCACCAGAAAAAAAGCCCTGCTTAAACTGGAGAAGCTGGATACTGACCTTAAGAACTACAAGGGAAACTCTATCAAAGAAAGCATAAGGTACAGTCAGAATGAGTCAAATATACGCATTAAATAACATCATATTTGTCCCAAATCATTGGCGATTAATATTGGCTGCTAACGTATATTTTGCATTTTAAAGTAGATGCTATCTGACTAAGCTTGCGCTATTTAATGTGCACTTCTGGTTTATGATACCTCCGAGTTGTCTTAGATGCAACGCGGCACTGCGCTTCTTGTCCCGTATGCGACCCCTCTCTCTCTCTCTCTCTCTCTCTCTCTCTCTAAATAGGGCTTAGATATAGTTATTTATATTCCTGTAGTTTTATACTGGGTAGATATGTATATGTTTGGGTTACGTATGTAACTGTTGTTACCTGAGAAGGGAACGAGACGCTGCATCTCCCTTGCCATTCTTCCTGTGTCCCTGTAAAGCCGTCTTTGGCAATATTTCAGATAGCAATATACTTCCGTGTCACCCTGTCTTTGTCGTTAAGTCTCATTATTGGTTGAATTTGATATACACATTTAGATGCACTTACTCTTGGAGGCGTCCTCAAAGTGCCACCGCAATGACGCAGCGCGAGTTCCCTCGAAAGGGAACTGTAACAATGTACCTTAAAAGGTAACACGATGTAACCTTGCTCTTACTTGAAATGTGTCCCCACATTTAGTCCTTGAATTTGAGGGTATTGGACCTAGAAAATCCTTAAAAGTCCTTGAATTTGAAGTTAACTAAGATGTGGGAACTCTGTGTATAACTTGATTTTACTTCCCCTTAATTAATTGTCTTTATATAATTCAGCATGTGTTACATGCATAATATACTGTACATATTAATAGTCATTGGACCTGGTTCCCGTTGATCTGAATGCCGTCGTTTTCTGCATGTTTTCAGGAGGGGTCACGATGACCTAGGAGATCACTATCTTGACTGTGGTGACCTCAGCAATGCCCTAAAATGCTACTCCCGAGCCAGAGACTACTGCACTAGCGCCAAGCATGTCATCAACATGTGTCTTAATGTAATCAAGGTATGAACTCTGTTTAAACTTGGACAGTAAAAGATATAATTGTCGGTTTTTAAATATGTTTTTACATGGATAATTTAACCAAATAGCTCTTTTAACCAAAAAGCTTTTTTGTTTATTTTATAGGTTAGCGTTTACCTCCAAAATTGGTCCCATGTACTTAGCTATGTCAGCAAGGCTGAATCCACTCCAGAGATAGCAGAGGTACAATGCAACCAGTCATTGAATCATCCATATGAGTAAGATTTCCACTAGTAGTTTAATTTGTATCTCTCTCTCTAATCTAGCAACGAGGAGAAAGAGATAGTCAAAACCAAGCTGTTCTTACCAAACTAAAATGTGCAGCAGGCAAGTGAATATTTTTGTTTTTACAAAAGTAACACAACTCATTTGTGATTTTGTGATCAGTAATGACACTTTGACTGTATGACATCATCATTGCTTTCTTTGATTACATTAGGACTGGCAGAACTTGCTTCAAGAAAATATAAACCAGCTGCCAAGTGCTTTCTGCTAGCATCTTTTGACCACTGCGACTTCCCTGAGGTTGGCTGCATTTCAATACCGCTTCAGATATTTTTAATAATGTTGCTGGTTTGCGTAAAGATTTAAAGCATATAGTCATAATCCAAGGAAACATCTTATTTTCAGAAGTATAGTACTGTGCAAAAGTATTAGGCCACCACCACCAGACTTTTTGTTTTAGAAGTTTTAATGTCCATCCATATTTATTTTTCAATTTATTTATTAAGATACAAACAGAAAATACAGGAAGTATGTACAAAAAATAAATAATACCATTTTCAGGATTAAATGTCTTCTTTAGGCATCGTTGGTGTTTAGTGACCTCTCTTGGCACTAAACACATCTTGAGCAGAATGAAGTTAAAAGACTTTAAAAAGGATTTAATTTTATTTAGGTTTACGAGATCCTGCAGTTTCCTGCTACTGCTCAAGTGGAAGGGGAGTTTACCCTAAAAACTTGACACATCAGTTGACATTTTTATACAGTTTTTAATACTATATCCACATTTTCTGGATGTATTCTATTAAAGAGACTGAGAAACAATTATATATGATCACTATAACATTGCAAAAACAACAAATCTAATTCTGGCATAGTGGCATAAAACTTTTGTACAGTACTGTATATATTTAATTATTTATACCAATGGGATTATATATTTATTGTATAATAAATTGTTCCTTGTGTATTAGTGAGAAACAGTTCATTATAATACAGCGTCTTTATGTGATTGCATACGTGTTCTTGGCAATTTTTGTCTTCTGTGTGTTTGTAGTATCCCTTCAGGTTTTAATGAGATGATCTGTTTGATTTTTAGCTTCTTTCCCCCAGTAATGTAGCAGTGTATGGGGGCTTGTGTGCCCTGGCTACATTTGACAGACAGGAACTGCAGCGAAACGTCATCTCAAGCAGGCAAGCTCTCTCTTTTTTATTTTTTATTATTTACTCGCTGTGATTCTGAATAATAATTTAATCCTCACCTCTTTTTCTAGCTCCTTTAAATTATTTTTAGAGTTGGAACCCCAAGTCCGTGATATTATCTTCAAGTTTTACGAGTCAAAGTATGCATCTTGTCTGAAAATGCTGGATGAAATGAAGGTACTTTTTTTCATGATAGAATACTCTTTGCAGATGCTGATTTCTTTCTGTTGTTGTTTTTGTTAGGTTATTCCTTATTGCTTCTCTCTTTATTTTACAGGATAATCTCCTCCTAGACATGTATCTGGCCCCTCATGTAAGAACACTTTACACACAAATCAGGAACAGAGCCCTCATACAGGTATGTGTGTTGACTTTGACTTGTGCTTGTTAAATAGGACATTAACCAGTTTAAAATGGTTTATCATTTTGGAATATACATTGAGATTTAGTTTAGTGTGGAAGATCCTAGGGTTGCCATATTTGCGTTAAAAACAAATCAGCCAAATGGCCAATTTAAAGGATTAGTCCATTTAAAAAAATAAAATCCAGATAATTTACTCACCACTATGTCATCCAAAATGTTGATGTCTTTTTTTGTTCAGTCGAGAAGAAATTATGTTTTTTGAGGAAAACATTCCAGGATTTTAATGGACTTTAATAGACCCCAACACTTAACAGTTTTAATGCAGTTTAAAATTGCAGTTTCAACTAAGTTTCAAAGGACTCTAAACGATCTCAAACGAGGCATAAGGGTCTTATCTAGCAAAACGATTGTCATTTTTGACGACGAGAAATAAAAAATATGCACTTTTAAACCACAACTTCTCGTCTATCGCCAGTCCTGTGACGCGCCAGCGCGACCTCACATAAAAAGTCATCACGTCAAGAGGTCACGGAGGACGTATGCGAAACTACGCCCCAGTGTTTACAAGTGTGGAGAAAGAGGACCGTTCCGACGTCGTTGTATGTTGAATGATACCAATTCATGTCTTTGTGTCAATTTATTGTTTAAAATGGTCCGCAAATGTGCGTTTCATATATGTAACACGTGACCTTTCGACATCATTACGCAATTACGTGAGGTCGCGCTGACTCGTCACACAGCCGGAGGAAGAAGAGAAGTTGTGGTTTAAAAGTGCATATTTGTTTTTTTCTTGTCAAAAACGACAGTCGTTTCGCTGGGTGGGACCCTTGTGCCTCGTTTGGGATCAATTAGAGTCCTTTGAAACTGCAATTTTAAGCTGCATTAGAACTGTTGGGTGTTGGTGTCCATTGAAATGGGAAAAATCCTGGAATGTTTTACTCAAAAAACATAATTTCATCTTGGCTGAGCAAGGAAGGACATCGGCATTTTGTATGACATGGTGGTGAGTAAATTATCTGGATTTTTTTTAAGAAAATAGACTAATCCTTTAAGATAGCCAGTTTGAAAAAATGAAATACTTGGCAACAGTGTGAGGTCCTGGCAGATCGAAAGCCAAAAAAAAAAAAACTATATTTCTACTTTTGTACTTTTTTATAAATGTAGTGGGATAAAAAGTATTTGTCTTTCAAATGTAGTAAAGTTAAAGTCTCAAGTTCTTAACAAAAGAATAAATGTACTTCATTACTGTCTGTCCACCTATGAATCTGGTGAAGTAAAATGTTAAATAAGTTAACATTTAAAAATCTTCATAAAAATTAGTTTTCTTTTAACTGTAAGTATATTAAGATTGAGAATGTGCGAACCATTCCATTAATGTCGTTTTTTTCTATCCCCGGGCAGTACTTTAGTCCCTATGTGTCAGCCGACATGAACAAGATGGCCGTGTCCTTTAATACCACAGTGGCAGCTCTGGAGGATGAACTGACCCAGCTGATCCTCGAGGGCCTGATCAATGCCCGTATCGACTCCCACAGCAAGGCAGGGCCACATTCTGTCAACCCAGTCATCTGTCACATACTTTCTCTACAAAAATAAAATATTTTGTCTGAAGATTGGCTTACACTGCCCTAGCGTTCTTAACATTGTTATTTGGCTGATGGATCTAGAATGTTGGGAAACATTTCACACTGCCCTAACAAACGACTAACAAAATAACTTGAATTTGTCATTGGTTAGGGGATGCAGCCCCACAACACACATAAAGTTGTTAACCTAATAACTGTTAAAAATCCTAAACCTGAATTGAGTACCATATTTTTCACCCCATCTGTAGATCCTGTATGCCAGGGATGTGGATCAGAGAAGCACAACATTTGAGAAATCTATACAGATGGGTAAAGAATTCCAGAGACGAGCGAAAGCCATGATCCTTCGGGCAGCTGTGCTTCGTAATCAGATACACGTCAAGGTAACAGGGTCCCCAGGGTAACGTGTCCTCGCTCTGCTCTGTTATACACCTCACCCATCCCCTGACCATCTCCCTCATTGTCCCTTCAACATGAGTGTCTTACATTCCAGATTAATGGTTTTATAAATGATCTGTGCGTGTTTTGATAACACTGAAATAAGGCTGAAATTTGAATGTCACCGTAGTGCTTAGTGAGTTAACCATATTTAAATCTAGCTTGTACTTATCTGTATTTATAACATAAATTGTAAATAAATTATCTACAGTCTAAATTCCCATTGATCACCTCATGAACACCACCTGCATGCATCTCCTACTCGTGTTTGTGTCGTTTCTACATGATGCTTCTCACTGATCGCTTTCGTCCTTTTCACAGTCCCCTCCAAGAGAAGGCAGTCAAGGGGAGCTCACACCTGCCAACAGCCAAACACGAATGAGCACCAACATGTGAAGACCCGACGAGATGCCTCTCCTAGGAAAGTACACGGGGCCACTGCCGCATCTTAGGCCCCCGTTTAGAAATCAATTATTTCCCTGCTGAAGAGAGAAAAATCACAATCTAAAGACTTTATTTAAGTTGGGAAGAAGATGTCTGTTGTCTGTATTAAAGACGAGCACACCCTGTTGCTGGAATGGAAACGAACGTTTAAAAAGATAAAAAGAGAAATGCGGCACTTAAGCTGTACTGGCCTGTTGTTCTTTGTAAGGATGCACTTTCCTCTGTATCTTGTGACAAACCTTGATTACACATTGAGAAACCTCATCACAAAACATGCTTTTAAAATAAACATACATTTAAAAGGACGCCCCGCCATGGAAAGATTATTTCTCGGTGCTTTTGCAGGTTAGCGTGATAACGGTATGTTACCTTTGGCCTTTGAAATACAGTTAGGGATATTTAGCCTTCAAGTTGTTCCAAAACTGTATAAAATGTCTTTGTTCTGCTAAACACCAAGATCTTAAAAAGTAATGTAATCTAACATATGTGGGGCACCATTGACTTCCATTGTATTATTTTTCCTACTAAAGATGGTTTCAGCAGTAACAACATAAACAAGCCGCTTTCGTGAAAAACACATAACTTCGGGTAAACTCTGCTAAGAATAAATAACAACAAAGTCCTTTTAAAGCAACACTATGTAGTTTTTTTACCTTTAAATAATGTCTCTAAAATTATTTCATTGATAGAACAACTTTTAACTGGACTCATTGTACTGTTGCTGCAACCTGAGCAGCCTCCTAGCTGCTACAAGCACACTCTGAAAGTGGCGGTGGAGGGTAGAGCACACAGCCTCGCCCCTCCCCCTGCCTGCAGAAGAGTGTCTGATACCAGGCACTGTTGCACTTTTCAACCACATGGGGGAGCTGTAAGTCATTTTTACATGGAAACATAGTGTTGCTTTAAAGTAGTTTATTTATATAACAAGCCAAATAAACAACATGAAGATTACCTAGGAAACCAAAACATTTGTTATTTTTGATGAGTTATTTGTTAAAGAGTTCAGTTTTAGCAACTAGTCAGACCATTAAACAAACAAAAACCGGAAGTAAATTTCAGACCAGACACGTTTGCGTCACCGCATGTGCCTCCGATGAAACCGTCTATAGAACTAAATGGTGCCCCTTATCTGCTTGGAACAACTTGAAGAGAAGTGAGACGACAAATTTTTCATTTTTGGGTGAACTTTAAGCTCATTCATACACTCTGTCGAGTGTTTTTAGTTAGCTACTGCTCTCATGTTATGTACTGTTTAAACTAAGTTACTTAGTCATCATGAGATATTAAACCTAGGTAGACTTTCTTTCAAGGACTTGAAAAACAATACATGCACGTGCACAGAAATGATCATCTTATATTATAAAGTAAGTGCAACATAATTTGTTTTTCTTTTAGAATTACAAAAATTTATTTGAGCAAAAAATTCAACAGCATGAATAGCAATGTAAGAAACTAATGGGTAGTAAAAATTTTGAAAAGCACTCAATCCACACACAGTAACGCACATCTATTTACACACAGCCAACATGTTTACATTTACAGGCAGTAGTGGAGATGCTCACGGACATGTTTTTTTTTTAGGAACTGACCCATGACTTTTGCAATAAGGCACTGAGATGACCATTGCTTATGTCGATGCAGAAAATTACACTGTGTAAATATAACTGGTGTGTTTTTTTTAAATACAAAACAACTGCTGTTTTTGAACAGCATAAATAGGCGTTATGCCCAGCTGCACCACTTTCTGAACCTCAGCCAGCTCCCCGCCCCCTGTCCGCCATCACCGGACAAACTGACTAATCCAGGTGTGTCTGATTATTGTTGCGACTACTGAGGTCAGGCACACCTGGATCAATCAGCCCGTCCAACAATGGCAGACAGGAAACAAGGAGCTGGCCGAAGCCCAGGAAGCAGTGCAGCTGGGCACAAAGCCTATTGTGGGGATGGCGGTTCAAATTCTTAAAATTGTGGCCTTTTAGTGAAGCATCTGTATTAGCATCTTACAAAAATAACTGAAGATGAAATCCTTTGTAGTGTAAAAATCTAAAATAAATGTCATGGGTGTAAAACTGTCAAATGACCATGCATACAATGTGATCTTGACAGTACAGGACAGTAGTAAAAAAAATGTCCATACAGTAGAAATGCTTAAAAAGCCAGGGTGTTTGAATGTTGCAGCACACAACTGTCATAATTTTTTACGTTGGAAGACAATAAATATGATTTTAAATAGAGTTTGCATGAAGTCTGTTGTAAAGATCAGTGTTGATGCCACATAATTTCCCAAAATGAACATCCAACTCTTACAGAGGACAGACACAGCAGAGGGTTTAAAATGCAATTTCTACCCAGTGATAAAAAGTAAAAAGACATATTTTACTTTTGTAAAAAGCAATATTAAAACAACAAGGATACATTCACCAAAGAAAGTGGTCATTCATGAGACATATTGACAATGGCTCTATTTGTGTGAATGACGGATAAGTTAGCAGCAGCAAGGATATATCACAACTCTTAATAGCTCAGAATTGAAGGGATGTACCTAACAGATGTTGCTTTACCTTAATGGCTGTTATACGAGTTACAGAAGCTTTGCACGTTCGGTTAAGTTACTGTCATGTGCATTCAAAATTTCATCCAGGCACATTTAAAAGTGTGCCGGACTAAATGCAGTGTTCAGATGCCATTGTCGCCCAAATCCAGTACAAAGCCTTCTTTAGGACAAGTGATGTTGACATCAGGGACTGCCGGGGAAACGTCAGTCTGATTGTTTGGTTTTCCATTTGTAAGCCCACTGCCCGTTTCTGAGTTGCTTTGTCTCAAAGCCTTGGTTTTGAATTTCAGGCCATGACCTATATGGAAACAAAGGATAAGGAAATGTAATTTACTTTGCTAGTAAATGTTTTAATACCATAACAGTACACTGTTAGAACATTTTATTTGCATTATACACTATAAAATAAATGCTACTTAAAAATCAGCGTGCTAAAATTCTAAGAAACTTCTGCAGAGTTGCTGCAAGTATCGAAAACGCTTTGTGGTTCATATGCATTGAAACACATGAGCAGACTGGTTGATGTACAAACCAGGACAGTCAGCCACTTCCTTGAAAGCCTTTTTCTTGCAGCAGCCACGGCACAAGTTGAAAACACATTTATTCCCCTGATGGAGAAACAAAACATCAGTTTACTTTCCTTACAAGTGCTTTACAGTATAAAAAAAGTTTTTGTACTAAACAGTACAGTTATAAATCCAAAATAAAACTTACTTTAGGATTACCACACTGTTCACATCTGATGTATTTGGCTGTGGAATACAAATGAGCAAAGTTATTCCTCCTAACAGCTCACTTTTTTTTTCCATTAAAGGTGCAATGTGTAACTTTTAGAAGGATATCTTGACAAAAATGCAATATAATATAAACAATAATATTATCAGTGGTGCATAAAGACCTTACATCAAGGGTGTCCAGGGCAGAATTTGGAACTGTAATGAACTGTATTCTTTTTATTACTCAAGTATAAGCCATTTTTATCTCCATACACCGCGGGTCTCCCTGCATGGAAGTCGCCGCCATGTTTCTACAGTAGCCCTAAAAGGACAAACTGTTCCGTTTTGTTACTACATTGTCCCAGATGACGACACATTTGTCCTACCATATGCGTTTCGAAAATTGAGGGGTGAGCTGCAATTCACAATCTCACCGCTAGATGCGGCTAAAACCCCACAATGCACCTTTAAGTCAAATCTCAAGTGATGTCACATAATCCCCTTACGTTTCAGCTCTGGACAGAAGTTTTTGTAGGGGTTACGTGCTTGCTTTTTCTGTTTGTTTTTGGAGAGCGAGTCGTTGGGGGGTCCATCGCTATCCTCGTGTGCCCTCTTTACGCACACAGCTTTTGTCTTTTGTGCTGTCTGTCCATTTTCTGAGCTTGGATCTTTTGGTCTGCAAAATATACCACACATTATCATGTAAATCACATTGTGGACAGAACTGTTAGAAATGTAAGCTTTTGTATTACTTGACTGATGTGATCGTAATTATTTCTATATTGATAGTAATGATTCATTCTCAGCAAAACAACAAAACGTGGTAGCAACATCATTTCCACAATCACACAAGATCCAAATAGAAAATAGGTCATTACGGTGGTCTGACGTAAGGTTGACAGATCCAGTGAGGGAAGGGCAGTCCAGTTTGAGTCCATTCAGACTCATCTTTAGCCATCTCCTCCTGGAGCAGAAAAAGAAAGATCAGTTTAAGAAATTCCTCAAAGAGACCTTTTTGGACATTTTTGTTTTTTATGTCTTAATTTGGCCACAACTTTCTCTGTGTTTCAGCCGAGGGGCAACCTTCCGATCTCTCTGATGAAGCCAATACGGAACTGCAATTCATCGACTGGCCGCTAGAGGCAGGCTCCAAAAGGGAGTCAATTTCCATATGTTAAAATAGCCAACTTTACAGTAGAAAATATTATGTTTACAGCCTGGTACAAAAATAGTTTTTGGTCTGTATAGCTAAGTTTGCCCTTCATGACAACTGTGAGTGAGGTGAATTTTTTTGTAACATCCTTTTAAATGATATTAAGTTTTAAAGTTTTAAAGTTCACTAGAATCGAGCTAGGCGGGCGTGGTTTCAGCAACCAGGCACCTCAGCTTCACCCACGTCCCGCCTCTTTACCCATTTTCGGATATCCGCGAATGATGCGCGATGACGCTACTTTAAGCTTCAAAAACCAATGGGTGACGTCACGGACACTACGTCCATCTTTTTTTACAGTCTATGGTTTCGGTAAATGGAATGATTTCTGGTGACAAACCTTATATTGCCACATATTTTGAGAAAATGCTTTGAAATTTTCCCCAAAACTCAACAATATACCGTGGGCAAATTAACTACCCTTTCGGGTTGTTCTTGTCAAATTAAGCCATCAAATTAAACGGCTGTAAAAATCATTCATTCATACAAAATGTCCATGATTTTAACTCTTTAATTGCCAAGTTCATAAATGCTGGCACTGATTTGATGGGAAAAAACACAAAAGTACAGATTTTCAATAAAAAAAGTGATTGTGGACTGGATTTTTTAAAACCTTTTTCACAGTCTTGAGCTTGTCAAAGATTGGTAAAAACATTGGGTTTGATGCATTTTTAGTTTTTGTGCAGCATCAAGATTTTTTCCTCCCTAATTAGTTGTTTGTGGTATTTTTGCCCCACTGACTTTTATAACGACATTTTTTGATTGCATGATTATATGGTGTCATGGCTTTGCATTCTTGATTGTTGGTGTTTTTCCTTTTGCTAAGAGGTCAAATTTGTCATTTTTATTGTTGATCACCATGTGGCACCATAAACCCTTTAGTAGCCCTGTGCAAAAAACAGCTTAATTTCTGTCTTGTACATTGAGTTGTGCCCAAAACTGTAAAAAGGTTTTAAAAAATCCAGTCCACAATCACTTTTTATATTGAAACTTGTCAACTTGGGTTTTTGTCCCCTAAATCAGTGACACCACTTGGCAATTAAAGAGTTAAAATCATGAAATTTTTTTAAACATTTGGTAGTTCTGATCAGTACTGATGTTGATTAACAGCTTTATGAAAAATAATTTTCAGATTAATTTTTTAAAAATTAATTTTTAAAAATTAATCTGATAATTTTTTACAGTTGTTTAATTTAGTGGCTTTTTTGTACACAAACAACACAAAAGGGTAGTGAATTGAAACAACCCACAACAGTAAAAAAAAAACTCAACATAAGTTACCTTACCTGGCAGCGTTGTTTTAGTTGTCTGTTAACCTCTGCTATGCCATCTACATTTTTCGCTTTGGCCAACTCCTCCCGCAAGTCTTGGTGTATCTGTAGCCTGTTGTAAGGCAATTTCAGGGCTATAGATGTGACAACTGAACCCACAATGAACGTTTCAGTAAAAATAAATATTCTCGACCCAATGTGGGGATGGACAAGCAAAAATGTGTTTTTCGAAAACATATTGAAGCCACTCCCAAAAAAATAGGGGCATGTGTTATGAATGCGACAGGAAAGTTTAGTAGACTGTGCGATTTTCTGTTTAGTTATCCACATTATAAAAGGGTCTAAGCTGAACACATAAATATAAACGTTTAATATTTTAACTGTATTATTGCGAGGAAAAACCTCACAATATGTGACACATCTGGCACAGCTTTTTAAGATCTAACAAAAACAGCCAATATCTATCAAATTAAATGAGAGGGTATATAAACATTCAATAAAGTATAGATCTAGGTCCGTAGTAATATAGAAATATTATTATTATAGAAATCACTATTATCCTTCTAAAGTTTAGTATAGTTTCTTATTATTAAATTGTATGAATACAAAAAGATGGAAATCCTAATATGTAGTTTGTGTGAACAGTATCACGAATCATGTGTCAGTATCACTAATAAGAATTAATGAAGGACATACGTGTGGTGCCACAATTTGAAGAGGTGAGCACGGACGTAAGACAAACTGCAGGGTGGGTGTTTCTCCACCACCTCGAGGTATTCCTCAGCCATCTCCCATACAGGTGGGCTACGGCCTTCAAACAGGGCAGGGTTGTGGAGATTTCCCTCTGTGAATGTTAAGTGTTCATAAAATAAACTTTTTTCTATGACAACTGCATTAACTTTCTGCACAAGAATACAGCCCTACCAGCACTCATCACTCCTTGTACTCCAGTCTCCTCCATACAGCGATGCACATCACTCAGGTGCTGGATATTTCCATTGGCAAACACAGGAATGTTCACAGCCTCCCTATACAGGTGAGATATAATTTTACAAATGCAGAAAAGCCTACAAACAGCAATACTGATAACAGTCGGTAACAAATGATTTTCCTCAAAATGGGATCTTACCGTACAGCTTTGATATGCTTCCAGCATGCAATGCCAGTCAAAGCCCCCTTTTGATCTTTGGTTCTCCCGTGAACTGTGAGGAGCTGTGAAAAATGCAAAAGGTAGCGACTAAAGTTCAATTGCAGATCTGGAGACCTGTTAACTTGACGATCAACTCGATCCATTTGGTTCAGTCTATGATGTCATGGCATGTATTGTTTGGTAAGGCACGTTGTATAAAGCATCTGTTATATGGCAGTAAAAATAATCCAAAACACTTTACCTGGCATCCAGCCTTTTCCAGCATTTTTGCATATCTGACTGTTTTTTCCATCTCTGGGAAGACCCTGATTTTGCAAGTGATTGGAACAGAAAGTTTTTCATCTGCCAATTTAACTGAAAATGACAGCAACTGAATTAGACTCAAACTCTCATCTTTATCCAGCTATACTAAAACCTTTACTTATTTCCTCAAAACGTACTCATTTTCTCGAGAAGTTCCCACTCATCTTGAAGAAACACACCATAATGGCCTTAAAAGAAAATCACAAACATTAAAAAAAAACAATGGGCACATACAGGCATGTTGTTTTGACTTGATCAAAAATAAGTTCTGGTACCTCTTTTTGCAATCATCTGGGGGCAACCCAAATTTAAATCAATTGCATCGCAATAATCCTGTGCAAGCAGAGCAGCCTGGACAAACACTTCAGGATCATTTGCACAGAACTGTGAAAATACAATACAAAACTGTATTAAATAGCAATACAAAACCATCAATACTCAAGCATGTGAAGCCATGACCCACCTGTGCTATGAGAGGTCGATCCTCTTGGTTTACTTCATTATACAGATTTTCACGGCGGTAGTTTGCATCCCTCACAAACACTTGTGCGTGCAGCATAGGTGTGTAACAGAGCTCTGCACCATGTCTGCGGCTAAGCAGCCTCCAGGCCAGCTCGCTCTGGTCCACCATAGGGGCAACAACATAGCGTGAGCCCTTCAGGGTGTTTCTCCAAAACTCAAACCCCCGAGGTTTTGTCATGGCAGCTATCTAAAAAGAAACGTCAATGTAAATTTCACATGCAACAGATAGGTGGTACATAAAACATATGTACAACTTTGGCTGTCTCAGAATTTTTGGTCTCTAGGTTAACACAACTTGGGATAGTTTAACTAAAATTATTATTATTATTTTTTTTTTTGAAAAACTGTCATGATTTACTCACTCTTATGTTGTTACAAACCTGTTTACATTTCTTTGTTCTGATGAACACGAAGGAAGATATTCAAAAAAAAGTTTGTAACCAAACTGTTCATGAGCCCCATTCACTTCTATTGTATTATTTTTCCTACTATGGAAGTGAATGGAGCTCATGATCGGTTTGGTTACAAACATCCCCCAAAATATCTTCCTTTGTGTTCATCAGAATAAAGAAATGTATACAGAGTTGTAACAACATGAAAGTGAGAAAATGATTACCGAATTTTTGGGTGAACTATCCCTTTAAATGTCTGCGCATAACAGCATGGTCTAACTGGACAAAATGAAACAAAACACAGAGCCAATATATATATATATATATATATAAATACAATACCACTGTCTAGATTCTTCAAGGAAATATTTGACACTGCGTTCATTAGAAGCAAAGAGACTCCTGTTCCCATGTAATGTTGCCCACCCAAATAATATAATTATTAAGGGTGTCTGTCAAAGCTTTTAAATGCAATGGTTTATTAAACAAAAATGTCAGTTTATAGTTCTTGTAAATCTATTTTAAATGTTAGATCAAAGTACTTACAGTATGTTAAGCAGCTCTATGCGGCACATGAAGTGTTGTGTGTGTCGCAGTGAAATACATCCGTGTGGAAACAATAACAGTGACGATTAATTCCGTTTTATAAAGTCTTCCTTTGTGGTTTATTAATCTACGTGTTTAGTTAATTATGTTCCTGTTGAACGGTAATTTGTGTTATTTGTGTCATCTGTCTAACTTACTGACAAATTCTCTGTATACACTATTTTAATTTATAGTTATGATACTATTTTGAGTCAGAAATATCAAACGTATTTTGAAAAGGCAAGCTGTGATCAAAAACAATTTTAAAAAATGTTTCGGTTTCTGTTTTAAATTAATAAAATACAGTCTCAAATAAAGCAGTTATACCAGCACATAATTCACCACTAGATGCCAGTGTATACCAATAGTCAATGTCAATGTGCTGGATATGGTGGTATTATTTTACACTTATTTAATTATATTTTAGACTTTTATAATATCTAAGATGTAATATAAGATAAGCAATAGAAATATGATAGAGTGTTATAATAAAATTATGATGAGACACTTATAACAAGCAAAACAATTACATTTGCATAAGCAGTGCCTAATTTTGTATAGTATAATGCATAAATTAGACCCATACTTCACTATTGGTACTAAATTAAATACAGCATGTATTTGGGACCACTTTAAGCTAAGTTGTTTTCCTAAGTGTGCATTAGTTCTGTGAGTTCCCTAAAACACTGTTGACAGTTGACATTTCTCTATATTAGTAATAGTATCAACAAACATCCTTTCATTGGTTCCTCTTCACTGAGAATCTTCATGTTGACAAAGCACTGGTTAAGAGCATCTACAATAACTAGATGAAGATTCAGTGGTAAAGCTTGTTTTCCTGTGTTTACAAAGTGTTGTTTATCACAGCACTACAGTCTGGTATACAGTTGGTGTGCACAAACTTTCCAAGCGCATTGCTCTCAACGTGACTGAGAACATGCAAAGGAAAGCTGAGTAATTTGGTCATGTGACTCTCATCTTTGTTGCTTCGAGCATTGGCTGTGTTTTGACCCATTGTAGTCTACAAAATACAATATCAGCCGTTGTGGGTGTTTCATAGAGAAAAAAAGATCATGTTTCAGAAAGGGTGGTCCTAAACCCTTTTGCAAACTTGCCATGCAAGACCTAATTCTATACTGAATATGTTATGAAAAAGTATTGTAGTTACTGTACATAACTAACACAGTAGAGCAGCTAACTGCACTAAACATGACAACAAAAAGCAATACAAAGTATAACCTGATATATTAGCCTGGAATTGAAATTATTTGTAGTAAGTGGTAACAAATTTTCAATCTTTAGTCATTATTTTCCTAACCCGGCGTAAATGAGCATAGAATTTTGACTTTACACTAATATGAGTACAATATCTGCTTCAAATCATTCTTGAAATGGGTTCAGGTGCTAATATTTATAATAATGCATTGGTCAGAGCAGCTTGTATATGTCATGTGAAATGTTTCAGACATAGTTTAAACACAGCTAGCCTATACTTGTTTCTCTGCATACCTCTATCTATCTATTATTGCAGGGGTTATAAGTCATTATAAGCATATGTTATTAGTTTTAAAGAAACTACCCAGTACATGAAAACATAGTAATTAAATATTTTGGTTTCATAACATCAGAGCCAGTTTAATAAGTAAATAAGCATTATTTGATGATTAGAGGTCAATCTTTATTAGATCTGTTCCTATATCTTAGCTTTAGTTTGTTTTATTATAGCATATATAATTTTTATTATATATATATATATATGTATATAATCAAGTGTCAATCAATTACTCTATATAATACATGTCTACACTGTTATCTTTAAGCAGAACTATAAACAAAACATTTTTCTATTTAATTTTTGACTGCTAGCAGAACATCTATTTGCAAATGTAGTCTTCTGTATTACATAGGGATGTTGCTTATGTGTTTATAGGTTGTGACTTGTGTATCAAACTGGTTCTGCAAGTTACCTACCATCCTGAAGCAACATAAATACAGTTAGTAAACAATGTAAAAGGGTAATTTTTAGTATTTTCAGCAATTAACTTAAATAAGACACTAATACTAAACGTATTTAAAGCCCCAATCTAACTGTGACCTATATCAACTGACCTTATGCACATTTATACTATATTTATCTCTGTCTTTCTTTGTTTTTTATCTATGTGAACTGTGCAAAATAAAAAGCTCTAGTAATAAAACGCGTATTTAACTAATCATAAACATTATTTATACATGCCAGCAATGCAAATGTTAGTTAATCTGAAACGTCAAAAACTAAATAGTAAAAAAAAACTCAAGCACAGGTTTTGTTGTCTCAACCCGAGATTTTCCACTGGTTCGCTGTTTCTACGGGAAGTGACGTCACTTACTGACTGGATTAGTCAACTGATGGAGCTTGGGTTCTGTTGTAGAAGATACACAGAGAGTCAATGGTAGATCTAGGGCCGTCGGAAGTAGGAGGGAGTCGTTCGCAAAATCCGACTTCATCCTTTTTTAAACAAATTATTTTCAGGGTAAAAATTACTGGAGCATAAAGTTCACACTTTACTCTTTTAAACAAGCCTAGTATTTTGGTGGTGCGCGATTCGGAATGTTAGAAAACGATTGGTGAAAGTTGGATAGCGACTGTGAAGGGAATTAGCAAGCTAGCAAACAGTATAGGGAAGCTGTAAGAGACAGAAGAATAGACTGTTAACAAAGGAGAGATTTTCGTTGTTTTCTTTGCTTTTATTAAACACACAGAACATATATACTCAACATTATTCCCGGTAAAGCTAGCCTTATCGCTAGCTTTGATATTTAGCCATTTATCATGGAATTGAGAGTAGGAAACCGATACAGACTGGGAAGGAAAATTGGTTCTGGATCCTTTGGTGACATTTATTTGGGTAAGTAAAAATGTATTTACCTTTATCATTTAATCTGAATATCAGTACTAACGTTCAGGTGCTGAGACGAGCGTGAGGAATTAATGCTACACATCGTATTTTGTTTTGAAATGTCATAGATTCATGTCTCTCTGCTATTGAAGGGTCCAGCTTAAAAGCCAGGAAACCCCCACTTAACAAACACTATTTTGTTGTTTAACCTACTGAGTATAACATGTCAGTTATATGGTATATTGTTTAATATATTATTATTGAGCTTCTCACTGAAAATATAGTTAAGCTGGTCAACCAATTCAGTTGGTGTTGCTTGTTGAATATTATGGCTTAAACGGTCAATAATGTATTCGGTGTTGGTAAGAATTTGTGCATGCAGGAACAACATTAAAGAGGATGTACACATTTGAAGTAGTTACCCATCAGTAAATACACAGTTCTGGTTTTAAATCTATTGTTTGAGCATTTTAAACAAGACATTTGCCATATTTAGTGATAAGTGTTAAAAGAGGTATCTAGTTTAAAAGATATAAGCTGTCCTGAAGATTAGTAATGTGAAGTGGATATGCCCCAGTGTATTTGAGCCTGTGTTAGTTGTGTTACCAAAACCATTCATGTATGATATTGTCAAGATTCAGGTGTCTTGTTTTTAGTGACGATCATGGTCCCATTTTATTGACATTTAAATATTTGAAGAATACACATTGTCATAGCCCACAAGAATATCCAGTATAATAATAAACTAATCTGACATGAAGATTTAAGTGACATGTTTTGGCTGGCCAGAATGAGGAAGAGAAACTACCTGTCAAAGCATTTTATTTTGCATGTGTATTGCGCGCACACTGTAGCATGTGTGACCACATCTTTGCAGGAAACAGCCTATGTGATTATTTTGTACTTTAGAGTTGTTACTACATGCTGCCAAAGGCACTTAATTCTAAGGACCTTTATAAGAGGACTCTTATGTCCAAACATAACTTGCTGGCAACTTCCCTTTGCGTGCAAGTTTCAACTTAACATCCACAGGGTTTTGTGAAAGGCGCTAATGATGTAATATTTGCCGTCGTCATTGGTTTGGGGGCCCTATGGCTGCAGTATTGTTGAAGGCAGCTGCCTTTAATTCACCTTTCTTGGAAGTTCTTATGTCATCACAATGAAGATATTGAATGCATGCCAGTGTTTGCTTTTGAAGAGCGCTTCACAGGCCTTTGTAGTTTTCCTGGTAATATGGAGTTTAAGAAACAACTCGTTGCAATATGGGATGCATATGGGATGATGGTGCTTTTATGTTCTTGCTCGGCTCTTCCTTCATCGTTTTCTTCTGTCAATTGTAATTGGAGTTGTGTGCAGTGATCTCATTGCTGGCTTGAGTTTTGTGTTTATCATACATTCTCTCAATAGTTCGGTGGAGGAAAATGCTCCACACCTCCTTGCTGTACTTCTCTACAGCAACAGCTTAAAAACAACCATTAGTTTCAAAGCAAAAAGCCAAAAACCCAAATCTCTATAGATTTGTCACCCGGTATGTTCTTGCAAATTTGTCCAACAGCTTCGCAGACGTCCGTTGATGTTTCCAAACAATGTGTGGGGTGAAAAGGCGATCAGCTGCTTTTTCTGCGGTTGTTTACATTAAAAACTAGTTTCTGTTTGCTGCGGGATTGCACGACCTAAACAGTCATCACGCCTCTGCATGCAAGTGTTACAGATCTTATCCATGTTGCTGTGGTGTTTATTGTCATCAGTACAACCCAAGTGTGTGAGTTACAAAGCTCCTAAATGTTGTTATGCAACAGTGGTGATTCAGCTGGTGTACTGGAAACAAGTCCAGCTGGGGAGGAAGGAGGCCAGGCGGACCTGATCAACAAAACATGCACTCTCAACCGAGGCTGCGTATGCGAACCAGATAGGGGATATCGTACGCAGAGCTCTTAAAAAACATTGTGCCTTTCTTTTAGGGATGTACACCATGTTCGGCAACTGAAACTATTATTACTATGATATTAAATATGGCTGTGTATCGGCAATATTCTTGCTATAGAATATAGATCAACGGTTGCCATGCGCCTTTGCAATTTTGCGATACTGTTGAATGAGGTGATTTATTGGGGTATTTGCTGCATTGGGAATATAATGGGATATAATTTTAGAAAAGCTGTGAAGAACACACCACACCATAAGCAAACCTTAGCAAAAAAAATTGGGCCATGCCCCTATGCTAGTACTTCCTGTCACTCTTTAAGTTCAGAGATAAGAAAAATGCAATCTAGTGGTCATAAGCTTAAACTCCAAACGAAACAACTACTATAAATCTTGTATCACACTTATTACCCCCCCCAAAACAGATATTGACTTTTTTGAGAATTGAAATCACAATGTTTCCTTTCACCCAAGTATAAACGCATTTTCGGTGTTCGGCCAAATAAGTGAAAAGACCGAATAGGGAGCACCGATATATCGGCCGATGATGCTTGCTATGCCTCTCAATGAATTACAGTAAAATGTCGCTCCATCCAAAAGCCAGAGGGCGCTCTTGTGCAGAAACTCAATGTGCGCTCCAGACGAAGAACCATACACATGCAGCTATGATACGCATTAAATTATACAAAAAAATAGTGCTTTTGGTTAGTAGCCTTATTTTTTTAGGTTTAATTACACAGAATTCATGATAATAAAGAATATGTAGAATGATTATGTTTGACGAGTGTTGCTTTTTCAAATGTATGTTATAAACGACTCAAACTAACAGTGATTTCAGATCGATAAGGACTTGCTTATAAAAAAACTTATTACATGAAACAGCTGTGAATAATATCTGTGCAAGCCTGTGCAATTCAGAATAGTTATCGGCCATGTAATATTAGTGTATATCGGCATTTATCGGTGCACCCCTACGACAGAATAAATTTAACCAAACAATAATGTCTTTGATGATGCGTTCAAATAACAACCACCATACAGCGTGAGGCACACGTGCTATATAAATGCAGCAAACCTGGCAAATTGTAAGCTTTTTTGCTATTTTCATCCAAATCGGTTCAGTTGCAGAACATTCGATGCATCCTTACCATCTGGTGGAATATCCAGTGGCTTGCTAAGTCTTGAAACCTATTCATAGAGTTAGTCCAAAAACGTTTTGAGTGTCGTTGCCTGCATGGTTCTGAGGTGAAGCCAACTCAGCACAGTGGCCTGCTGTGACTGCAATGTTTCCGTTAGTTCTATTAAATAACCTGCTAAATGTTTTTAGCTTTTCACCTTAGCTCAAATGCTGTATCACTGACAGATCTAATTTGATCTAAATTGAGTTTGTTGAACACCCACTCACAGTACTAGAAAAACGTATTCTTCATAACAAAACGCAGAACGGGTACTAAAAACCAACCGCTCTAACATAATATTCCTTTATATACCAGTGATGCATAGTTAGCAAAGCTTTTGCTAATGATGCTGTAACTAGTATCAATCAGTCTCCACATTGCACAAACCAACAAGATTGTGGTCACGCAAAAATGAATTTGAGCATATGCACATGAATGAGATGAGTGCAACCAATTTGTTCTCCAGACAGGCTCAAGCCCTCAATCCCTATGGAGAGCCCTGGCTCTGAAGTGAAAGATGGGGGCTGAGAAACATGGCAGCTGCCTACCGTGGGGGGTTGCTGACTTTTATTGATCTGTAAGATTGCATCATGAAAGGCTCCCCATAAAATTATATTATTTTATCAAAAGCAAAAATGAACGCTGGGATTAACAGGGTAAGGTTTTGTTTATGTAAAATGCATGTCTGAGCCCAAAAGCTTTCATTTTAATGTACTCACTAGAAGCACAGCAGCTTTAGGTTATTGTGCTGTATGAATGTATTGAATGGATATGTCTGAACATGCCTGGTGTGTGGTGTCAGTATAGGGGAGGAAGAATATTCTCGCATGGTAAATGTGCCCAGGCAAATCAAATTCCACTGAAGAGATTTTGAGCTCTGCACCCTGTGACATTCACGAGAAGTTGCCGCGCAACATGTTTATGGAGGCATGAGAGATAACAATCAAGGGAGGAAATTTCAGAAGAATCCTAAAAGCATGTAAAGCATTTAGTTTGCATTGGGCCTGATTGTGGAAAACATGTTTAATAATTGTATATAGGAAATATCTGAATTGTTCAGTCTTTGTGTACATGGCCCACTGGTTGTCTGAGTTCATGTACTTTGCTTGTGGCGCGAGTCGGATGTGGTGTATGCCTTGCTTGTGATATTATGATAATACGGATGTACACTGATGTGTTGTTTGAACCTCATTCACACAGGACTTTGGTCCCAGAAAATATTTGTAAAATTGACAGTCAGGCTTCTGTGTGAACACAAACACGTCCCATTGCCGTAAGTTACACGGAAAGCGTTGTGTGAGAACAAGATGCAGAAATGAGCTAAGCCTGGGGTGTGCCATAGGGAGTGAAGCAGAGATCAGGGAGCTCGTCAATATCCGCGCTGGAGCTGAGATCATTCAGCAGCACATTGAGTTTCTGCACAAGAGCGCCCTCTGGCTTTTGGATATATTCAAATATTCGCTGAGATCATACTTGCAGCATACTACTACAGCGCGTCTCGCACTCCTTTATAATCTTATCACAGTGTTTCCCATACATTGATTTATTTGTGGTGGCCCACCACAGAATCAACACTGGCCCCCACAAATATAATTTTCATGATTCCCATTTACATTTTAATTTCACTATTTAAAACAGCTTAATTCGGCTTAAAATATAATTTGATATATAATACAGATACAGATCAAAGAGTAGAAGTGAAACATATTTCAGGTGCCAACACTAGATCAAACGCAAACACGACATGATGACGTCACATATATGCTAATTAGCGGGTGACGTCATCACCACCACAGTCTCCTCAAATTCCTGTGGGAAACACTGTATCATAAACAAAAATGCATGCACATGGTTTTTGGAGAGAGAAATAACGGATAATAAGCAAACTTCAGACGCTGCAGAGACAAAACCTACCAAGTGGAGGACTTTAAACACGTCACACATCTTTACAGGATCTTTATAGCATCTGTGTGAATACACACACAGATTCCGGAAAATCATTGGCAGTATAAATGAACCATTTACATGAAATGATGCATTTTCCGTGTATTCCGTAATTTCTGTGTGAAAAAGGCTTTATTCTCTTTTCTCGTGAAAGCACTTGTTAGTCTAAAAATGGCAGGGCAATTGGAGCCTGGAGCTTGGCCTAGCTGGTGTGTGAAGGGAAAATCTTGCCATTCCCAACATTGGACTTGGTTCACTTTAGATTGGTGGTCTAGCATGAACAGTCGTGCACACTCAACAGCAGTAAATCCAGACAGAAACCATTTAAATAATCCCAATCTCATTCCAATCTCAGGTTTGTTCAGACCTGAGATGGTAAACTTTTGAGGTCATTACATGCTGTGTTGTGTGGAAGTAAGATTTCCAAAGGTTACATTTGATGACTCTTTATATTATAACAGTATTGCACATTATTATCATCGAAATATACCAGTGCAGCAAGATAAAGTATTAAATTAAAATTTAGTAATTTAGGAAAGAAAGATTGTTTCAACAGTTACTAATGACAAACTAACGCGACATTGCCTTGCGTTTTATGCATGCAGGACATTTTCAATCTCCAATATTTAATGTACATGTTTTCAGCTTTGCTAGGTGTAAGATTCCTTGAGGCATTTCTTGACAGTAAGTGTGGCACTTATTTTGAGTTCATTTTTATTAGCAGTAGTGTTGAGCAATATTGTATTGACAGTTATTGATGTTTATACCAGCGTTTCATGCTGCAGTACCCACATGAATGCAGTTTAAGGTTTCAGGGACTGTGGGAAAACTGCTGCAGCTGTGATTGAAAGGGGTCACGGTCACCAGAGTGACATCAATGTAGGCTCATTTGAGAAATTGGCCTGTTTAGCTTGCTTGCCTTTTTTGTGAGCCATGTCAGGTGATGGCTTTATCATGAAAATTCAGGAACAGCAACGAATGAAACTTGTGCCAGTGTATTTTCAGTGCCAGAAAATACAGACTACACCACACATGTATGGAAGAGTTTCAACAGCTTGAACTAAAAGCAACTGTTCTAGAAGGTTCATAGTACAGTACAGTACATAAACCACAGTTAAAGTACCCTTTTTTAAACTTTAGTTAGTGTGTAATGTTGCTGTTAGAGCATAAATAAAATTCAATGCCAAGCAATATATTTTCTTTTACAGAATTCCCCTTTCAAAGCCTACAGCGAATGGACGGTTTGGACAGTCATCTACTTCCCGGTTTAATTACGTCAATATTGGAGTTTCTGACTAACCTGTGCCCACAGGAATACGTCAGTCGCCAGCTAAGCTCAAACGGCTCTGGCTAAGCTAAGCTGCTGTTGAATCACAACACACTAAACAAGCTACACATTCAGAACTCAGAACAAGGAAGACATCAGCCTGTTTTTAGGACAGTAAAAACAGCAGTATACAGATGTAAATGGTGTGAAAAGTACTTATTTTCAATAACAGTTCTTTGAGCAGTTTATTTCTGATTACAACTAAAGTTAAAATACCAAGTAGATTACCTTAGTTCAAATCATAGCTAACGGGCAGCAAAAACTACACTGTGCTAATGTTACTGCGTAAAATAAATGTATACAATGTTAATTACAGATCGGCTGCTAAACCTCCCTTTTTATAGTGGGGGTCCATGATCGCCATCTTTAGGAAACCAAAACATCTGATATTTTCAACAAGGTTTTTCTTCCAGGGTTCAGTTTAGCCACTAGTCATACCATTTAATAAACGGAGACCGGAAGTTCGGCTTTGTCAGCCACTGAACCGCCACAAAGTGTGTGTGTCTGATGAAACGGTCTAATAAGCAGTTATTGGTAAAGGCATTGACAAGATCTCATATGCAAAACTTTTTCACTTTTTTTGCATTTAACTTTAAGTTTAATTTTACAATCTTTCATAAATCTTTTCTTTTTTTTACACTGTATGTGCTGGCTATGTAGTACATTTCTCATTGCTGTGTTGGTTAGGCTTGCCGCGATGGTCGGTGAAACGGTGATAACCGGTGCTTCAGCCTCTCACCGGTTAGATCACTTGCCCACCGCGACACCGTCTTTCACCGTCGTTTTGATATTTTCGTGTAATTAAATCATTTAGTTTCGTTAGAGAGAGCAAACGCTTACAACTGAGTGTGTATGCTGACAGCGGAGCTGAACGCGCGTCACGTCACAGAGCAGCAGGTCTGCAAAGGACAGTGCTAAGCACATTTAGCACATGAATTGCATCCATCCAACGGCTTACTGAGACTTTATAAAATCTGATCTTTAAAATAGCCTACAGTTATTGTGTGTGCGTGCGTGACGTGTTTCATCTGTCCACTTCACCAGCGCATTGACCCAGTTGCGAGTAAGTTACAGAGTTTCCGCGAACTTAAATATCTTTAAATGTGCATTTTTTCCTTTACATGAAGCGATCGAGTGAATTAAAAAGACTTTGTTTATAGTCCTGTTAGTCCTATATCCGATCCGGCCTTTTTTGCTAAAGTAAAGTTGATTGCTACTTCCTTTTCACATGGACAAGTTATGTATCTATCTTCAAGACTATATGATTTATGTCTGATTATTATTATTGGTTATATTCTGATTCATGATTCTTGCCACCTGAAAATCACTGTGGAAAAGTATTAAACATCAGTACCATTATTTACTCTCTCCATGGCTCTATTTACAGTTTGTATTTTTAGCCACCTCATGTAAGCCAATCAAAAATATAAACATTTCAATCATCAAAGTTTTTTGTGACTGTCCGAGTTTATGACTGTCTGAATTGGTTGATCAGGCTTATTTTTTCGTCTTGCTTAAAGTTTAGCATTAGTCAATAGACTTCACCTGAGGTAGTGGGATCTCTCCTGGGGGTTCTTTTTTGTTAGGAATGTGTAAACCTGGAGCTCCAGAAGATCATTTTATTACTTTATTATTTACTTCCACCAGGCCGGAAGAGTAGGACTAGGTTCAGTTGGAACGTCAGTACCTGAACTCCTAAGAGGAAGGAGGGAAATTCATGATGATTGTTCACCAACTCATTCTTCCTGCTTTTTATGTCTCAGGCAAACCACATATGGGATTAGCCTTGTCCATAAAAATGCTTCTCTTGTGTAAGTTTCATTGAATATCGATTAAAGCAGCTAACATAAATGAATTTCAGCATCCTCTGCTCAGGTTGTTGAGTATAAGCAGATGGTGGGCCGGAAAAGAGGTGGTATAGGAACATGCGTAGATAATTGTGCCCACTCCCTTGTGCTGGAAAGCTCTGTGTGTGAGTCAACCTGAGATAGGGGAAATGAAAGACCTGAGATAACCTGATATAAGCAGAAATATGTAATCTACCCTTGTTGGCCTTAAATATAGTTTTTTTTTGTATTTAAATATTTATTAATTGTATCGCAGTAAGTCATAATGCACTGGGAGCTCAAGCTTGTTTGATATCTATTTGTAACTGACCTTCATCTCTCTCTTTGTCTCTCCATCACTTTTCTGATCTCTAGGCACAGACATCTCTGTGGGGGAAGAAGTAGCCATCAAGCTAGAATGTGTGAAAACGAAGCACCCACAGCTGCACATCGAGAGCAAGATTTACAAGATGATGCAAGGAGGCGGTATGTGTTTCTACACTCTGTCTAATTCTCCTCGTGGTCTCCATCCGGCTTTTTTGTTAAAACTGAGTCATACATACACACTGCTGTCCAATAGACAGGGAACCTCCTTACTCGTTTATTTATAACACTGTAACAAAGTGTACACCTTGTTCTGTTTAAGCCAGATTGGCGTAGTTTTTGGGATCCTATTTTCCTAGAAAGCGTGTGGCAAAGCTTATTTGAGCATGGGATGTTACAGAATAATGAGTGAACAGTGGGTGGCAAACCAATCGTGACTCGCATCATCAGTCAGTGAGTCAACACATCCTTCATTTTTACGAGTGGCAGCATCAGATCTCTGATATCTCACATCATTCTGTCAGCTATTTTCCCATTGGCTGAATATTTTGCATTGTGTGGATAAAGAGGAAGGAAGCGTGTGTGGGCCGCAACACATGCATCATGAGTAGTTCTTGTAATTTTTACATCATAAGAACAATTAACAGGAACAAAGCAAAGATCGTTTTGACAGACTTAGTGAGTTTTTAGTTATGAAATAATTCGTCAATGAAGACATCAAATGTTTGTTGTACTATCAGTGCTTCCATAGTTTCTCCACAAAAATGCCATATGAATATACATGAGATGCCTGAAGGGTGTTTTCTCCCCCACCCACTGCCCCAGCTGGGTTTTGCCCCAAATGGTTCTATTGTAGATGGATGTATGGCAGTCTTGTCCGGGTACATCTTGTCTACAAACATGCTGACGTCTGTCCGCTCACACCCAGCATGACTAAACACGCGTGCCTTTTGCACAGCAGCGGCCAAACTATGGCATCCAAGATCAAAAATTTGGTCGTAGTGCTCCCAGTGCTTGTGTTCGCTGTGATCACATGGATCCGGGGCCAGATGGTGTGTGCACAGGGGAGCGGGTTTTGGGGGGAGGGGCGGACCCTCTGCATTCCATTTCCTAACTGGGTCTCTTCCACCACCCCAGCCTTATTTAGCACAACATGAACAAGCATGACAGGCCAGTAAATTTACATAAAGGGAGTGTGCGCATGCATACACATACATGAGCGTGTAGATGCGTGCATCAAGAAAGGAAAGACAGTATGTTTTGAATCATTTTTATTTGTAGATGTTTTATCGACAGAATTGCATACTTGTGTTTCTCCATCTATGGACTTGAACAAGGCTAGACATTTTGCTATTTTGATTGCTTTTAATATAGCCGTACTGGAGATCAGAAATGCACGCCGGACGGCTCAGAGATGTAGATATATTTAACCTTCGGAGTTTGCGCAGGAATAGCTGACCTGGAAGACGTTTTGAGCAAAGTGCTGAATAGCAAAGCAGTGCTGTTGAAGGCAGTAGCCAGGCTCAGGGTTACATGTTACGGTAGAAATGACAGCAGCTGCCAAGAGAACTCTGACCCTCCAGAGAATTGATGAACCCTCTTCCTCTCCCCAAATAACCCTGTTACACAAGTTTGTGTGTGTATGTAAGAGTCTAAAGACTACACAAAATCGTATCAGTACAAACTGATTATATAAAAAGACACACATTATGCCCATTTTTACAAGATGTAATAATCAAATAACATTGGAGGCACACCTGAGACTTATGAGTTTAAGCTCAAAATACCTCATACCGTAAAACTTCAAATAATAGCCGAGTCCCAAATAGACGCCTGTCTCTTTTAGACGCCTGGTGTGACGACAGGTTTGGGTAAATAAACGCCTGTCTCAAATAAAGGCCTGGTCTGTTTTTTTAGTTTCGGGTTGTATTTAATCTTCTAAAACCCGTCAGATAGTCTGTTTAGTTCTATGGTGCAGATTGAACACGCTAAAGTTTTTTTTGCTTACCGGTAGATGTCACGTGACAGACGCAGTCGTTCCTTTACTCATCACTATGACAACACAACAAGCTTCGTCGCCAGGATTGAGGTGATGATGACAGTAGCGAAGTGGCAATCGGAGAGTCAGGACTTTTCCCAGTGGGCCGGTAGTGTTTTGGGGCCGCTGATAATAGCCGGGCTTTCAGTCTTTTGTCATGCATGCACTCCCTCCACACATTGTATTTCTCACGCGGAAACACTATTTATCATATTTAATATGCTGCAGCGCCTAAAATGTATCTGGCCGCACTGCTCTCTCTCTCTATCAAGCCCGTCTTCCCTAGAGTTCTAGTCGAGCGAGCCAATACAAAAAAAAGAAAGAGGCTACACAATAGCCAATCAGAAAATAGCACTGTTGTATCTGGGTAAGATTTCACGCAACAACCAATAAAGAAACATGTCATTGGTTACTTTATTTATACTGCCAATAATTTAAGACTGTTGTTATTACACGAACTAATTTGTTAAACACATTCAAATTAAAAATAAAACGTAATATGTGGTAACCTCCTGCTGTCATGCTGGAACAATTAAATTAAAAGCCTGTCTCTTATAGACGCCTGTCTCTTTTAAAAGCCTGGTGTGATGATAGGTTTGGGAAAATAAAAGCCCGGGCTATTATTTGAAGTTTTACGGTAGATCATTTATTATAGTACATCAAAAATGCCTCTCTTTGGGTGGGAGCAAAAAAGCAAATGCTTTTCAGGCATGTACCTTTAAATGCAAATGAGCTACAGCTCATCACTCCCTTACCGACAGTCAGTGAGCACTTTTGGTTAAAAATAGATCTGATTTCTGTGAATTCAGTCTGGGACTACAGTATATTTAGCCGCATTAGCGCTACAATGTGCTAACAAACACATATAGAAAAGCTTTTGGGTAAAATGAACCAGTCCGTCAGTGGCCGTGGACGGTGCTTTATCAGTGTGACATCACATTAACAAAATAATCAAAACCGCATGTCTAATGAGACTGCTTTGGTTTAATAGAGACAGAGTGCAGTTATGCTAATTTGAAAATCACGCCCACCAGCCCATTGACTTTGTATTGCGAGAGGCTGCCTCCTTGTAATTTCTGTCTTATAACAAAAACAGAATAATGCCTAAAAGCTGTTGTGTGACAAGGTGTACAGACAACAAGCTTTATAAACTTTATTTAAGCAGTCGACTCAAAAACGAGTGTTTAAAGACACAAAAGTGGATCTCCGACTACACTTCCCTCCAGTGGGCTTAGTTCTAATAATAGTACCATATTTTTCGGACTATAAGCCGTGTTTTTTCAAAACTTGGCGCACCTGACTATAAGAAGCAGCACCAGCCTTGTAAGTCAGTATGAATTCATTTTAACATTGGTGAGGCAAGAGACAAAATTACCGTCTACAGCCGCAAGAGCTGTAAGAGCTATATGCTGCTCCTGTATTTATGTAATTCAATGGATTCAGTGATGTGGAATGACGAGTCTGCGAACTTCACGCTAGTTGGCTTGTTCGGTTAATTTAGACTATTCAACCTTCCAGGTAAGTTCTGTATTCTATGGTTTATCGTTTAAATAACTGTTAATATTACTTTAACGTACAGACAACTTATTCAGCCTGCTGTTCTGTCTGCTATTGTTTAATTGAATAACTTGCCTTTCCAGATTAAATGTCTGTTCTTCAGATTGGATTTTGGGAAATAATTTTCTAAATAAACGCAACGTTTAGTCCACTGCGACTTATATATGTTATTTCGTCTTAATGACGCATTTTTTAACAATGCGGCTTATACTCCGGTGCGTAGTTCAGAAAATACGGTAGTGCTATGAAAAGTTTCCTGTTTTTTGGGGCCCACAGCTTATAAAAACTTATGTCTGGGACTTTTTGGCTTGTTAGCTTTACATCCTGTCACACAGCACCTTTTGGGCATTATTCTGTTTTTTGTTACTAGCCTGAAATGACAAGGAGGAAGCCTCTCGCAATACAAAGTCAAGGGAGATGGAAAGATTGTTCTCCCCCCGGTGGCCGTGGTTTTCAGGTTTTGACGCGTCGCACCCTGTCTCTATTGGGATTAAAAAGGGGAGAGTGTTTTTTTTATTGTAGGGTTGAATTCACACATCACATATGTCCAAACATATTTGGCATAACATGTGCCCTTTAAAATGTTATGACAGCTGGCTTTTCTGGTCAGCATGTGGCTGAACGATGAAGCGGTCAATCATGGTCTACAGGTTGGGTATCTAATTGGGTATCAGCTGTCCTTCAAGTACAGTCTGTATCTTCCCCTGCATCAACTTCAAGGTCGTCCTTGTGACATGCTTTATGGTTAATACATTAAAGTCCACACTAAATGCAACCAACCAGAGCTGCAGGTTTATACAAGCTGAACCTTTGCCTTGGTTTTTATCACATCACTGTCCTAACTGAAACAAATGGGCTCCCAACCCCCTTCCAATCTAGCCAACGGAGGAAACAAATTTATGCTGTAGGTCACCTTCAATCTCTGTCTGTCAGATTATTTAAAGATACAAACGTGTATGACGGTCAAGCTTTCCATTCTTTTCAGTAAGCAAACTTACAAACCAGTGTGTGTCCTTTTAGTAAGCAAGCATTTTAAACTTCAGAGACTTACTCATAGATCTCCAATATAAAAGTTCTTGAATAATGTTGTTTTTATTTTTTTCTACAGTTGGAATTCCTACAATAAAGTGGTGTGGAGCAGAGGGAGATTATAATGTAATGGTCATGGAGTTGCTGGGACCCAGTTTGGAGGATCTCTTCAACTTTTGCTCTCGCAAATTCAGCTTAAAGACTGTTCTTCTGCTGGCTGACCAAATGATAAGGCTGTAGACTTGGTCATCCGTAACCTTCGTGCTCTCCACCCTACCTATCTCTTGTTATAGGAGACTGGATAATGACTCCAGGAAGTGGTGTTCATATGACATGACAAGCTTTACTGTGTTCCCTTCAGCTGTTTTACGTAGACAACTAATATCCTCTTTCATTTTGTGTTTGACTAAGTATTAAATGCCATGGTGCATTGTGAAATGAGGTCTTCTTGTTCAGTGGCTGTCATGCATTCATTGCTTAACTTGAATTGGAGTCTCATTTGTTTTTCTCAGTCATTTGTCATTGTTGCTTAATCCCTTCTCTGTTCATCCTCAGATAAGCCGTATCGAATACATCCACTCCAAGAACTTTATCCACAGAGACGTCAAGCCTGATAACTTCCTTATGGGCCTGGGGAAGAAGGGCAACCTTGTTTACATCATTGACTTTGGTCTGGCCAAGAAGTACAGAGATGCTCGCACACACCAGCACATCCCTTACCGCGAGAACAAAAACCTGACCGGCACTGCTCGCTACGCTTCCATCAACACTCATTTGGGAATAGGTAACCAGCTTTTAAAAACCTTATTTTATGATACAAGCCCATTTTAGCTTCCTCTGTGACATGTTTATCTTTGATATTTAATTTCACAGAGCAGTCCAGACGAGATGACTTGGAGTCTCTTGGCTATGTGCTGATGTATTTCAACCTGGGCTCTCTGCCATGGCAAGGTCTAAAGGCTGCCACAAAGAGACAGAAATATGAGCGAATCAGTGAAAAGAAAATGTCAACTCCTATTGAAGTCCTGTGCAAAGGATACCCCTGTAAGCTACTGCCTCTTTTTTCATTGCTTTTTCTGTGATAATGTAGTGATTTGGTGTTAAACTGCTTTAAAAGACTGTTGACACATTTACAATTGAAACAAGAATGCTGGGACATATAAAATGACTTTGCTTTTTGTATTGTTGGAGGAATGTAAGGCATTATATTCTGTAGACCAGGGGTACCATGTTTTTGGCATTTGGCAAGCAGGGTGTTGGTATTACTGGGGGTAAGGGTGGGCGATAAACCGGTAGACATAATTAACCGGTAGAAATTTGTCAACCGGTAGAGATTTTGGACTATCGTTTCTATCGAAGTTACGTGCCCACGTCACGCTCCTGTGCGTGTGGTCGCGAAAACGTAACGTTTGTACACGTATTTAAGCACTGCAGTTTTAAAACAAGTTATTTTAACCCATTGAAACACAGACAACAGATCTGTATGCGTGCGTTCTTTCTGTGTGTCAGGAGCAGACAAGTCGCGCATCCGCTGCTCATTAAGCTCGTGAGCATTTTTCCCGCTTTATTGGCCTTAAATACACACATGCGTCAAAATTCCTAATAAACACGACCAGTTAGGTCTTAAGAGAAAGTAAACGGCTAAAAGAGAAAGCGCATGTGTAACAGTTTATTGGATCCGGACTTTGGTCTTAAAGGGGAAGTTACCTAATTTTGCTCCTGTCTGTCACTCGTGTTAATCAAACAGCATTGAGAGAAAATCTCTCACTGCTCCTGATTAAATCACTTTTCTACCTTAAATAAAAAAAATATATATAGGCCTATACATACATGCATAATTATTTATTATCATTCTTATATCATTGACTGTTTATCTTCAGAGAGCTTGAGTTTTGTTTTATCTTCTTTGTAAAAAACTCTACCGTGATACATATCGTTATCATGATAGGATTAATTTTATATCGTGATAGAAGGTTTTGGTCATATCGCCCACCCCTAACTGGTGGTTCTCCAAATATTGTTTAAATGCTAAATAAAGTTTTGTTTGAACAATAAAATTAGGCATCGAACAAAATAATAGTCCAATAATTAAAAAATTGTATCATTAATAATGATTAAAATAAAGAACATTCCCACAGTAAAATCTATTCAGTTAAATTAAAGAGTTATGTATTTGTATATGTATTCCATCAATTATTATTGTAATATCTTTGTAACGTAACCATCATAAAATAAATCCAGTCTTAATGTGTTACATGTACTGGGGGTTCCTAGCCTGGCTAACACCTGACCAGTCTCATAGAGAATGAGACGTGGTCTGGAAACCATATGTTAATTTTCTCGTATTTGAGGCGTGGTTTACGAATGCCCAGAGCCGTATATTTGGCGCTACGAATGTCTATCAAATGCGTCTGTACGTAGTGCATAGCCAATCGTTTCAATTATACCAGATGACGTATGTACAGCGACATCAATTCAACCTTTAACAACTTTTATCGGGTACGTGTGCACACAACTGAAACAACCACAGTAGGTAGGCTACAGGCATAATGACAAAATGATATTAATAAATACCACTTACCATTAACAAGTTAATTGTACTTTTTCTACGACGATGCCTAGCAGGTTGGTCCTATTAAACTCCCTGGCTATCATGTCTTGCCATATCCAAACATCCCTCTTGAATACGAAATTGTTTAATGCCAAAAGTTGCTCTTTCTAAGGCTGCATTGAAAAGTAACTGCGTCCGCTCCCGCGTTGGATAAACAAAACTGCTTCGGTCTGTTGCATAGACGTCGTCGTCGTCCTGCTGCCCCTCCCCGTTCTGTGATTGTTTCCCTCTATTTCAGGGGCAAAAAAGGGTCATAGTTTCCATGCTAGACTTGCAGCGTGAATAAATTTGTGTGCAAGGCAGCATGGGGAAACCCAGGCTAGGGGGTCCACTCCTCCTCTTTCCATTTAAAGGGGATCGCACACCGGCCGCGCCACGTCTAGGACAACTCAGAGGTATTGTAAACCGGAAGTGCACATTAAATAGCAGGAGCTTCGTCATATAGCATCATCTTCAAAATGCAAAATATACGTTAGCAGCCAATGTTAATCGTTAATGATTTGGGCCAAATATGGTGTTATTTAATGTTAAACTATGTAAGTGGCGCTGTGTGGCGCGACAGGGATTTGAGCAACTTTCTCAGCTGGGCGGCGCGGACAGGCGCCACTTGGCGGCGCCGGTGTGCATATACACATAGAAAACAATGTGTTCGATTTTTTTTTTAGAACGCCGCTGCGCTGAGCTGCGCGGCTGATGTGCGATCCCCTTAAGGGTTCCTTGACCTGAAAAGGTTAAAGGTCTGGTATAGACCATTAAATTAGGAACAAAGTTTGTTGTGGAGAAGACATTAATAAGTTTACATTTTCTTTGGGGAATGAGGCTATTAATTTGTATCTTTACATTTGTTTACACTCTGCATTTCAGCTGAGTTTGCCACATACCTCAACTTTTGCCGCTCCCTGCGCTTTGACGACAAGCCCGACTACTCTTACTTGAGACAGCTCTTCAGGAACCTTTTCCACCGACAAGGCTTTTCATACGACTACGTCTTCGACTGGAATATGCTCAAATTCGTGAGTATTGATACTTATTCTCAACATAAAATTGTTGCTTTTTGTGTGAAGACTCACTGCTCTATTGATTGTGCATCAGGGTGCAAACAGAGCAGCAGAAGATCCAGAGAGGGAACGGAGGGATCGAGAGGAACGATTGCGGCATGTGCGAAATCCTGCTGCCCGTGGCATGATGCCTTCCAGCTCAGGTAGACCTAGAGGAACACAAGAAGTAGCACCTCCCACGCCCCTCACGCCAGCCTCACACACAGGTAAATACTTCACTGCTTCAGTGGAAATCTGTTGCTTGTTGCTTCTTGTTTGTTTTTTTAACTTGAGTAAAATCTGTAGCTCAAGCATCTGATGGATCAAGGACATTGTTTTGATTTAGAAAGCACACAAGGTTTTTTGTCTCCTTCAGCATTTCAGATTAAGACAGATGTTCATTTACCAGCTTCTCTTTTTTTTCTCTTGCCATATGTTGTTGTATTGCTTGAGAGGAAGTGGTTAAGAGGTTGTAAGTGTCTTCACTTGGCAGGATGCTGGTGAGACATCACTGACATTTGTTTTATCGAAGGGTGGAGGTTCACACACAATGCATTTCATCTCTCTACCAGTAATTCTAATTTGGTCTCGTTAAAATTAAGCTAGCGGGTATGAACCGTATGGTCTCAGTTAGCAGTGTCTTTTAACAGGGTTCCCACGGGTCCTTGAAATCCTTGAAAGTTTGTGAATCTGGGGGGGGGAAATTCAAGGCTCTGGGAAGTTTTCTGAAAAAAATCTATATTATTCCCTGTGTAGTGTAGGATGATAATATAAAAAATTTTGACTTTTTAAGCACACGCGCTAAACTGTTTGCTTAAAATGCTTATATTTTCTGTATGCGAATGTTGATTCATACCAAAATGCTTTTTTGTATAGTTGACACATGAAAACGTCTCTGGTTACGTATGTAACTTTTGTTCCCTGAGAAGGCAACGAGATGCTGCGTCTCCCTTGCCATACTTCCTGCATCCCTGTAACGCCGTCTTTGGCAATATTTGAGATAACAATATATACTTCCTGGCTCACGCGTCACCCTGTCTTTGTCGTTAAGACTCACCATTGGTTGAATTTGATATACACATTCAGACACACTTAGCCCTGGAGGCGTCACCACAGTGATGCAGCACGAGTTCCCTCGAAAGGGAACTGTAACAATGTATCTTAAAAGGTAACATGATGTAACCTTGCTTTCACTTGAAATGTGTCCCAACATTTAGTCCTTGAATTTGAGGGTATTGGACCTGGAAAGTCCTTGAAAGGTCCTTGATTTTGAAGTTAATTAAGGTTTGGGAACCCTGTTTTAAGAAGCTAGGGACTCGTGTCACTTCTACCATGAGCCCAGTAAACTTAAGTTAGGTTCACTTTGTCTTCACGAAACATTTATTTTTCCTGCAAAGGCTTAGATAAATAAAGTTTTTCCAGTGATTGTGTAGTTACTTTGTGGTGCAGACGTTGGAAAGCAGAAGCATGATTTGGTTTAAGTGGACACAACCCAGTGTGTGGTGTCAGTGTCTAAAATCTTTCCATTTTCCAATCTTTTTCCAGCAGGAATGGAGCGAGAGCGGAAGGTTAGTATGAGGTTGCACCGCGGAGCCCCTGTTAACATTTCCTCCTCTGATCTAACTGGCCGACAGGACACTTCACGCATGTCGACGTCACAGGTACCAGTTACAAGCATTTTTCCTCATGTATTGCCTGCGTGTTTGCTGCCAGTGTCAGTTTTATGTTCTCAGCACTGCCGCTTAAATGGCCCTTGTTTGTTTATACCAATGAAACTCACTTTGGGAAAAGTTATAAACTGATACCCAAGCTACTTAATATCTGGCAGACAGACAGAGGAAAAGATGGCAGGATCTGATGGCCATGTAAGACTGCTCAATTGGAGCTTTTATCTGCTGTGGTATGGCCTGGTATGGAGCCTGTATTTTGGCTTTAAAGGCTGTTAGCATGCTATTATGAAAGCACTTTGCATTGAGGAGTTGTTTTTTTGTTCAGCATTGCTTTTTAACAGTATGTGGAAAAGTATACGGAAAGATGTCGAAGACATGAGTGTAATATTTATTACCATCAATACCATGTATGCAATAATTGAGATGTATGTGTTCTAAAAATGTTTGTAATATATACAATGTATATATTAGAAGTATGTTAAATGAAGGTGAATTTTGCAAGGAGGAATAACCACCTTCACATTTAGGATCTTAGTTCATCATGTTCCAGGGTTGCCAGGTTTTCACAGCAAAACCGGCCAATTGCTACTTAGCTTCCTGTTTTTTAGCCACATTCCCGTGGCTAAATACAGGGTTCCCACCGGTCCTTGAAATCCTGTGAATCTGGGGGAAATAATTCAAGGTCCTTGGAAGTTTTTTGAAAATATACATGCATAGATACAAATCATTGAAAATGCTTGAATCTATTTTATGCAAGAAGTTTTCTGGAAAAAAAAATCCACATTCCCTGTGTAGTGTAGATGATATCATAAAATTCTAGACTTTTTAACCGTACATGCTGAACTGTTCGCTTTAAATGCTTATATCTTCTGTATGCCTATGTTGATTTGTACCAAAATGCTTTTTTGCATAGCTGTGTTTGACACATGAAAACGTCTCGGGTTACATATGTAACTGTTGTTCCCTGAGAAGGGAATAAGACGTTGCGTCTCTCTTTTGCCATACTTCCTGAGTCCCTGTAACGCCGTCTTTGACAATATTTCAGATAGCTATATACTTCCTGGCCCCCGCGTCACCCTGTCTTTGTCGTTAAGTCTCACCATTGGTTGAATTTGATATACACATTCAGACGCACTTACCACTGGAGGTGTCCCCAAATTGTCACAGCAGTGACGCAGCGCAAGTTCCCTCAAAAGGGAACTGTAGCAATGTATCTTAAAAGGTAACACGATGTAACCTTGCTCTCACTTGAAATGTGTCCCCACATTTAGTCCTTGAATTTAAAGGTGTTGGACCTGGAAAGTCCTTGAAAGGTCCTTGAATTTGAAGTTAAAGGAATAGTCTACTCATTTTTAATATTAAAATATGTTATTACCTTAACTAAGAATTGTTGATACATCCCTCTATCATCTGTGTGCGTGCACGTAAGCGCTGGAGCACGCTGCGACGCTTCGATAGCATTTAGCTTAGCCCCATTCATTCAGTGGTACCATTTAGAGATAAAGTTAGAAGTGACCAAACACATCAACGTTTTTCCTATTTAAGACGAGTAGTTATACGAGCAAGTTTGGTGGTACAAAATAAAACGTAGCACTTTTCTAAGCGGATTTAAAAGAGGAACTATATTTTATGGCGTAATAGCACTTTTGGGAGTACTTTGACTCAGCGCAGTAACACCCTCCCTCTCCCATTATGAGAGTGAGAAGGGGAGCGGACTTTTCAGGCGAGTCGAAGTACTCCCAAAAGTGCTATTACGCCATACAATATAGTTCCTCTTTTAAATCCGCTTAGAAAAGCGCTACGTTTTATTTTGTACCACCAAACTTGCTCGTATAACTACTCGTCTTAAATAGGAAAAACGTTGATGTGTTTGGTCACTTCTAACTTTATCTCTAAATGGTAGCATTGAATGAATGGGGCTAAGCTAAATGCTATCGAAGCGTCGCAGCACGCTCCAGCGCTTACGTCCACGCACACAGATGATAGAGGGATGTATCAACAGTTCTTAGTTAAGGTAATAACATATTTTAATATTGAAAATGAGTAGACTATTCCTTTAACTAAGGTGTGGGAACCCTGTAAATATCACATTATTGGGGTCGTTTCAATGAAAAACATCCTGCGGCAATAGTATTAAAGTAGCCCAATTCCGCTTGATACCGCGGACTTGGCAACCCTGTCACTTCACAAAACGTGAGACGAAACCTGTTATGCATTCTTGAAATTCTGCCCAGAAAGTCTATTCTGTCAACAGATCTCTGATTTGAATATAATCTTTCAAGTAGGAATAACACTTCTGTTCAGGTTCTTGCGACAATGTTGTTGATTTCTTCATGAATCAATGTTTCCCCCTCCACTTTACCCACCCTCCCGCCTCAGAATAGCATTCCCTTTGATCACCACGGCAAGTAGATGCTGGCCATGCTCTGGTGTAAGAGACGCCATTGGGTGAGTGACAGTTGGGTACAAATTTTTTCTGGACCTCCTCCACTTCCCTGCACTGAGTGGTAGGCTCCCTGTCCCACATCACTGCTGTATGGCTGTTACGCAGCACATTTCTCTTGCCAGGCTTAACCACCAACACTTCACTCTCGCTTATGATTCAGATCAAATAGTGAGATGCCTAGCAAATGCTGGTAGTGTTTAATTAAAAAGTTATTATGAAAATTTCCATATAGTTGCTCTCAAATCTGGCTTCAACTTGGTTGTCACCTCACGATCTTTAATGACTCAGATGGCATTTTAATTTCTGTAAAGAAAATTATTCATAACACCAAATGACGTGATTCGATTCTCACAGATGGACAATACTGTTATGTTACATGTCTTTACTTGACTGCATTGAAGTGTTGGTCTTTATTATTTCAGATGGTCCAGAAATATTTCTCTGCTTGGCATAATTTCAAATCCTGAGGGTACATTTGTGCTAATATCGTTTTTATCAAATGTATAAATGTCACCATGTGACCTACAGCTCATGTAAACTAAACGCAACACATTGGCTTATACCCACTTCATGTGTTCTAGTTCCCAAAAAATCACAGCGATCCACTGAAAAATCAAGAAGCAAAGGAAGTTGTAAATGCAATGAAAATTTTAGTGCATTACTATTTAAAATACAAAAATTAGGGGAAACAGACAGAAACTAAACATACAGTAGTGGTGCAGCCTTACAGCAGAGCGCTGTTCATTGTGTGCTGTGCAGCGCCCTCTGTCTGTGAGTCTGTGCCTCCTACACTTATGTGATGTGTCGGTAACCCCTTAACTGCCTGGATGTGATGTGAATGCATACTTCTGCCTCACTTTTTAACCACCAGCGCTTGATTTTGGCCTGCTGGTTCTCTGGCATGCAGTGTGATGCTCCTGCACCCACTTATCAATGCAGCTTTACACTTACCAAGCTTTTTGCTTTTATGATGGAAGCGTAAAACTGCTGCTTAGGGATGTCCCGATCCGATATGCTGGATCGGTATCGGGTCCGATCCGGGGTTCTTGGCTGGATCGGACATCGGATCGAGGACCGACAACATGAACGATCCAATTCCGATATGTGCGTTAGCCGTGGTTGTTACTGACAAGCTATTAAAAGGACAACGTATTATAAAAGCACCATAAACGTTTATGCACTATATTCAAAGTCTTTTAATACACTCAATAGCTTCTTGTGAAGGAACAAACGTGCATTTAAAGATATTTAAGGTCACAGAAACACTGTAACTTACTCGCAAACTGAGTTAATAATGCACTGGTGAAGCGGACGGATGAAAGGCTTCATTTACACACGCAAACACAAGATAACTTTAGGCTATTTTATAGATCTGATTTTATAAAGTCTCAGTAAGCCGTTGAATGGATGCAATGCACTTTGTGCTGAGCACACGATGCATCTATTCTCTTTGTGTTTTAACAGTTATAAACTTTCTATTGCGGTGTGAGGATTCCCATGAGATGATGATTCAAGGGCATCAATTCTGCACCCAGAAAGCCCATAAACGACCAGAAAGCCCAATATATGACTTAGGCGGATCAATTCTGCACCCGGACTGTGTATAAAAAGTCCGGTCAAATGCATAATTCCAAAATAACCATCCGCACACTAAAGTTTTTTTACTATTACAGTTTTACGCAATTAAGAAAAAAATATTTAGCATACTTCATTGATCAAACGTACCTATTATATGTTCTCTTAAACACTGTCATGATTAATATTTACTAATGTTTCCTGTAACTTGTAAATCATTTTAAATTATTGATTTTAACATTTAAAATGATACTAGATGTAGCAGAAAGCACTATACACATTTAATTACAAAAGTATCGGGCAGATATCGGTATCGGCTGATATACGGAATTCTGGTATCGGAATCGGATCGGAAATGAAAAAGTGGGATCGGGACATCCCTACTGCTGCTTATTAAATCTGTTTAACAAAAACAGCTTCCTCTTTCCATGTTTTCATTTGTGACCTGACTGAAATTAAATGTTTTTTGACCCGTAGTAGAGGTATTCTGCAGCCCTGAGCTGTCTCAGATTTCCTGAATGGCTCACCTCTGCAACTCTTTTGTTCTCCCTGTAACGTCAGCAATGGATTCGCCTTGCACACACACACCCCCCGTGCTCTTTAAAAGGGCAGTCACGTGATTGGCTCGATTCAGTGCCCCTCAGTCCTCATGAGCCCCTGCACTGTCATGCCCTGAAGAAGGATCAGGTTTAATTGTGCATTGGAGGGTACAAGATGCAATTGAGTGTCGGCCCTCCCCCACTTCTGAAAAAATAGATCACAAATGAATGCTTCTAAACATTTTGCCCCCTTCATGTTCCTTTCACTCCGGACATAAGCTTTCTATTGTGGCAGGCTATGAGGGAGCTCATAGGACAGCCACATGACCTTATTTAATAAATATTTAAGGTTCAGAGCATGCATGCACAAGCAAACTTCAAAGGAAACCAACCATGTATTTTTAGAAAGGTTAAATTGGCAGGCTTAGTTAAATCTCACATGAAATTCATGATGATGAAACTCAACCGATGTTACAACATCATGAATCTGAGAATGGTGGCTCTGATTTGGGGCACTGAATAAATTGGAGGCGCTCAAAGACATGTCAGTGTTGTTTGTATATATTCCCATGACGCATCACACAGTAGTGCTGTGACGGATCGCAGTTGATCCGTGATCTGTACGGATCACAACCCACGGTTCGGCTCGCATGCGATTCACGGATTAATACACAAATTTAAATAGGGGAAGTTTATCATTTGCATGTGTTTCAAAGGCTTGCAAATGTTAACATTCAAGTGATTTTAAACAATTTAACTGCAAAAAGGTGCTAAAGTGAGCAGCTTTCTGTACGCACAGACACACGTGCGGTTGAATGTGTCCAGTCCAGCTCCAGTCAGATGTGATCATCCTTCAAAGATCAGCAGATTCAGAACTCTGTGTAAACTTTACAGTATGAGACACAGTAGCACAACTCTCTAGTGTATTAAAATACATTTGCCGAATAGAGCAATGAAAAACAATGTAACGTTTTTATGTGGAGCGACTGTTTATGCTTATACTGTTTATACTCAAAAGTGCACACACGGAGAGACGCGTTTCAAAAAGCAAGGGAAAATAAAATCTTTCTGTTTTTGACAGGGCACATACAAACAAAATGATCTCCACAGTATTCTTTTTCTAATAAAAACATTTGTTTATGTCTTAAGTGTATGTATAGATTACAGTCAGAAACCAGTCTGTGCTGTCTTAAAGAGACAGTAACCTCAATTAAACTACTTAAGTCTGTGTCATTAATGTTAATCAATCAACCCAAGACCAAGAAAAAAAATCACTTCTGTAGCTCTAAAAAGTAATAACTTTATTTAATTTATACAATAATGACGGCGTTATTATTCATTTGAATTGATTTCTCTAACTAATGCTCATTTTAGACCTTACTTAATGTGCAACTTTGTTCTTTTTATAAGTGTTTGTAATTTCTTAATTTATTAGATTTTTCCCACCCCTTTTTTTGCTGTCCGAAAAATGATCCGATCTGTGCCTTAAAAACCGTAATGTGATCCGAACCGTGAGTTTTGTGATCCGTCACACCCCTATCACACAGTTATACTGAGATGAG
Source organism: Misgurnus anguillicaudatus (assembly GCF_027580225.2). NCBI lineage: Eukaryota > Metazoa > Chordata > Actinopteri > Cypriniformes > Cobitidae > Misgurnus > Misgurnus anguillicaudatus. The sequence continues at coordinate 22,463,486 of NC_073355.2, forward strand.
TTGTGGAAACAAAGGAACCATGGCCGCCCAGGTTGCTATGTTCACGCAGTAGCATATAGTTAACTTTTAAAATACGTTTTGTGTTTAGGTCATATATTGACACACTCCTGTTTGGATTGAAGGGAGTATACAGACAAAATGTATCTTTAAAGTCACAATGAAACTGAAGTAGCGATTGTCTTATTTTTCCCCCTGTGACACATATCGAGTGAAACGAAATGAAAATATAAAGGTAGGGCTTGACTTGAGTTCCTTTATTGAGAATTGATTGGATTGTTTCACGTTGGGTCATGTTGCTATTTGGTAATCGCTCCAATCTTTTCCCGGGCCACGCCCACCTGCCATACCCCAGTGACCAGAAGTAACGAGATCGTTTCGAGGAGGGGAGGAGATTTGCGGGTTTGATTAAAGATTATAAGGGCACATGATTTTTTTTAAGATAATGAAGCTCACAGACAAGTCATTTGTAAAAAAAATACCACAATATTAAAAAAAATAAGTTTTTAATTTCAATTTCATTGTGACTTTGACAATAAATACAGAGAGGGAAATTTATTATTGATTTACTATCTTTGCGTTTATATGGTTTTTAGCAGAGATGTTTATGTGGTTATAACCTGTCTGTACAAACAATTGATCTGCACCTGTTGTCTATGCAGGACAGTTTGAGAGTAGTTAAGATGTGCTTATAAGAAAGTTGTGTAAAAGGTTCCTCTAAGCCAGTGGTTCTCAAACTTTTTGAAGGTGCCCCCCTTGTGTATGCTGCATCCCTTTGTGGCACGCTAAAGAAAATTAATGACATAGAACTATCTCGGACTTAAATTTGAATAAAAAAGCATACATTATAGATAGTAAAATAAGGCTAATAACCAACAGCACTATTTTATAAGTTTAATTACACAAATTGAATGGTAAATTAATGTATATTATAAAATGTCATAAAATTTGGGCTCCCCTGGCACCATCGCGTGCCCCCCAGTTTGAGAACCACTGCTCTAATTGGTGACATTTTCAATTTGGAGAGCGTTGCATTGTGACAATCTATTATAAACTAATATGCCTGGCTCTCTCGCCCCACTATAGGGTCTTTCTCGTGTCACCCCCAGTGGCCTGCAGTCTGCTGTACCTCGATGAGACCCTACACACACACCTAAAGAGCAGACCAACGACGGCCCTGATCTGCACTAGGACTTTTCCAGCAGCCTCTTACCATGTGAAACCAACCTCAGAAAATCAAATCTACAGAGATCTACAATTCTGCAAATCTTCCTCTCAATGCAATTAAAAAAACTCGAGTCACACAAACTCAAAAGATGGATGTTTTGTTGTTGTTTTGGTACACGCCACACAAACATTTCTAGGCACGTAAATTGTGCTGGGTAACATCGCTTTCTGCCAGAAGATCACTGGTGAGATGGGAGGGGTGGAGTAGGGTGGGGTGTCCATCGCTGCCTTTGCCCCTCTGACACTCCAGGAGGAAAGGGCCGTCCTCCTGCCATCCAGGGGCCTCTTCACAAGCAGAGCGTCTTGGCTTAAGCCTCGTACATTTGCTCTGATACCCTCACTTGTTGCAAAAAATTACTTTTAACAGCTTGGAATGCAGCTGTACTGATAGCCATTGACATTTTGCTTAACATAAATATTTTTTGTCTTTTACGTACAACAGAATTTGCTCAAATTGATTTCACTTCGGCTTCATTCTTTTGCAGGTGATTCTTTTCCCTCTCTTATTTTAGTTTAACCACGTTTAAAATAACACGCAGAAATGTTTGCAAGCCTGTTAGTTTGTGTGGCAGGATAAAGGCAGTGTCTTTTTTACGTTTCGTTTTCGTTTATTGTGTGAAAAACCAGCAAATATAAATTTGTCAATGACAAGACGTTGTAACCGCAAAGCATCTCTCATTTTTAGATTAGATTATTTTTTTAGTTTCATTTGCAACCTGGCCCTTATCAATTCTAATCAAATTGCTCATTGATTTTATTGCATTCCCTTGTTTTTTTTTGAAAGCTGTGAAATGCCTGTATTGTAGAGATGTTGATGTTAATAATGTTGCTGTTCGTTTCATTTTACCCTCAAATTAAGGTTAGTGCTTTTACAAAAAAAAAATGCAGGCATGTATGTGCTTAAAACTATTGGAGTCCACCTTTGCTAAAAGACGTTTATAGTAGGTTAATAATAATAATTTAAGATAAAGGGCTCCGTCTTTCTGACTGGAGGGGTGTACACGATAAAAATCTTGTTTTAAATTGAGAGTTTTGGGCATATGTTGAGACAGACTGGTGTGTTTTTGTTGTTGTTGTTTTCTTTTAATGATTATAGTAAGTGCATATGGATGTCTCAAGCCCAGCTTGTCTCATTGAAAATACACCAGCCAACGTTTAAGCCATGTCTGTTTTTCTTTGCGACTGACACTTTTGAGATGAGTTTTCTTTTTCAACTTTTTTTTAAGTACTGCTTTTCCCTTATTTCAAAAGTGTGGTTCTTTGACTTACTGGTGCTATAAGTCACTGAGGAGGATTTGGAGGGCATCCCGCCCGTCCATATCATTCAGCATCATAGAGTGTAGGCTTTTTTCCGTAGTCATGGGGTGGGCGGGGGGTTCTAGTGGTGAAATTCTTGAATTCTGTTGTCATGTAAATAGGATGTTTCTAGTGATGGCAAAGTACCATTTTCATAGTCACTGTCTGTGTGTATTGTGAGTATGGGGAAAGGCTAGTGCTTAGAGAGGTGAGAGGGGCTGGGTTCTGTTCTAGATTTGATAAGTTAGTATTTTTTCTCTCCACTGGTGATCTCACAGGAACAGCCGCTTCAGTACTGGTGTTGTTTAAACGTAGGCACAACTACACTTTGGGATTGAGCTGTTCTGGATTTCCCTTTCATTTTCTGGCTCATTCTACACATGACTGCTTGGCCAGTCCTTCTGCGTCACACAAGCATCACACTGTGCTGTATCAGGTGAAATTACAAAAATCCTCCTTCACTGGAAGATTGTTTCCTCATTTGTATTGCCACTGTATTTGTGTATTTTAAAATGTGTAAATAAATTAATAAGTACTTGTAAGCTTGTGTCATGTTTTCTTTACAAAAATTTATACAGGGTATGCATGTGACGTTACCTTCGGCGAAAGTGACTGTGGTCATAGTCTCGCGTAGCCAGACCTTCATACTTCAGCCAACAGTTTGTGGGCGTGGCGTCTGAGGCTGAGACTACTGTGGTCATGACTTTGGTTACGCCCACTGAGTGGCATAGAGACAGAGCGCAGTTATACTAATTTGCCGCCTCCCTGTCATTTCTGGCTTATAACAAAAACAGAATAATGCCTAAAAGCTGCTGTGTGACAAGATGTACAGCTAACAAAAAAAAAAACAGAAATAAGTTTTTATAAGCTGTCTAACCGTAAAACCCAGCCTTTAAGGAGAAAAAAGTGGATCACGACTACGTTTCCCTCTAGTGGGCGCAGTTCTACTAATAGTAGTACTATGAAAAGTTGCCTGTTTCCACTTTTGTGTCTTTAAACGCTCGTTTTTTGGGAGTAGACCGATTATAAAAACTTATTTCTGGGTTTTTTGGCTTGTTAGCTGTACACCCTATCACACAGCAGCTTTTAGGCATTATTCTTTTTTGTTATAAGCCAGAAATGAGAAGGAGGGAGCCTCTCGATGGATTGTTTTCCCCCGGTGGGCGTGGTTTGCCGGTTATGACGCGTTGCGCTCTGTCAGAGCGGCAGAGTTTGTGTACAGGGTGAAATCAGCGAAAACACGGTGAAAACGCGCCTAAATCATAAAAAAAACTATTGTGCGATAGACTGTACTTACAGATTTTAACAAGATTTCGGAGCTATCGTTTTACAGACTGCAAACACCGAAAGGAGATGTAAATGAATCTTTCATTCCAACGTCCACAGACCACAGGTGGGTTGACAAGTTGCTAGTGTCATTATCAAGCAAATGTTTTACTTTACACTTAAAAGTATTTTTTTCAATTTTATGCGTGTTTTTCTTTGGAAAACATACATTCCAAAGCATATTATCATAATTCTGACTATTATTACATTTCATAAATACAAGTTTTTGTTTTACATTGAATATTTAGGTACATTAACGTACTTTTACTGAAGTAAAAGTGCACAATTTGAATGTAATTAGTTATTAAATAAATGTTAATATGCAATATAAAAGAATACACAGTATGATTCTATGCTTAGAATGTAGTGATGTAAATTTTTTCCCAATACAAGCACCCTAATAAAGCACAATTGCTTGGAAAATGTAACTAATGTATCAAAGTATTGTCCACCTCTGCTATCAAGTGCAACTAAATTCTATTTAAGCTGCTAATAGTCAGTTTTACTGGCATTTTCAAAGCAGCTGTGATAACCAGCCATTTTGTTGAATGATTGACACTCAACAAGGCGTGGTCACGTGGAAAAGTGACGTCCATGCATATACACTCAAGTTTATTCATGCAGTTCATCTATCGACAGGTTGGTGTAGCTATTGGACACTTAAAAAGTTTAGGGGCGTTTATTGCATTTCTTTAATTTAAAATAATGTACTTGAGCACAGATATACACAGAAATACAGTGTGTTTATAATTTAGTGTTGTATTATAATAATAGCCCATGTTATGAAAGTAAAAGTTGTATGTGAAATAATATATGGGATAAAAAAATTGTGTTTTCAACATTTATTAAGCACATTTGGTGTTTTCAGCAGATATAGGAGGTCTTAGGTTATTATGAAAACTGAAACTATAAGTAAAATGTACAAATGCCAAATTAAAAACAGGCATGAACTAGAAATGAACAAAAATACATTTTCACAGTTTATATAGTTTAAGCTGCTATATCTGCTTGTCATATTAACGAAATGCCTTATACAAAATACAAATCTTTAAGGTGGCATATAGTTTTGTCTAGGAAACTGCTTAATCCTAGTATAAAATCAGAACAATGCCACTGGACAGTCCTGTCAGACCTCATTCCCTTTACAACAAGATGATGAAATAAACTGCATGCAAGTTTGTCATTTAGGCTCTTCATCTCCGTTTTAATGTACTCAAATGCAATACATTGAATTTGCTTTAAAAATATTGCTTAAGGATAATTTATATAAATATGTAGTCATAAATGCAGAGATGCCTGCTCTCTCTCACCAAACGCTATTAGAAAATCAGCATAGCAGTAAAAAGTTAAAATCCTGTAGAGGTTGAGAAATGTACCAACAGATTGGCAGAAATTAAATTTACAGTACAAATAATATTGACCCGTTTTTATACTATCACATTCCACTTTAAGAAACTGGAACCTTGACCTATTTCTGTCCTGATGAATTATTTATTTCCGAATGTCTTTCCAGCATTTTTGGCTATATTCAGTGTGTGAACTGCACACAAATTGTTAAAGGACAATCCCCACCGGTTTCACAGACAAGGTCTAAACTAAAACACGCGTTTGAGCTGTCTCAACTGAAAATAACTCGCAGATCTTAAAATATGCCAGTGCCAATGTTTCGTCTCAAGATACACACCAGTAACATATTTTTATGCATTTTTATAAAAAATGTATCTTATTAATTAAACTAAAGCTTAGTCCTGGCTTTAGCTAAGCCTTGTCTGTTAAACCGGGCCCCAGTGTTTTTGGACTGTGGGAATAAACCCACGCTAACGCTGGGAGAACATGCAATCTCCATACAGAAAGGCCTCTCTTGTGAACCTTAAGACATATTAGTATACAATATAAATAAGTTTAAAGTTTGGCAGTGGGTAGCAGGTGCCAATGTACAGTAACGCTCAATCAGAAACCCTATATGATCTGGAAGCAATGTAATATTGATCTTATTGCAGGAAACCACGACATTATGTACTAAACCGTAATAAACACACAAAAACAAAGTATGTCACATTTTGCTTGTGCTCTGAACATGTAATGATCTATAAATAAGAACCCTTTTAAAGTGCATGTAGCACCTTACATTAGTACCTAAATTGAGGTTGCATATTGTTTGAACAGTAAAAGTCGCCTGATATCTAGTATCAGAGTTGAGCAGGACCTGACTTTCACTTCCTGTGACACCAAGTCATTTATTGAAGCCTGATCGGCAATAATGTTCATGTGCACTTTGTTAAATTCAGTGGAAATCTGCTTTGTGCATTATGAGTACTTTTGTCTCTAAAGTGCATAAAGATGATGTCCTGTCTAAATCTCTATTTAGTGCGGTACAAAATGTAATAATATGAACGGCATGAGTACATTGTAGGTCTGTAATATTAATTTTATATTAATCTGCACACCCATTAGGGACATCACCACTACTTAAAGGCATACGATAATACTGCTATGCTTTGCAACATCTTCCTAATCAATAACGGTCAAAAGTCTTCGTCCGTTATGGGTCAGTTTCTGTACTACAGGCAACGTTCGGCTCATTTTTGTCTTTGAGGAACGTTTCCACCTCTGTTGGATCCACATTTTCAGGTGTCAAATCACTTAAATCTATTTGCTTGGAGTTTCCATTGGCATTGTGTGGCTCCTCTGTGGACTGATTCTTCACCTCGACCTCTCCAGACTCTGCTGCAGCTTCTGATGCTTCTTCCTTCTTCATCTTTATGCACAGAAAGTTACATATGGCCAGTACTACCGCAGAAATCACAACTTCAATCCCGGCGATTAAGAACACGTACATGTAATTCTTAGTGTAGTCCAAGAGACGCCCTTGTAAAGTGAGACAAATCCATTTTAATGGCTTTAAAGGATTCACAATAAAATATTCTATCAATGCTGCTATATTTAAATTTTTATTATAAATTATTTATGACACTTACCAGCAGAGGGAGGTCCAACCAGAACAGCAATGGCTTCGACGAGGAGAACTAAACCAATGGCGCTCGAGAACTTCGCTGTGCCCACAACAGCCATAAGAACCTCAAACTGCAAGGCACCCACCATGCCGTAAGAGATGCCGAAGAAGACGCAGAAGACCACCAGAGAGTTGTAGTCTTTAGACATGGACCCCACCAAATCTGTGACGCCGTTGAATAATAGAGCGAAACTGAAGAGATATACACAGCGTGGACGGACCCACTTGAGTCCTGCAATGATGCCACACGTGGGCCGTGCAAAAATGTCAATGAAACCCAGAATGGTAAGCAGGAGGGAAGATTTTGTGTCCTCGTATCCGAGCTCTTTGGCGTAGCTCACCACAAACACCGGAGGCACGAACAAGCCAAGCACCATGATGGAGGCAGCCACGGTGTAAATGACAAATCCGCGATCTCTGAAAACACTAAAGTCCAGCAACTTTGATTTTGGTTTGATTTTTTTGTCTGTGTTTTCAATCTCAAGAGTCTCTGTCTTCTTTGGTGCGACCAGAGGCCTCATTAAAGCCCCGCAGGCACAACAGTTCAGCAGAATCCCCCCCAGGATAAGGAAGCCCCCTCTCCAGCCATATTTATACTGAAGGACCTGGCCCAGAGGGGAGAGACAGCACAAGGCCACTGGGCTCCCGGCTGCTGCCAGGCCATTAGCAAGCGGTCGCTTCTCGCTGAAATATCGATTTAGCATAATGAGTGATGGCTGGAAGTTCAGAGCCAAACCGAGACCTGAAATTAGAAAGGCAGCGTATAACTATTTATAAAGAAGACATCTCCCTCTTATAAAGAAGACATCTCTTAATAAATGAGAAAATTACCTGTTATGACTCCTGTACACAAGTAAATGTGCATGATGTTTGTGGCAAACGATGCCAAAATCATTCCCAGTGATGCAAAGAGACCACCCACCAACATCACTGGTCGACACCCAAATCGATTTACTAGGATACTGCATAAAGGCCCTGCAAACAATAATAAATATGATTAATACTACACTTTATACTGTTATTTTATTTATTAGTCTTATTATAAGCTTAGTTAACACATCCTGACACTTTTGTAGTTAAGTCATGTGATTTTGGAGAACATACCAGTCCCATACAGCATAGCCAGAAGGATGGAGGAGATCAATGCTGTATCACTGTAGCCCACACCAAACTCTATAATAAGCTCTTTAAAGAAAACACTAACTGCCTTTGGAAAGGCATAGGAGAAACCTGTGATAACAAAGCATCCAAAGAGCACAGCCCAACCCCAGCCACCGTCTGGGGCTTTTACTCCACTGTTGCCCTCATCCAATGCCACTCCACCCATGATGCTCGCCTCGGTTCTCTGTGAAAACACCAGACACATTAAATATTCTCAGTTTTCCCACAGGATACTAAAGTATGTCATAGTATTATACTATATTGTATACCGTAGAATGCTATAGTACTGTATACTGTTACTATAGTAAGGTTTAAAAACACTTTTGTAGCTAGGAATTTTATTTTAGTCAGTGGCCGTTTCTCAATGTCAAGGATACTTCCTTGGCAGGACTAGTCCTTACAAGTCACTTCCTTCAGAGGCTAGGCAAGGCTCCTCTTAAGCATACGGAGAACACGTAAATGGAACAGGCTAGCAAGTACACATCATTGCGTGGATGAAAGGTGTGCTTTCGGCGCTGCGCGCATAGGATTGTGGGTGATTTAGCGCACGATGGATACACATATGCATCCTTTCCTGTATATGGGATATTTCTCGAACTAAGGACTCAGTCCTGAAATTCCGAGGATCCTCGACATTGGAACAGTCCTTCGACGGACGTCAATGACGTAGCGTCCTCGAAATTCTGGTTTCCAAAGATCCTTCCTTGACATTGAGAAACGGCTCGTATATACTAAAGCAGGGGTTTTCAAACTGGGGTCCAGGGACCCAGAAGGTGTTCCCAGAAAAATGAAAAGGGGACGTATCACAAATTTTTATTAAATGTGCTATAATTGGGTCCCCAGTGTTTCTATCAACCTAGAAAATGTGAAAAAGATCAACCCAGTAACTTAGTTTTGGTAAACCATTCTCTGCAAGCATGTGAAAAAATAGGTAATTGAAATTTGGCTCCACTTTTAATGTCAGAAGTGGACAATAACACCCATTAATCTGCACTACCCAATCACAGCACTGAATTTAGTGCAGAGATCAGCTCATTTGCATTTTGACGGACACACCCAAAAACGGCATATTTTTGCTCACACCTACAAACTGGCAATCTTAACTTGCTATAAAAATGATCTATATGGTATTTTAAGCTAAATCTTCACATACGTACTTTGGGGACACCAAATATTTATTTTCTTTAAAAATTTCTTTTTTAAAGTCTACGTGTAGCCAATTATTTAAGTTTGTAAACAATTTGCGCTTTTTGTAATATCACAATTATTATTTATCTAATCTAACACAGCTGAAATGTTTCTTAATACATATGGATATATATTTTAGGAAAGTGGTCCATCGCTGAGGGTGCCCTCCTATCAAAAGTTGAAAACCCCTGTAAGTTATATTTTCACCCTTCACTAGTGATAGCTTGTGTGGTGTCTAATATCATATTAACTGTTTGTCGTTTAAAATACAACTTAACTAACTTCCTTCACCTGTCATCACCTGCGTCAGATAACGTTACCAAATGTCCTTCCGCATCGCATGCGAATGTCACGTCTGAACAGATGCTCAATATCCGTACTTTACGCGTTTCGGTGATTATAATACACATAAGTCTCTGCTCTGATGGTCCATGACTTCTTAATACGATTTATCTAGCATCGCGTTTTCCTAGTTATAAGTGTTAGCTGCTGTTTACAATGTCAAAGTGTTTCGTCATTTTTAGGCAGGGCCGAGTACCTGTGGTGCTGTAATGGATGCGGGACGGGCACGTGCGCAGTTTTGATCAGTCTAAGCTTGTTTAAGTTCATAAATAGGCACTAGGCTAGATCATTTATTTTGCCTGACATCTATATAGCCTTTTGAAATGAAATGTTGCTTTATGTGTGGTAAATTAGGCTAACAACGCGAAAACAGTTCGTTTTTACTTAAAATAAATTAACCAATAAAACATGTAATCGACTCTTAAAACTATTGGTCTTTTTTCGAAAAGCCAATTAACATATTCTGGCATTAAACATCACTCATCTGGATATTAATTAGAACTTGTTCATTGTAAATGGTACTTACTAAGAAAAGCGATGCTCTCCAACCTTAAAATGTCAGTTATTTCCAGCGGAACACGGCTCTAGCAGCACGTATGACATTATAGACGTAACTGAGAAGCGGGTGTCTGTGGGCTGGGTCCTAAAGTCTGCTGCTCGCATCATACTGTGATGCTGTTGACACAGGACGAACCCCATTTGCGCACTTTAAAGGCTTTGCGAAAGGCGGATGTGCACCAACAGTCGTACCAAACAACAAAAATTACGCCGTTTATAATAGTTGTTTCATTCGTCAAGTGTAGCCTATTTCACAGGAACACATTATGAGTCTTGCGCTGCTTCCTCAAGAGATCACACACACATCAAGGGCACTGCCCTTCGAAGTGAGCAGGGCTGTTTACTTCCGATTGGGATTCGCCCACTGAGTTTACCTAAGCGTGTGTCTGACGTAAGCATCTTTCTGTCACTATATAAAAATAACCTGGAGCTTACACCTTTAATAGTATCACCTGAACTAAAGACATGAACTAAATGCTTTCTAAGTCTAGTCTAGTCCAAGTCTGCTAGTTTTCACACTATTAAAAATACTTAAAATAAAAAATATATGCTTATGAATTATGTAGCATATTAAATGCCTTGTAAAAGTAAGTGGGGGCTTAAGCAATCCTTTTTATTTTACATTTTTTATGATTTGAACATACACATTGGCTATGAAAGTTTAATTTTCAATATTAGAAGAAAGGAGCAGGTGAATTCTGTACATTTCTGTGGCTTTTTGTTCTCTAATTGTTTGTGTGGAAATTTGAGGGACACGCTTGATACTTCTACTTAACAGTGTGATATTATTCTCTAATTTTTTATGTCAGAAAACGGGGCACACAACCAGTTTGAAAAATAAGAGGGACACCCGTAATAATGGTTGCAATGCCCCTTTTGGAAAGGGTGTTTATAATGGCAATAAAGATTTCAGGGCATTTTGTTCTGAGCTGTTGTGGCACGATCTAGACTGAAATTAGGCTGCAGGGCCTCAGGGGATTGATCACTTCTGTTTTATGGCACAGTCATTAAATCACAAACACAGTCACTGCTCTATGGGTGCCAAATAAATGTAGGTCATGTGTTTTGTTTAATTCATGCAATGGCTGTCAGGATTGAAGAACTGTTCATTTCCATATGTTCTTGATTTAAGAAAGTAAATACAATGTCTGCAAGTGTATGAGAAATAGAACAGATTAAAAAATAGGCATTATGGAAGTAAAACTGCTCTTGAATATCTTAGGCTTGACCAAATAAGATAGCAGAAACTAGGTGCAAGTTTAATAGATGTTATTAGTTATCTTAGGTTTTTTCAGTACTCAATTTCTATGTGAAAAGCTCAGATGCAAATGGGTCTAACACGTTTTCTGGTAAGTTAAAAATTAGGTTTTTCAGGCTCTTATGTTTAGGTTTAGTAATTTCACTTTAATTTCAATGAAAAGGTTAGACAGTGGTAATTGAAATGCCTTATTTTCACAAATGTCACTTTAGTCATTTCATTGGTATTTAAATTTGACACTTCACTGCAAAACCCTTTACATGCAAAATGCTCCACTTCCAAACGAAGCAGTATTTCTGAATGGCTCTGTTCTCTTGCTGTGTCACCAGCAAGTTTTTTCCTATTGTGCTTTTCGTTAACACAGTCGGTGGAGAGCAACTGCGACTGACTGCAGAATCCGCCAAGCCAGCCTAGCCATCGTGAGAGTTTTTTGGCACACAAATTGGACATAAAGCTGCGTTCACATTAAACTTTGAGCATGCGGGTATTTGTCGGACATTGCTTTGAGGAATGGGCGGGGAGCAGCTCATTAATATGATCTTTGGTTTTGTCCATTTGTGCTTTTCAGTAGAGAGAAAGGTCATGCAGTGACACACCGGTTTTGTACTGGTCACAACCATAGACTGTAAAAATATGGATGTAGTGTCTGTGATTTCACCCATAGGTTTGTGAAGAGCTTTTTTGAAGCCAATAGTTGGCGAAGCCTGCCGTCGCCAGAACTTTAAGGCTTAATTTAATTTTAATGGATGAGTTCCAAAAACAATTCACCCCCTCACAGTTGTCATGAAGGGAAAATTTAGCAATATAGATCAAAATCACTTTTTGTACCAGGCTGTAAACATTATTTTAACATGGGGGTCTATGGGAATTAACTCCCTTTTGGAGCCAACCTCTATCGGGCAGTCAATGAATTGCAGTTTAAAGGAATATTCCATTTTCTTAAAAGAAAAATCCAGATAATTTACTCACCACCATGTCATCCAAAATGTTGATGTCTTTCTTTGTTCAGTCCAGAAGAAATTATGTTTTTTGAGGAAAACATTGCAGAATTTTTCTCATTTTAATGGACTTTAATAGAGCCCAACATTTAATACTTAACTCAACACTTTTGAGTGTTTTTTTCAACGGAGTTTCAAAGGACTATAAACAATTCCAAACGAGGCATAAGGGTCTTGTCTAGCGAAACGATTGTCATTTTTGACAGGAGAGATAAAAAATATATACTTTTGAACCACAACTTTTCGTCTAGGTCCGGTCCAGCGCGACCTAACGTAAATGCGTAGTGACGTAGGGAGGTTACGTGTTAAAAATATAAAACGCACATTTGCGGACCATTTTAAACAATAAACTGACACAAAGACAGTAATTAGTATCAGTTGACATACAACAACGTAGGAACGGTCCTCTTTGAAGACGCTTGTAAACACTGGGGTGGAGTTTCGCGTTCGTCCTCTGTGACCTCTTGACGTCATGACGTATTGCGTGGGGTCATCACGACTGGATCTACATGACGAGAACTTGTGCTTTAAAAGTGTATATTTGTTATTTTTCTTGTCAAGGGTGACGGTCGTTTTGCTGGATGGGACCCTTGTGCCTCGTTTGGGATTGTTTGTGGTCCTTTGAAACTCTGTTGAAAAAAACTGTTAAATCTTGGGCTCTATTAAAGTCCATTAAAATTAGAAAAATCCTGCAATGTTTTCTTCAAAAAACATAATTTCTTCTTGACTGAACAAAGAAAGACATCAACATTTTGGATGACATGGTGGTGAGTAAATTATCTGGATTTTTCTTTTAAGAAAATGGACTAATCCTTTAAGTCACTTCCGTATTCAATCATCAGAGAGATCAGAAGGTTGCCCCTTGGTAACAAAGTAATTTTAATGTTCTGAAGTGTGCTCATCAGCGCCCCCTTTGCACCCTTGATGCAGTCTTCAGTGAAGCCCGCACTGCTGCAGGCTCCACGCACTTTACCAACCAAGAAGTCCTTGCGAAAGAGCAATCAGACGACAGAGGAGTTCACACCTATGAGGTGTTTCTCAATGTCAAGGATACTTCCTTGGCATGACTAGTCCCTCCAAGCATACGGAGAACACGTAAATGGTCCTGTCCCAAATAGCACACTTCAAGTGGACTTTTGGTTTCGTGGCCTTAAATTGCGCGTGCTCGAGTCCGTAGGGTGTCCCATCTGTCATTTTTACGCTCCGAAGTGTGCTCATCAGCGCCCCCTTTGCACCCTTGATGCTTTGCGCACTTTACCAACCTAGAAGTCCTTGCGAAAGAGCAATCAGACTACTGAAGGGAGGAGTTCACACTTGGGCAACTTCTCTTCCTATTTCCGGCAAGACGCTCGAGTCTGTCCCAAAATACGACTCCGGTGCGCCCTCTTGGACTCGCGTCAAGAGTCCCTAAGGTGTGCACTACATGATGTCATCAAAGTCTGGACACTGAGAAGGTCTACAAGTCCAGAGTGTGCTATTTGGGACAGGGCCAATGGAACAGGCTAGCAAGTGCATGTCATTGCGTCAGTGAAAAGGTTTGCTTTCGGCACTGTGCGCATATGATTGTGGGTGATTTGAGAGCGTGAAGGCTACACATATGCATCCTTTCCTGTATATGGGATATTTTCCGAATGAAGGACTCAGCCCTTGGTTGAAATTCCAAGGATCCTCGGCATTGGAACAGTCCTTCGACAGATGTCAATGACGTAGCATCCTCAAAATTCTTCCTTCCTTGGCATTGAGAAACAGCTATGGTTCACATTGATGAGCAACTTCTCTTCCTATTTCCGGCGTGACCCTCGAGTTTGTCCCAAAATATGACTCCGGTGCACCCTCGTGGTCCCTCAAATCTGCACTACTTGATGTCATCAAAGTGTGGACTCTGAGGAAGTCCACAAGTCTGGAGTGTGCCATTTGGGAGAGGGTCTAAATCTCGCTGCAGCCTGTGATAGACATCCAACCCAACCCACATCCATGCGCAACGCCAGAAATCACATCCAATATGTCACCATGTGACTCCAATATATGGCAAAGCATGATTTTCCCTTACGGAAACCCGATAAGTTGTTAAAAAAATGATCCTGTCGGAAGTGTGGTGAAGCAGTTTATGGCAATCTCGGTATCTAAATAAAATATTGTTAAATCTAGACCACCCAAATTTTGATAAAACATTATATACAAAGCCAAATTTGTCATTAAAACAGTTGGTAAAAACAATAACGTATGCTTTCCTTTATTCAATTACAGTATGTAATGAGATAAATTCCCATTCAATATGGTCGGTTGTAACATACCGAAAACAAGTTTTACATTTAAGTGGACATTACCTTTTGGTATTGTGAATGTAACGCTTAACATATGTTTATAATAAATTATTTTTATTTAATTATCTAAACATATTCCACTTATCATAAAGTCTAAACATTTCAATTATAGGATCGATATGCAATAGTCTACAAAAACACAGACTAAACAGAGAAATTATTTGTTTTGATAGATTATATGAGATCTTTATTGGTACTGTACATGTACAATTCAATTCTGGTGATGCAACAACCTCCATGATAACTACAAATAGAGGCACTATACATGACTTTACAATTTACAATATTCACAAGACAATATACAGTATAAACACTACGCAGTACCCAACATAGTATACAACACAATACAATGAAGCATAGAGCGCATAATCATAGATGTAAACATTGTGTGCAACACAAAGTGGTGTGTGTTAGAATAGACAGTGATGCATAGGCAGCATATGATAATAAATGTAAACATTATGTGTAGTGTAGACCAAAAGTGACATGTGCTAGAAGGTCATATTGTGCTTCAGTAGAAGTTTAATAACTGGCATTGACATTCAGAGGCTTTTTTCTTCAACACAACTTGATATAAAATGTGTAGGTCACCCAGATACTTTAAGATAAATAAAAAGACACTATATTTATTACTGAACAAAAAAAAATTAAATCTGAGATTATTCTCTGAACATGTCATGGACCTTTAGGCCTTGTTCCTCATAACCATTGGAAATGAATATGTCCAGATACTCCAGATGTTCGAAAATGTAATGTAAAGATCATTTTTCACTTCAAGTGAAACTGCATCAGGGACATTCAAACTGTCAATCCTTGCCAAACTCCTCTGCATCAGGCTTGAACATGAAATGTGTAGGATGCTGAAAAACATGACAAACAAACACTGACATGGCAGTTACTTTAACATCGATGGATAAAAATAGTGAAATTAGGTTGTTGCTCAACCATGTTACTGTGCATGGGTTGTAAGCATAGACTCTAAAAAATATGGATGTAGTGTCTGTGACTTCAACCATAGGTCTGTGAAGTGCTTTTTTTTAAAGCCTGTTGTCGCCATCTTACAAAAAATCACTCCCTCACAGTTGTCATAAGGATAAAATTACCGGTATAAACCAAAATCACTTTTTGTACCAGGCTGTAAACATTATTTTCTACTGTAAAGTTGGGCCTTTTAACATGGGGTCTATGGGAATTGGCTCCCTTTTGAAGTCAGCCTCAAGCGGCCAGTCGATGAATTGCAGTTGAAGTCACTTCCGTATTGGCTTCATAAGAGAGATCGGAAGGTTGCCCCTCGGTTGTAAGTGATCATTGCACACACATCATTTGTGTTTGTTTGTTTGTGTGACACACATTTATCTACAAAAAGCATGCTGAATCAATGCACTTACATTTTGTAAGATTCTCAGGATGTAGGGCTAACATTATGAATGAAAATACAGATTGTTGCTAGTTAAGTAATAACGTACCAAGCTGTCGTTTATGCATATAACGTTACACACAAATGAGTCTAAGTTTTTAATGTTTTAGGTCTTTGTAAGTTTCATTTCACTTTGGCTTGACAGATATCTGACAGCGTTACAGCAGCAAAAGATTAGGTAACTGTTACGTGCACTACAGTACAATCCTTGTGAATACCATTACATTTTATAAAGCAGAAATATATTTATAAATAAAAATATATTTGGGAATTGCACTAGGATTCAAACCAAAGACTTTTACTTACCGCAAACAACTCCAGTCCTTACTCTCATTTTAATTTCTTCTTTGTGTTCTTTATCGGCACCAACTTTAGGATACATTATCGCCATCTAATGTGTTGGAGATGGTTCCTTTTTTGTGACGTTTTGGATGTGGGCGTGGCATCTGACGTCACTCTTGGATGTAGGCTGGGTTGAATGTCCACGGCAGGCTGCAGCGAGAGAGACCCTACTCTCATTATGCAGTACGTACGCTGTCATTTCACCAATGAGAGGCAGTGCGGAAGCAAACGGTGAGTTTCTACTGTCCTAAGCGAAA
Source organism: Misgurnus anguillicaudatus (assembly GCF_027580225.2). Lineage (NCBI taxonomy): Eukaryota > Metazoa > Chordata > Actinopteri > Cypriniformes > Cobitidae > Misgurnus > Misgurnus anguillicaudatus. Next base: position 22,480,190 of record NC_073355.2, read on the forward strand.
GCGGCGTTGTTACAAGAAACTACTTTTTATCTGCAAAGTGCTCATCCATTCATTTATTTGTTATTGTGTGAGGTAGATTTACAAAGAGGTACTTGAAAAAATGACTAGCGTAAAACGAAAAGGGGAAGAAACTACAAGCGACCACAAGATTCCTAGAGTCGACGCGATAAGGTAGTTTTGTCATTTGTGATTTATGATTGACACTAGGCTGGGTGGTATGACGAAAAATCCATTTCACGGTAACGGTATATTTTACGGTACATATGTTTTTACATTACCTCTGGAATATAAAAAGTTGCAGAAATGTGCAACTCACTATAGTTTTTAACTACATTTTTTAAATATGGGAAAGTTAAAGTTAATGTTAGAGTGAAAATGCCGGGACGATAACAACAGATGAAGTCTTGATAGACAGAATCTTGTTTTTTGGATTTTATATTTATACATACAGTACATTAAAAATAGGCAATATGTCAAATGAAAAGTATGAATATATACACAAACCTACAGGCAGGATAAATACCTGACGGATCTCTTGATATGGATATTATAAATATGACAGCTGCTATGAGGCGATGACCATAGACTGTTTTAGGTCTGGACGCTCTTTACTTTCTGATAGACCTCGACCGTTGCGTCTTTTTCTCGTATTTCTGATTAAAGATGTTTGTACAATGAGCAAATTGGGCGTCAAACTAACGTTACATAGCTCCAGCAGTACACGTGTCACTGATATAAACGCGAGTTTAAGCGAGAAGTGCTTTTTTATTTAGCGACATCTCCTTGCGCGCGCATCTGGAGAACTCTGCACGCGAGAGAGACACGCTGTGGATTACTTGCGCTTATTTTGAAATGACAGAAATTACTCAAATATTTGTTATGAGTGGATTATTGGACATGTTTCTCCGTCACACTCAGTCTAACATGCGAGAGTGCCAAGTTAGCCACACCCACTTAATTACAGGGAATAAAAAACCTGTTACGTCTGACGTTTTATATCAAGGTAACGGAGTATACCGTCATACCGCCCAGCCCTAATTGACACATTTTATTTGCAGTGTATGTTGAAGGTGAATGTTAAATGGTTATTTGTTCAGCTCTGAGTCTTGCCTGGACCAACCGGGAGATCAAAGTGTTCACGAGGTGATAAGTTATGAACCATCCAAATTGCCAGGTATTTAACCTAGAAAACAAAAAAGTAAAAAAACGTAAAGTGCACCATAGCTGCTTTTTTCAGTTTTTGCATATTAAGAAATGGTTAAAACACAATTTCTGTAATCTGACAGCAAAACATTATGATCCTGATACAACTGAGCCCATCAGCTGCAGTCTGCAGTCCCTCTCAGAGCTGTTGTCATGGAAACGACATGAGTCGAGCCCATTCAATGTGGCCACAGTGCCATTGGCTAGCAGGTATCCCCCCCTAGCTAGATCCCCCAGAAAGACATTGGTGTCCCATGATATGATGGGTGGCTACCTGGAAGACAGGTACAAAGTTTGATTCAACTATTTCTTATATCATGTTGCGGTTATTAATGATTCTTCAGTATTTTTACGATCCTGTCATTTTTGCTGAGGTTCATTCAAGGTGCAGAGGTCGAGATGCCGTATGCTTTCTATCACTGGGATTATATTGACATCTTTAACTACTTCAGTCATCAAATGGTTACCATTCCCCCTGCAGTCTGGACTAATGCGGCACACAAGCATGGAGTGCTGTCTATCGGTGAGTCCAAGAACAGAAATGCCAACTTTTTTTTCCAATAATGAGCACAGAACTGTGGACCTCCTAAAATGCTCTTATTCCCCCATAAGGCACATTCATCACCGAGTGGACGGATGGAGCAAAGACCTGTGAGGAGTTTCTAGCGAATGAGGAATCTTACCGTGGAGCTGCTGACAAACTGGTGCAGATCTCCCACTGCTATGGCTTTGACGGATGGCTTATTAACATTGAAAATGTCCTGAGTGTGAGTATACAAGCTGCATCCAATACGATATGATGTTTCGATGTGGATCTTGTAAGTAAAATACTAGTTATTAAACTAAATGTTTAATACTTGACCCCACATTTACTTCCTTCGCAGGAAAATGCTGTGAAGAACGCTGGTCTCTTTCTTCGCTACCTCACAGATCAAATGCATGAGCGTGTACCCGGCAGTGTGGTCATCTGGTATGATAGTGTGCTGAAAAATGGCTCACTCAATTGGCAGAATGAACTCAACGATAATAACAGGCAAGTTATCTTGGCTATGGAGGACTGATCCGAATTGTAGTATGGAGCTGAGATTCATACTGTGTGCTTTTCACCATTCCTAAGCCAAAACCTTCTTCTTTTTTTCTTTAGGATGTTTTTTGATGCATGTGATGGAATATTCACTAACTACAATTGGACAGAGCAGAGCCTTGAGTGGATGAATTCATACTCTGGTGCTCAGGACCGCTTGGCTGATATTTATGTTGGTGTTGATGTGTTTGCGAGAGGAAAGGTGATTGGAGGAAAGTTTGAGACCAATAATGTAAGTAAAGAGTTTGTGACAGGTAAAGCAGTTATGTGGGTTAATAAGATTCATTTTTATATCTATGACATTTTATATTTTTGTTGTCTCATAAGGCTCTGAAACTGATTCGCAAGCATGGATTTTCAACAGCCATCTTTGCTCCCGGTTGGGTGTATGAATGTAACGATAAGACGGATTTCCGCCAAAACCAGGACAAGTATGATCAATATAGCATATGACTGACTGCAAATGATTGAATACAAATTGGCCATTTGGTCAGCTCACATGCAAACATCATCATAACCATTGTTTGCCTCTCTTAATAGATTTTGGTCCTTGGTCTCTGATTACCTTTATATCCACCGTCCATCATCCAGTCTTCCTTTCATTTCCTCATTCTGTCAGGGGTTTGGAAAGAATCTTTACTGGAAGGGACAGGTACTGTATACTATATATGTGTCCTGCCCAGTTCACCTTAAAGGATTGGTCAATTTTCTTAATAAAATCCATATAATTTACTCACCACCATGTCATCCAAAATGTTGATGTCTTTCTTTGTTCAGTCGAGAAGAAATTATGTTTTTTAAGGAAAACATTCTAGGATTTTTTCATTTTAATGGACTTTAATGGACCCCAACACTTAACAGTTTAAATGCAGCTCAAAACTGCAGTTTCAAAAGACTCCAAACGATCCCAAACGAAGCATAAGGATCTTATCTAGCGAAACGATTGTCATTATTGATAAAAAATATGCACTTTTAAACCATAACTTCTCTTCTTCCTCCGGCTGTGTGACGAGTCAGCGCGACCTCACGTAATTGCGTAATGACATGGAAAGGTCACATGTTACATATATGAAACGCACATTTGCGGAGCATTTTAAACAATAAACTGACACAAAAACATTAATTAGTATCATTCCACATACAACGACGTCGGAACGGTCCTCTTTCTCCACGCTTGTAAACGCTGGGGCGTAGTTTAGATACGTCATCCGTGACCTCTTGACGTGATGACGTATTGCGTGAGGTCGCGCTGGCGCGTCACAGGACCGGAGAAAGACAAGAAGTTGTGGTTTAAAATATATTTTTTATTTTTATTGCCAAAAATGACAATTGTTTCGCTAGATAAGACCCTTATGCCTCGTTTGAGATCGTTTAGAGACATTTGAAATTGCAATTTTAAACTGCATTAAAACTGTTAAGTATTGGAGTTCATTAAAGTCCATACAAATTCTTCACGAATGAACACAAATTCTTCTCGAATGAACAAAGAAAGACATCAACATTTTGGATGACATGGTGGTGAGTAAATTATCTGGATTTTTTTTTTTAAGAAAATCGACTAATCCTTTAAATGCATGTCCACCTTTTGTGATGTCAGTGGTCAGAAGTTCAAACAAATCCACTTTAGATGTTTGAATTCTAGCCTTTTTAAGAAAGCTGTAATGCTAAATAAGGTTTTGACATACTTTATTTCCAGTAAATGGTCAGGAATGTGTGCCTATATGTGAATAAGTTCTTTTTAAGTTAATTTTGAATTGTATTCATGTAGGTGGAGAACGAGAGAAGCTGGTTCAACCTGAATGCCCAGGAGATTCAGCCTTTGTACTTGTCTGAGACCATTGGGGAAAGCGGTTGGCTGAAAACCCGTGGCTGCTCAGAAGATGCTTGGATAGGAGGCAGCTCTCTGATGGTGGAAGGCATGATTCCACCTGGACTTACTGAAGTCTGTGCAAGGTACATACGTTTCAATTATAGCTCAAAAACTCAAACCTCGAAAAATATTTGACTTTTTTGGTCTATTTGTAGGATATTTTCTCTTCACATTCCTTTGGCAGCAAGGACGTTTGTCTCTTTTGTCTACAAGCCACCCGTGGGTGTGAAAGTGTCATTAGAGCTTAAAACTATAGATGTTCCTCTGTGCACATTTGATGGGACTGATGAAATACCATGTGAGTGGCCTCCTATTTTTTTCTTCCTTTTTTAGACATAAAATAATCCTAAATCTCATTACACCACCTTTGCAATATAAATATGGGACTCATGCTACTTGTGTGTGTGTTTAGCTAGCAGTGTTTTTCCAGAAGCATTAGAAGAAGACAACCAGCTAGTTGAGCAGTTTACACAGAATTGTGGCCAGTGGGCTTTAGACGGCTGGACAACACGGTAAGTTTGTTTTTTCCGTACCAGACAAACCCTTGACTCAAAACATTAAGGTTTGTTAATCAAACTCAATGTGGTTTCATAGATGCTTCTTGTTAAAAATGACGGGCTGCTCGATACGAGAAGTGTGTATGCGTGTATCCCGAGACGAAGGAGAGGAAGACGTTTCCTTCAGTTGCAGGATTGGAGAGATAATGGTGAGGAAGATGTAGTATAGAGACAACAGGGGGATAATAAAGCTGTTCAGTCTTGACATTTATTTGTAAGTTATTTCACCACAAGTTTTTTTTTGGACAGCTCATGGATGCAGAGAGTCTTCAGGCACCACTAGGGTCTGTCCAGGGCGTATGCGTGAATGATGTGGTGTGGCAGACGGGTGACGGAGATACGATCAAGCTCCTCCTGAACGCCACCTTACGCTGGCAGTATCCTGCACAGTCAGTTCGCCATTTCCGGATACACTGGAGGCGCCTCCGTGGTCCCGACCCTCGCGTTCCTGCAGGACCACTGATTCTGATAGGCAGGTGTTACTCAACCCTGTACCGTGTGGTGGAGCTTGAGGTGCCTGCTGATCCAGGTCTCATTGAGCTGGTGGTGGAACCTGTGACCAAAGAGGGTTTCATAGTACCCGAGTCCCACTGGGGCCGACGCACGCTCAGCTATAGTAAGAGTGCTGCAGGGAAGCCGTGAGTGTGGAATACTGCTGCTTACGTCTTAACGGATTTTTTTTATATGCCAAAGATTGAGGCGAGTTGATGCTTAGTACAAGATTTTATAATTCACTGCAGTCATGTTACATGTAGTGTTTTGCAACTGGATTTATTCAAAATACCTAAAACATTATCTGCACATATATATGTGAAATTTGTATGCTTAGCTGCTTGAAATCTTATTTACTTGATCAGAAATTTGGATGTTTGACATTTTAATATGTCGTCATATTTATGCTTTCGGCAGTGACTTACAGTTCATTAAGACTTTATTTACAGCTTCAATGCATAATTTGCATTTGGCAGACACTTTTATACAAAGTGACTTGCAGTGCATTCAGACTATACATTTTTATCAGTTTGTTTGTTTCTGGGTATCAAACCCACAACCTTTGCAATGCTAAAGCAATGATCTATCTAATGTGAGAAACACATTAACAATCATGAATATCGCACATTTGCAAGAAAGATGACTGAATATTTAATTATGTTGTTAGCTTTTTCAAATTTTTTATATAAGAAATTACAGTACTCTAAAATTTGAGAACCACTGTTGTTGTCCTGTTTATTCTTTACTTTTTTTTAACAAATTAAGCAAATTCTCTTGTTACTCATTCCAGTGTTGAGGAAAGTTACTTTTAACCCTAATAAGACCCTTGGGGTCAATTCTACCCCAAGCCAGTTTTCTTTAGTTTAAAAGCATGGTTCCGTTTATCTCAGTGGAATAAGATTTTGTGACCTTTCCAGATTATCTGTCAAAATTCACATAAAAAACTGGGCTTGATTGACTTAATTAGTCTCTTTGGGGGTAAAAATGACCCCAATTGAAATGATTTTTTTCTTTTTATTTGTCAAAAAAATCAATGCATCCAAAATAAATCTGAAAATTTCAACACAGAAAGGTATGCCTGGTACTAGAACACAAATGTTACATAGAAAATACATGCTCAATCACACACACACACACACACACACAAAGGTATGACTGACACAGAGAGCATTTCTTATAGAATTTGGCAAAAAACAGCCACAGATGCAAAGCAAAGATGTAAAATACTCACACAGGTGTGCGCACACACATACACACACAAACACAGACTCAAACACAAAGACACAGTAAAACTTACACACACATAAAGACACAGACACAGAAAGACAAAGTCACACGCAAACACACACACAGCCTTACATTGTCAAATTTCTTTGGCATTTTGTAAAAACCGACATCAAAAAATGTTACTATTTGAAATAATATTTATTTTTAATGTCCTTTCTAATGTTTATATAAACATAAATTCACAAAATGTATCAATAAAATATTGATGTTGAGCAGTTGGCCACATTCAGTGAAATGAATGGGTCTCTATGGGCCTCTGCTGGTCAAAGTGGTTTATTTCCTAAACTGTAACCATAAAACTGTTTTATTCAAACACCAAATGGCTGAATTCCACACATAACATCTATATCAATATCTAAAAACAATTTAAATCTTTTTAAATTTTTCATAAAAATTTGATATTTTTCAGGCAAGCTAATGGTGTAGTTGAGGAATTGAGTGGTAAATGGGTTTAAAAGTACTTCATATCTCCCAAAACACAGCATTAATGTATAGATGGGAAGTAAATGAAAAAAATGATATTATTTGTATCATTACATTTTTTTTATATTTTTGTAAAAACTCTTTTAATCTCTGGGATCATTTTTATCCCCAAGGGACTATAACGTATACAGAAAATTAAGGTCTTATGAGGGTTAAAAGTAATGCATTACAATATTAAGTTACTCCCAAAAGAGTAACTAATTGCGTAACTTTTTAGTTACATTTGCATTACTTTTTCTTGGCTGAGGCTTGATCTCTTTCAGGCCTTGCATGTGTTTTTATCACTGAAAAGTTCTATTTCATCACAAAAATGTTGAGCTCTGGCCTGCCATCGCAGTTTTTGACTCAAACTGTTCCCACACAGGCGTGTACGCATAGAGTGCATAATGTGACTACATTTAGTTTAATTCAGTAAAAAAAATTTAATCTAATTAATTAAACTAAAAAAGTAACTTGCATTTCTTTTATTAAAAATGAACTCAAATATTAATGTGTACATTTAAAAAGTAATGCGTTACTTTACTCGTTACTTCAGAAAAGTAATATTATTACGTAATGCACGTAATGCAATTTGTACCAAGGATTAAAAGGAAAACTATTTGCTTAAAGAGTTGCAAAATGTAGATTCTAGGCTACAATTCAAACTGTATAAAAATTGACTTTATTGGTCACACAATTTTACAAATTTTACAAGACAGCAAAGACGAACACTGATTAGGCTACATTAAGATCTGAACCGATGATAAAAAGTGTTTTTGGTTTTGGTGAATTTGAGTGTTGATTGTCTAAAATGGATAAAAGCTTTTTCTGTTGGTCTCTTCACAAGATCCATCACTCCTTCTGAGTCACCATCTTCAACATCCGTAAAGCCATCGGTCCCTGATCAGACGGGATCTGTCACGAAATAACGAATAAGAGATGTTTATACACATGCATCAAAACTGCTCCGTTGCTGCCATGGTCAAAGTGGAAAACTGTCAATATTAAAAATATGTGAAGAGCTCAGATTCAAACCCCTCTAAGTGTTTCTGACATGTTTTCTTGTAAATGAGCATATTTTTCCAGGCACTTATGTTAGGTTTATTAAATCCCTTATTAATTATTAGTCAGTAATCGAAATGCCTTGTTTTCACAAATGTCACTTCAGTCATTTCATGACATTCGCTGCAAAACCCTCTACTCCAAAAAGGTCTCCAGACACTCAAAAATTTGGCCATTATACTACTATATTCAGTAAACCTCTTGCACCTTGATGTACTGTACGGGCTTAGAGGACTTTGCCAACAAAGCGTTATATCTAAATGACCTGAGGCCAGGATTAAGCAAATTTGAAGTATTTGATGAATCTGTGCCAAGAGCATTCGGTTAATATCATTCTCATTTTCGATCGAGATGGCCGCTAGCAGCTTCTGCATCTGCGCTCTTCATATGAATTTACTATATTATTCAATTTTCCAAACACAAAAGTGAAATATTTGGTACCATGTGGCCAGCTTTAAGGATCCAGTAGAAGGCAAAGTTCTTGTAGGTTTTATAGAAAGCTCCAGTTTGGTTTGGTTGTTGTGGATCTTCCAGTGCTGTCCATTTTATACTGTTAAAGTATTTGAGTCCATCCCATTTCAGCTGTTTGACCCACAGTTCCTGACCTTCACACACACAAATAGATGCAAGTTAATTATCACAAGAGTGCAGCGACTTGATTCAGATAGCACCCAATAATAGTGCTATTCCTAAATATCAAACCAATGGGTAAAATGTATTTAAGATAAACAACCAAGGCCCATTTTAGACTGACATCAAACTGGGTGAATAGTCCTCATAGGACCCCATAGTAGTTTATTGGAGTCCCACCATGGCAGAATACACATTGCACGTTACTGTTTATATGTGATTCTGACTCCTCCAAAAGTGGTTTCAGTGATTAGTTAAAAAAAGCATTGCGTTTACATGCACAGTCGTACGCTGATTATGCTTAATAAACCGATAATGTGTGTGGTCATGTAAACGCATAAAATGCGTTTTCTTTTAACAGGAAAAGCAAAATAGATGGCGTAAGCAAGAAAGATAAACGTCACACGTGGAAGTAAAGCACAAAGTAACACATAAAAGCCTGTGTTGGACTTATGCACCTTGCACATTGCCAAAATTAAAGCTTATGTTGTTACATTTACAGGTTCTCCAGACATGAGAAGAAATACAACAGTAGCTTAAAAAAGATTTCCCACCGGCTTTTAAAACAACTATGTACTATAGGCGGTAATGTCACTGTCTGCGAGAAACCTGACAAATCTCCAAAATCCAGCAGAATTCTGCATAGCCGGTTTATTGATTTGCATGTAAACAGGTTATTATAAAGAGCAGATTTTTGATAGTTTTCCACTTGTGCATGTAAACGCACTGATTGTTTGCTCATGCTTGAGAATCTTCTCACCCATTGTGTCCACAATAAGATCCAGCTGGCCGTTGTATACGGTGACATTGACCCCTGCAGCCAGAAGCTCATCTACGATGTTCACCACAGGCACCATAAAATCTCCTGCCATGCTAGCAAATACAGCCCCGGCCTGTCCTGAAGGAACAGAGAAAAACTTGGTGTACTTATGTTGCGCCTGTACAGAAATGCATCTGTTGATCATAAAACGGATCATACCTCCCCATGTGACATTCTTTGGTATGACACCAAGCTTTTGCCTGATTGGTCCATTCATCAACTCTGAAAGAGACTGACGGTGCAAAGGGCGAATGTGACGTCTCATCAACGAGGCTGTTAAAAGCAAAAAAATTTAATGCAAGCGTCCAACAGAAAACAATAAAGGGTTTGAACAGTTTGAGTTTCTCACAGAGAAATCCATCTTCTCTTTGATCATGACTGCTTTTCACCATCTCATCTGGGTCTTGGGTGAGGATGTTGTAGAAATTGACACCATTTGTGTTCTGCAACAAAATAGTTGAGAAACTGAATGAAGCAACCTATTTAATTACCAAAAACCAATTAAACCCCCCACACACGCTACTTACCCGTTCGATCACATTCTCTGTGATGGACCACATCTCAGTGGCTTTTTCATACTGGCCCTGATCTAGAGCCTGCTGCACCTGCTTTGCTGCTTTATTGACTTCCTCCAGTCCATTGTCATCCAACAGAGACTAGGGTCAAATGCAATATGTTAAATAAATATAGAAAATTGATTTAATCTTAAGTTTCAATGTTAAATCAGGACTGCTGGATGATTAATAGTGAATAAAAGCCATGCACTAAATCCACATGAGATTAAATCATTCTTGTGGTAGTATGCTTTGATCACACTTAATTCAATCATGCTTAACCACTGTGAAATGAATACAAAGGGTGTTAATAGTGAGTTACTCACTGTGCTGTAAAGATATGGACCCCAGGTCATGACTGAATCTGTAGAAAATATATAATGACCTTTGAATGCTGAATGAATGCTGTATTGTAATGCATTACACCTGGTTTAGGCAGTTACGTGAACCATGACGTTATTATCCCATGAGTACATAAAGTTGCATCATAATTGGTAAGTTGACATGCAAATGAGATGATGTTAAAAAAGCATGCTTTTTACAGACCTATAGGAGAGATCCATGAGTCTCCTAATGCAACCCCAGCAAAATTACACTTGATTGAACCCACTTGAATTGCCTAAAGGAATATAAAGATGACATTCAATACACATTTAAAAGAATGGTAAATGTGCAACATAAAGAAACTATTATTATGAAGTGTAAAATCTGATACCACAAAGTCATTTAATTTTAAGGAAGTAGGGGCTATTCTGACTCATCATGCGGTTCCTCTTTAAGATAACCTTAAATAGTTTAGCAACTCATTGTGCATATCTTTATAACTGCTTCGGATGAACATTGCCTTTGTGAGCTCGAGGGAAATAGCTGCCGCCATTTTGCCTCCATAAGACTCAGAAAATATGTAGAAAGGGATATTCTGTTGGGGAAAAGTGGATCAGTGAGATACTACAACAAATAAAAGTGATAGGCACATTATACAAAGTATAAAGTACAAAGTTTTACATACTTGAAATTCTGTCTTTAAAGAGAAAAAGTTCTTGAGGAGGACAATCATGTCTGATGCCACCATTGCGACGTCCTTGGTGAGGGCATCTTCAGAGTCTGTGTAACTGTAGCCGGTGCCCACTGGGTTATCCACAAATAGCACACTGGATTCACGCACCTGCAAAGGCACAAATATTTGTTATTAGGTGGGAGCGGGTAAATAATGACTAACTATTCACAGATTCTAAATCATAAAAATAAAACTGTCGACTGCTGTTTATTGTGCTAATACAGAAAACATTACATAGTTGGATTCACGCACCCAAGAGGTTTCTCTAGGCTTGAGGTCTCTATCCAAGGGTCCAATTTCCTCGAAGTTGCCAAAACCACAGCCGGATCCCCCAGGACCACCCTAAAATAACAATAAACATGAATTCTGATCTACCAGTGATCTATTATTGAAATCAGGCAGATGACACATTACACATCAGAGAGGATACACACCTGCAGCCACATAACCAGAGGTAGATCTGTATAACTGGCACTGGAGCTGTTGGCGTAGTAAAGCCACCAGAACATATGAGCTCCATCACGAACATCCACGTAACCCCATGATTCTTTGGCTTGAACTGGGACACAGCTACCTGTTTGACCATAAAAAAATTATTGTTTTACCTAGTTGCTCATGAAGATACACTACTGTTCAAAACTTTACGGTCATTCTAGTTATCATTTTTTCTACATTTAAAGGTGCAGTGTGTAATTTTTAGAAGGATGTCTTGGCAGAAATGCAAAATAATATACAAAACTATATTATCAGGGGTATATAAAGACCTTTCATAATGAACCGCTATGTGTTTATTACCTTAGAACGAGACCTTTTTATCTACATACACAGAGAGTCCCCTTTCATGGAAGTCGCCATTTTGTGCCGCCATTTTTCTACAGAAGCCCTTAAAGGACTTTTTTTTTACTAAGTTATCACTGACGATGAAATGTTTGTCCAGTGGCGGCTACCGTAGCTTCTCTATTTGCTTAAAAAGCGAGGGGTGAGCCGTGGACTAAGCCGTTGGTTGCAATTCGCAACCTCACCACTAGATGCCGCTAAAATTTACACACTGCACCTTTAAGGAAAAACTATGGAATAAAATAAAAGCTTTTATGCTGTGATCAAAAAATCTAAATCAATGTAAACGGTTATATTTTAGTATGTTCAAAGTAGCCACCCTTTGCCCAGAATTTGTTTAAAAAATCTATTTTTGACATTTCATTATTTTATTTATTAAGCTGTATTGAAGGAGTTCCCATCTATTCTGGACTCTTATTGGCTGATTTTCTTCATTATTTAGTCCAAGGCATGTATTTATAAAACATTTTAAACAATTTTAAAATTGTGAATACAAATAGAATGTTGTTGAAAAACATAAAATAACGTAAAACATGCAAGCTTCCTCTTTAAGATTTTTTTTTTTTTAGAAACAATTGACTCAAGTGATTGAACTTTTGAACCGTAGTGTACATGTTGCTCGATATCATTGTGGGGTATCATTTGTTTATTCACTAGATGCAACTGTAGCGATCATAATTCACTTTCACTTTTCATTTTTAGGGTACAAATGTTTCAGGATCTTAACTCGTCTTGTAATTAAACCCTATTTGAGACCAGGATCACTACATAAATATGAACAAGCAGGTTTAAACACAACTACATTTTCCCAAAGTACATGATTTAGCGTGTATCTCTCCTACCTTTATAAAAACTCAGAGCAAGCAGCGCTACAACCAGCATGATCCACGAGGGCGACATGGTTATTGATCTCGAGACCACTCAGTCTGGTACATCGGCTGTGTTTGGACCCACCGGCTATAAGTACTAGATCCCGATCCTAGATTCTCCTGATTCAGCAACGTGATGTAAAGAAAAGTATCATATGACTTCTTCAGTCAGCTGACTTTAAACGTGACTTTATATGGCGCTGCGCAGACCAATCAGCGTTTGACATCACAGCACCGCAAGAGTACTATTCTCGCGGTACTATGATGTCATGTGCCGAACTATCTGCGCAGCAAGATGTCTGCATCTACTCGCATCCAGACCTGAAGAGGGCGAGAGAGTGCGTAATATGAAAGTGAGCGAGCGCCTCCATCATCCTCATTGACAACAGTGTACAGGCATGGCTACCTCCAACCTCAACACCATAAGGGTTAGATTATACTTTGATTATCCTCCTCCAGCCACACCAGATTGTCGGATGTGCTGGTTGTTGGTGGACTTGAACAAATGCCGAGTGGTCGCGGATTTGTCCAGCATCATAAAGGAAAAGTTTGGCTACAGCCGTAAGACCATTTTAGACCTGTTCATTGAAGATTGTTACCTGCCTACCACTGAAAGTATCTATATAGTACGCGATAATGATAGTATACGGTAAGCTTATTAAACACCCTTACGAAAATTAACCACGGTTTAACGGTAGTAACCATGTCTAACTGTGGGAACCGTAAATCAGTGTTTTGGGGGCCGCGAGATTATGCTATTTTTTAGGGAGGCTACAAAGGGATGCACCCTATACAAAGAGGGTTGCATGCTGAAAGTATTGAGAACCACTGGTTTAAATATACAATTTAAGTTTAAATATGGTAGTACAAATAGTAATCAATCCTCCATTAGGATCAATGAGGATTAAAAAGGTTAATGCACTTCTACTGTACTAAATCCATGTTTGATTTTTCATAAGGGTAATAATATAAAAGATGTTTATGCAAGTTTAAATGAGATGCCACCTATTAAGATGTTATTTTGAATCATATTTCTTTAATCTTATTGATAGGGTAAAGGTATCTGTTTTTGAAAACGGAGCTGAGATTTACCAAAACTGTGTCGCTCACAACTCGAAGACCAAGAAGAGAGAGAGAGAAGATGAAATGCAGATTTGTGTTACTCAGGGTTCGAGTAAGAAAACAAAGCTAGATGTTCAAATCAACGGCTCTGCGCCAGCCAATAGTGAAAAAAAGAAGAAACGTAAGAAGAAGAAGAAAGAAAAGCAGTCGGCCAACAATCCCACCACCCCTCAAAAAAACATTCCAGTTAAAGATCAAGCGAGCCAGTCCTTTAACAGAAAAAAGACTTCCAGTGTTTCCACTAGTGACAAAACAAGTAGAGCAAAGATTCAGGAATCAACGTCAAGTTCTTCAGACAGCAGTGAGGATGAGTCTCACAGTAAGCCGTCTCCACCAAAACCTAAACCCAAGCAGTCTGATGGTACCAAGAAGCCTACTATGCCTGCACCGAAAGAGACCTCCTCGTCGGACTCTGACTCTTCCGATAACACATTTAAACCAACTGCCCGAAAAAGCAGCACCTCTGTACAGCCGCTTCCTGCTACACCTAAACCATCTACCTCGACGAACTCTCAAATCCCACCACAAACACCTAAACAGACAAAAATGTCCACAGATTCTTCTTCCTCTTCCTCCTCATCACCCAGCCAACGGAAACCTTCAGCTAAGAAATCACAGGTGGTCCCTCAACCCTCCCTTACCTCATCTCAGTCTATTTCCGCTTCTGGTTCTAAAAAGCCCCAGGAGGAGGCAGAGAGCTCAGACTCGGATGCCAGTGAAATAGAACTTGTGATTAGGAAGCCAAACCTACAAGGAATGGGCTTGAACATTGCTGGTTTAAACTCCAGTACCAGTGAGGCGGCAGGCAGGCCAAAAGGAAACGCAAGAAGCCAGGATAGAGGCAGAGGTCGGGGTGGAAACCGAGGCAGTGGCAGAGATGGCTTTGGTAGAGCCAAGGGAACACCATGGAAACAGGACTTTAATTACAAATATGAGAATGGAGAACATCAGAAACGGAGAGATTTACTGATTAATGAAAGTTTTATTTTACAGGTAAGAACTACCCAATGTATCTGCTTAAGATTTTATCCTCTAGAATTAAGGGGCCGTTTACAAGACAGCATTTTAACTGAAATCTGTAAAGTTTTTATGTGTTTTGGGGGTCCAGATCATAGATATGTATAATAAAGGCTAGATGTGTTATGGCGGAGTCTTTAACGTCATCACCTGGCGGCCATCTTACCTCAGACAGCTCGCTCACTCGTAGCATTGTGTTTAATGGTGCAGGTACATTTAAATCACCATAAGTTGCTTAATTTTCTACCGATTTTCAAACGGTTTGGTTTCTTACAAACATTATTAACGTGGCTATAATTCTGAATGCTTTAACATGATTCATGAAAATTATTAATTAAGTTTGCACTGTCATAGGTACATCTCTGACGTTAATCCATTAATCGCAATGCTACGAGTGAGGGAGCGCCCTGTGGTAAGATGGCCGCCAAATGCGGACGTTCCACTCAATTGGCCAGCAGTGTGGGCGAGACATCTAGCCTTTATTGTACATATCTATGGTCCTGATAATGCAAACTTTTGATGAGTTTCAGTGCTTAAATTCAGTTTGAATCTGTTATAACACTGATGTCATAGGCCTACACATGTTCACCGTTCGTGGACCCCATTTACTTCTATAGTAGGAAAAAAGAATACTATGGCAGTAAATGGGGTCCACGAACGGTTTGGTTACAAACATTTCTTAAAATATCTTCCTTTATGTTCATCAGAACAAAAAAAATTATACAGGTTTGTAATAACATGAGAGTGACTAAATGATGACAGAATTGTCATTTTTGGGTTAACCATCCCTTTAATTCAGTCTATACTTTAGGCATGCATGAGTTTAACCAAAACGATAACAGAACTGTATTTTAAGATACTGAGTTTATTCATGCTTCTCCATCAAATTTGACAAAATTTTGGCACTTTATATTCCAAGGTCACTTACAGGGTAGTAATGAACCTACCTCATCATCCGTCTAAACAAAACAGCTCAATTCTTTTGCCATCTTCATTTTTTGGTATTCATCACTTTGTTGAAGAATGTGTATGTGCACAGGCATGTAGTGTTTCTTACAATGGCCACAATCTACTTTGCCATCTACTGGCCGAGCACAGTTTGCAGTCATGTTCACAGATTTTTTTGACCATGTTAATGTACGACTTTTTTGGAAAGTGTTTTTATCTTGCTTAAGTCCCTTTTTTTAGTAATACTGTTTTAGCATTATAATTTTTAGAATTGCAGTTTTACAGTTGCTTTTTACAAAATCTTAAAACTGACTATGTGTTGTTGTAGAATCCACCAGAACCTGAACCTGAACCTGAAACAGCCCCCAAAAGAGACTACACAACTTTGCCCCTGCTGGCAGCTCCACCTGCAGTGGGCCAAAACATTGCCTTTAAAGTATGATTGAAATTGTTGAATTAATTATAACACAGAGTTAACAAGTTGTTATTGATTTTCTTGATAATGTAATAGCAACTCTAATATGTAATAATTATTGTTAGAGTTGCTTGGATATTTTTTGTTTCAAACTTCCTCTTTTATAAGTTTTTCATTGAAAATGTACATTGATGGCTGTTTGATTGCTCTCTCCTGTTGATCAGCTACTGGAGTTAACTGAAAACTACACACCAGAAGTGTCTGATTATAAAGTAATTTTTTCCACTTCATACAAATTATCTTTTAAAATCAGTAATTGTGTTATGGACATTTATAACAACTTTTGTTTTTAATAGGAAGGGAAGATTATTGCATTTAATCCTCAAACACAGATGTTGGAGCTTGAACTGCTTTCAAGACCTCACGGTAGCAGCAAAGCTTATTCCTATTGCCACTAATTTATATGCATACAGGTTTAATTATATAAAGTTATGCGAAGTCCTGCAACGAGTTCATTCTTTTCTTTCAGCCCCAGCTGAACCTGGCAAGTTTGACTTGGTGTATGAGTACCCTGATGGATCTGAGATCGTAGAATATGCTGTCACACATGGATCACAGGTGCTCAGTTTACTTAAACTCAAAGACCTTACTATGGACTTAAAATATCTCTTAAACTGGTATTGCAATCACAAAACTTGTGGCTAAAACTGGTACTGCAATCCCACAACTGGTGGCCAATACACAACATGACAACTCCACTTTTTAAATGCCAATATCCTGGCCAGACCACTGTTGTGAGTGATATAAGTATTTGAAATGAAAATTATTTCTTAATGTCTAGTGACATATCAGAGCCATTTTATGATTAATTGATATAAATTTCTTACATACTGTTCCTTTAACTTTGTAGTTAAAAAACAGTGTAAATAAATACCTTCTGGCCATTTCTTTATAAATCTTTTAAAAAATATAATATGTATTTATTCTTGCGAGTTTACTTATATGTAACCCACTATTTTTTTTCTTTAGCTTATTTGTTGGTAATTATTTTAGCTTTAAATTGCACTGACATATCTTAAAATGCATCAGTGCCTTTGTTTTGTCTTAAAATTCACATAAAAAAGTAATGTTTTTAGTAAGGCATGTTTGTTAAAACTAGTTATATTACCAAATTTAACGAAGGCCCAGTTCTGGCTTAAACTAATCCCTGTACGGGAAACCACCCCAGAATCACAATTAGAACTGAACATGACAAACAACAATTTTGCATTTAGTTGCAAAAAGGAGGAGTCTACATTTTCCATTTTTAACGTTTAGCTATTGTCCTGACGGTGCTAATATGAGCACTTTTGTAATTTGGATTTTAAACCATCCCCCAGTCCCACACAATCATTGCTTTCTGATTATCCTTCTTAATTGTTGATGTGAAAAAGGCATTTTCTTTGTAAAGTGTGCATGCTGTGGTAAGCTAAAACAATCCTGTCTTTCCTGTCTTTACTGCAGCTGACTGAGCGTTGGGATTCTCTCCTGGAGCCCCGGCTGATTGTGGAAAATGTTGGATGAGAGTCAGACAATACAAATAGTCTGAGGCAGAGCCATCTAGATAAAGAACTTTTTTTATTTTTAGTGATGTTTTCAAATTATAAATTGAATTTTTAAATATGATTGTATCATCAAAATTGTATTTTATTTTTTAGTTTCATTTAAATAAATAGTTTGTTTTATATAAAATTGCATGGTTCGAAGTGATTTTGTGCTGGATAAGTGTATTTTTTTGTTTCAAATTGCATTTACGTCTTTGAGCATGTCATATGGACAGTTGCAATAATGTCAGTCAAATAATTTGTCAATAATTTGTCAAACAAAATATTAATTGGCATAGATGAATGCTGACCATTTTACCTAAAACGTGGAGCAAAATTAATGGCATTAAAAAAATGGCAGCGTAGTTATTTTATTTTAACACAGAGATTGTTAGATCTTTTTTGTAAAATCAGCTTTAGCCATTCTTAATGCATTACAAAATTGCAGTTTGAAAAATAAGAAAAAGCACTTTTTGTGTTTGCATGTTTGTAACTCAAGTATTAAAGATCTCTTATACACTTTTAGATTCTGATGCTTAACAAACTTGTCTTAATGTTTACCAGTTAAAACCCATTAAAATATAAACCTGTTAAAAAGAAAATATATGCTGCCACCATTTTAAAGTCATTTAAACCCCTGCAATTTGGCTCGAAATTATAGTTAATTATACTCTGTCAGTATTCATCTATGACATTTAAAATGTTGCCTTTTTTAACCATTGTAGCATTCCTTTCTCTAGAAAAACATCATAAAATCAAAACTTTAAACTGGGGACCTCTGGTTGAGTTGACACTGAATTACCTATCTAAATGCAATTATAGATTACAGTAGTTGAAATTCAGTTTTTGATGTCAAGAGTTGTTATGATGTCAGTGATTGACGTTTTATCTGTAATGGAAATGTAGGCTATTCTTGATATCAAGAATAATTGATAATTTTAACTAGTGACAATTTTATTGCTATAAAAATATCATTGAAAGTCAAATTGTGCTTGCCATAGCTCGAGATGTACGCATCACGTAATAGGTGACGTCAAACCCAATATAAATGTCTCTTTCCTCCAGTAGCAGGTAAGCATCATCGACCCCTCCGCACTCGCTGATGGTTTATCCTGCTGAGGCACTCATGCTGCTGATGACTGAGGCTGAGATGATGGCGAGCACAAATACAGACTCACAGTCTCTCTAGTACATTATAACACATCGTCATAAGGATGGATGGAAATGTCTTCCCTGACCAAGAGCAGCTCCTTGTTTTCCTGAAAAAACTCAAAGAAGTCTTCGACGTGTGCGATGACGATGCAGACGGTTATATTCGCGTTGAGCACTTCGTGGATCTCGGTCTACAGTTCGGCCAGAGAGATGAAGTAAGATGCTCATAGTTAATTTCTTAATTCGTACACAAAATATGAGGGGTGAATGTATTTTATTTAGGTCATTGCAATTTATGTCACATCTTCTGGTTTTTTGGAAAGCATTTCCTCTTAATATTGTGCAAACAGGTTGACACGTTCACTTAGCTCGTGTTTATTTAGTCAATAATATAACTATCGCCAGGTGTTTTGTGCAATAATTGTAAAATCTATTAAATACGAACTGTTTAGTAATCTCATTTCCGCCAAGTAACCAAGACAACTGTCTCCTCACGCTCTTACTTAAGCTGTGATGTCATCATCAGGTAGCCTATCGCTTACAGATTCAATAAATAATGTTTTTATATTATTTTTGTTGTTTATATATTATAGGCTTATATTTCCATATTTATTGTTATTTATATTATTTGAGCGGAGTTTGCTGTTGCTGAATTTGTTTATTTAAGCCAGTCGCTCATTTCGACAATTAAAAGTGGCAAACAATTAATTTTCATTACAAACCATGTTGATTTCCATAATGATTTTTTTAATGTAAATATAAAACATGTCGTTGCTTGCTTTAGCTGATTATTGGGTTGATCTGTTTAGTTTATCTGCTCATGGGAGCCGCCTGTATTAAGAGCGTGACCACAACAAACAACATAATGACAGGGCAGTCACAGCAGCTTTGACTAATCCTCATTAACCTTCTGATCTACAGAAATGCCGTTTATTCTGCCCGACTGAGCCATACTGTGTTTATCAGCAGGGCTTTTTTAGTCACTTATAATTTTTATCAGTATAAACTAGACTTTACACTAATAATGTTGGACATCCAAATTTTTAGTCTAATATGGTATGAAAAAATAACAACCAGCACAAATGACGGCTGTAAAATGCTCATTTCCTTTACTATCACCATGGCAATCACTGCTTATCACTATGATGATATTACAAAAAGGCCTTAAGTGAATGAGGTTGTGTTGGAACAGACTGTTTTGAATCTGTAGGGCAGAAATTCTGTTTAGTTAGTTTAGACCAGTGTTTCTCAAACTTTTTCAGCCCAGGGACCACTTTATCTTCCAATTTTTTTCTGAGGACCACCTTACAGAATCCCACTCTAACACGTCCCCAAAAATCAACAAAATAGGAAGGATAAGCTAAATTTAAGTTTAATATGCAACTGTTTCAAGTCAAAAACAATTTTTTTTAAAACACAAATGCAATGCTATGTTCAGAAATTATTATATGAATTTTATTTCATTTGAACAAGTAAATGTGAAATAAGTTACAGCTTAATATGAAACAACAAACTGCACATGTGAAAAAAACTGCAATTAAACATGCTATAACAGCCTAGGTCCCACTTAATGTCATTCCAAAGAGCCACTAGTTTAGAACTGAGGTGGTGGATATATGAAGTCTATGGTTGTAACTATGGTAACAATAAAATGCTGAAAAAATGTTCCCCTTAATGTCCAAAATCACTGAAATTACAGGGATTTTACACATGAAACCAAAACTAGTACATAACAACACTAATAGATCTGTGAATTTTAGCTGCTTTCAGTTGACGCTTGATCCTTCTTTTAACTCTTGATCCTTTTTTAACTCTTGATCCTTGTTTTGACTCCTCTTTGGTTTAGCCACCGATCCATTTTTACGTTATTAAAACAGAATGGCAAGAACGGATATCACAGTTTTGCAAGTGCATTAAAAATCTACTTAAATAAGTGAAGATTGTATAAACACTTGCCTAGTTTAGGTCATCTTTTGGCGGACCGGACCACACTTTGAGAATTACTGGTTTAGACGATGGATGTTGTGTGGGGTTTTCTTGTTGGTAGAATTACTGCTTATTTTTTCATTAATAATAAAGAAAAGCAGCATACAACTGTATCTGTTATTAGCTGTTGTTAAAATAACTAGTAATTAGGTTTATATGTTTTTCCTTTTTATTTAATTACTGAAATAATGAGGTACAGTATATCCATGGTTGTCATGTTCCTTCTTTTTTAAAGCTTGATATTGTCTTAAATGTTTTTAAATTTTGTTGCTCTTTGTTGATCGAGCAGAATTATTCCCATAGATGTAAATGACTGCGATATAGGGCTTTTTTCTGCTGTGCGCTGCTTTGCTGCCCTGCGCAGCCATTCACGGTTGACACTTTTTAATTCAGCTGATTTAGATGTTTAATCGGACTTCTTTACTCATTCAATTTAATCCATAATGAATTGTGCGGTCTCAAGGCTCTTTAAAATTTAAAGTGAGTCTCAGTGGTCATGATGGATGGTATAAACCCATTGAGTAAAGCAAAGATGAATATGACAAGATTTATCATTCCTGAATAGGGGTTGAAGCAGCGCTTAATAAGGCAGAGCTGGCGACGAAAGTCCCACCTTCCAGTTAAAATAGACTATTGTCAATCGATAAACACTGATGATTTTCTTATTACCATCGAAAAGTGGTTATTAGCACAAGTTGAACTTAAGAAACAAATGTTATGGTACAGTTGATGCAAGGTTCAATTGTTTGTTTAAATATCGTTGCAGAAATTTGTTGTTTAATTGTGATTCTAGCATGAGAGATATTTGTTTTCCCCCATTCAAGTAGATTTTAAGAATGGACTACTTATTTGTCCTCAGTTTCATGTACTAGGCATGTTTACACTAAGCATTATCTTAAATTATTTTACACAGATCTGTAATCTTTTGTTGTTTTTAGATCAATTAAAGGTTATATTTCCTGCTCAGCCAAATTTCATTTTAAGATTTATTTAAATTAAGATTTATTCAACTCATATTTACAAGACATTTTTACTTAATATTATTTATCTTGACTAGATGAGTTGTTATAACTTATAAAATATAGTTGAAAGAAGTGAACTTCATTTTATAAGTTTTAGCTTTTATAAATAATAGTAAGTTGACATGACTTGTAAATGTTAGGTAATTTCCACAATTTTTTTCAAATAAATTATGCTACGTACACACCAAACGCGGGGCATCGTGTTACTTGCTCTAGATTACTCGCAGGATTTAACTTCATGTCATGCGAATTGTTTGCTCGAGTTGAATATTTTCAACATGAGCGAAGACGCGTTTGAGGCAAATAGTGCGTGTTTTCGCGGCAAACGCGCCACCCATATATGATCGCGTCTTTGCATTGACTTTGTATGTAATCTACTTGCGCAAATCGTTGAACTCGCATCTGGTGTGAACCCACAGTAAGGCAGCAAATAATTTTTTTTGAGTGTAGGGGAGTGCAGCGGCCAAAGTACCATTTTTCAGGAAAAAAACTTCTTTTTGTAAAGATAATGTTTTAGATGGATATATATATATATATTTTGCTGTGTTCAATAACTCACAAGTGTGGTCTATCAATACTAGGTGGAATTTTGAACAAATGTAAAACGACTTCAGTATAATTTCACTTTGAACATAAGTAGCACATTGTTACTTTTTGGTGACGAAAATAGGGCAATATTTGTCAGCTCTGTCAAGGGTTGCGTGCTAAAGAAGCTGTCAAAGTTTGAAATGCAAATGTAATCAGGGCACTTTCGTCCCACGTTACTTTCACCCCGGTTCTTCCCTAGTATTGTCATTTCTAATTAATCTGTCACAGATAATCTCATTTTAATTCCAAAATTACACATATATGCCCAACATCAGCTCACACCGTTTGTAAATTATACTTCAAACAACATTGAGTCCTTTGAGTGTTTTGCTTGCTAAACCTGGTGAGGTTTAGTCAGCAGTGTTGAAAAATGAGTTGATGTTATCTGACTGATGCTGGGCTTATGGGTGATGGACCCAGCAGAGTTTCTCTTCAGACCTTTAGTCCTGCAGAATTAAACTCCATTTTAGATATCTTTTAGATGTTATGTTTTATTGTTGTAATAATTGAAGAGCTCAGATCAAAAACCCTCCAAGTGCATCTGACATGTTTTCAAGCATTGTTTTTTTTATCACAGACTTAATGATTTCTGCCAACAAAACGGTATTTCTGAATGATCTGAGGATGGGATTAAGCCGATTTTAAGCAAAAGTAGTTGATGAACGTATAGTATGTGCTGAGAGCATTCAGAATATGTCATTATCTAATTTTTGACGGAGGTGACATTATATGCTTTTGCATCTGATCCTTAATTACTTTTAATGAAATTATGATCGTCTCTCTTGCTAAGATATTTGTCTAATCAAATTCTTAAGAGCAACGGATCTCATAATATGCTCAGCGAGCCGAGGATACAAAGTAATGCTTTTCACCAGTCCAAACAAATTGTACCATATAGTGCCAGTCACAGTGATACTGTTCAGTGCTTTGTGCAGTAAAAAGTGATGTAACACCATGAGTGTGTGTGTCAGTGCAGCCCAGTCTCCTGAAAATGCGTATAAATAGCACGAAGTGTAAAACTCGTGCAATACATACGCCAAATTCCACTTTGGCGTGCATATGATACGCAAGTCCTTCCCATTCACTTAAACGGGGCATCTTTTTTTGTCGTTTTGTTTATTGGTTTCTCATTTTTTTTGCTATTTTTTTACCATTTTCGCTTGGGTTTAGGGTTAGGAACAACTTTTTGTTATATAAAAATGACATCCTAACTCTAACCCCAACTCCAAGCGACCATGGCTTAAATATGGACAAAAACATAGAGAAACCTGTATATTAAATAACCTTATTAATCAAATCTAAAATCTAACCGTAAACCCAAGCGTAAATGGTTTAAAAAACAGAAAAAAATTGAGAAACTAATAAATAAAACAACAAAAAAAAGATGCCCCGTTTAAGTGAATGGGAAGGACTTGCGTATCATATGCACGCCCAAGTGGAATTTGGCGTATGTATTGCACGAGTTTTACACTTCGTGCTATTTATACGCAACCTCAGGAGACTGGGTAGGTCAGTGTGAGGAAAAGTCACAGATTCTCAATTATATGAGAAAAAGTCATGATAACAGCTCATTGTATGATGACTGTCTCAGTTTTCTGCCAGGGCTTTTTTCCCCAATTTATTCCCTTTATTATGTTATTAATTTAAATTCTTTAACCATTTGTTTAAAATGTTGCTATCCATCCCACTATTCCGTTTTCTTTGTAAATGACACTTTCCCTTTCATGTATCTCATATTTCAGTGTTTCTCTCTTAAATTTCATCCTCCATCTGCTCCAATGTTTTTCCTCATTTCTCCATCTCATTTCTCTCCTCGATCTCTTACTGTGTATGGTTGCTGTGATTGGTTCGCATACAGAGCACGAGGACGTTTAGAGCACAGAACGTGTGGTGAACATGTGTGTCGGCCCTCGAGCTCTGCGCTCCTTCCCCTCCCACAGGCTTCACTGGGATGGCCTTGAAGAGTGTTGCTAACATTGAACCTTTGATACAACAATACTGCAGATGTGTTCTGTTCTGGGGTTCATCAGTGTCTGAACGTTTGATCTGGATTCTTTAATAAATGTAAAAAAAATATGGCAGAATTCTGAAGAGAATGTTTTTTAATGAAAGATGTTTTTTTGGTGCAAGGGTGACTTTTATAAAAGTATTATTTTGTATTATTACACGGCTTGTTGGAATAAGTGATTCTGTAGCATGTTCCTTACCATAATTATAAAGAGCCGTGAAATAAGCCCCTTTAGATCACACTGTTTGGGCTTATTTCTGCAATAACAACCTGCTGCCTATACATTATCCCTTACATAACAGAGCAGCTATTCACTTGGTTTGGATTTTTTATGCTTATGTAACTTTTGAGTTTTAGTGATGTATACTGAATTATGCTTCTTCTCAAAGTAGAATTTTGAAGGTGTTCACCCTAAACTTTAATTTCCATCATCATTCACCCTTAGGTTATTTTTAAAGCATTTGACTTTCTTCTATTTAATGATATGTTTAGAATAATCTTGTTACTGATCTTTTCTGTCCCATACAATGAGTTTGAATTTGAGGGATGTCCCCATCCACTTTCATTCTTACATGAGGATGAGTAGACAATTACAGAATTTCTTCAGGGCTCTCACGATTATGAAATTTGGCTGATGGTAATTGTCTAATAATTGTGCCGGTTATGCTGATTAATTGTCTGTTTTATTGCTTTGACATTTAATTTTCATACTTTTTTTGTTCATGAAATAATTTTCGCACATTATTGTAATTATTTAAATGAAATATTTTGAAGGTTTACCTGGCAGTAAATATTAATACACATAACACACATTTAAAAGCAGAGGTGTATAATACTAAATTATTTTAGTTACATTTTCCAAGCATCTGTGCTTTATCAGAGTGTTTGTCTTGGGAAAAAAATTTACTTTACTTTACTAAAAAAATTTCACTACAGTCTAAAGCATAGAATCATACTGTGTATTCATTATATATTGCATATTAAAATTGATTTAATGCCTAATTACATAAAAATTGTGTACTTTTACTTTCTTGAGTAAAAGTATGAAAAAAATTGACTTAAAGCAACACTATGTAGTTTTTTTACCTTTAAATAATGTCTCTAAAATTATTTCAGTGATAGAACAACTTTTAACTGGACAAATTGTACTGTTGCTGCAACCTGAGCAGCCTCCTAGCTGCTACAAGCACACTCTGAAAGTGTCGGTGGAGGGTAGAGCACACAGCCCCGCCCCTCCCCCTGCCTGCAGAAGAGTGTCTGATACCAGGCACTGTTGCGCTTTTCAACCACATGGGGGAGCTGTAAGTCATGTTTACATGGAAACTACATAGTGTTGCTTTAAGTAAAAGTACAAAAAAATTACTAGATGTTGTACTTAAATATTAAATATAAACCAAAAATTTGAAATTATGAAATGTAGTGGAGTAAAAATTATGATAATATGTTTTGGAATGTTTGTTTTCCAAAGAAAAACACTAATAAAATATGAATAATTGAAAATGTACTATTATGTAGAAATTAAAAATACTTAAGTACTATACAACTCTGTTTAAAAATTATTTAATGAATATATCTTTTAAAAAACACAACAACGTGTCTAAAAAAATAACTAAAAATTAAAATGCAATCAAAATAAACTGACTATATCAGAACAGGCCTTAAATAGTAGCCAATACTCATATTAGTATCATATAAGGTCATATTAGTACTGGACCACATGTCTGTAGTAGCTGCAAAAAAAAAAATCCTTACAGATCCTTACGAATAGCATCCTTCATTTCCCTATATTTGGAATTGCTGTTTTGGAAATGTATGTTTTACCTGGCAGTTCATACTGCTAATCAAAGTTTTGCAGCATTTCTTTTAATGCTGTTTTTTCTACTGTATTGAATTTCTTTGCAATGTATCTCGTTACACTGTCAGTTAAGGAGCGCCATCTGATACAATCTCATTTATACAGGCACTGCAGTTCCCCCTTGTGTTTTTTAGAGAGATGTGCAATCATTGTGGTGATCTGAAATCATCGCGACGAGACAATGATTTAATCATTGTGACAGCCCTCTATTTCTTTATTTTTTTACTTCAAGACTAGATTCGATCCGATCCACTCTGTTGGGAATTCATGGTGCTATAACTGAAGGATGACAATGTCATTTTTCTTGTATTATGGCAAGTAGCCATGTTTGTTTTAAAGCATGAATCACTTCAATCTGTAGCATTGCAGTCATGGAGCTGTGCCATTGTCTTCTATCTTCATATCTGACTCACTCTTTCACAGGCCAAACTTGATCTGCAGCTATGCCATTGACCTATGTTACTTGTTTGAGACAGAGACATCCATATTATGTCTTTAAGCCAAGTCCCTTTAAAGGTTCTGGGATAGTGAGATTTGGGGCAAGTGATTTATTTAGTCCATGTTCTTTGGTGTATGCACTTTTTACACTGCACAAAATTAATTTCTAAGTTAGTATTTTTGTTTTGTTTTCCAGTACAAATATATAAAAAATCTTAAATGAAGATATATTTAGTTGAGAAGAAAAAGAAGTCCTAAAATTATAATAAGAATTGAGCAAGTTAAATTGAATTCTTACCCCACAGATATTTTTTTGTGGTTTAAATCATAAACTTACTTGATTTTGATAGTTTGTTTATCTGTACTGTAAAAATACTATGTTTAGAGACAGACAAAATCTCCTGAGCAAGGTTTGATCACATCCTTCTTTAATAGTCGTGTAATCTAACCCTACTGCATTTGCTGCACGAATATCTTGGCTCTCTCTTTGAGCCCTTTGTGGAAGTGTGGTGAATCATTGTAACAGGCTTTTAAGGAGAAGGCTGCAAGTTAAAACGGAAAAAGTACTTATCCTCTTAGAGACGAGTATATTTAGAAAGGAGTGACGTTGTCAGGGAGATGTAGGGAAGTTTGAGGTGTACATCACATGATTTGCTCTTTTCCCTCAAGATGTGTCATATACGTCTGGCAGACCATCTGCTTGAACAAAAGGCAATGCTCTTTGCTCCTGTAGGAATTAAAATCTTATATATTAGCTGTTTGTCTTATGGCACTGGGATGAAAAAAGCTGATCAAAATGGAGACATGTGCTTCTCAGATCTTACTTCTGATGTATAAAGACTCGAGCTTCAGAAGAGACCCCAATAATGTCACATAATACATTTCTTTAAATTTTATAGGCATTTGTTATTCATTTATGACTATTGTTATTTCTCTTTCAATAGACAATGTAGATATATACTATATATTACACTAAAAATGCTGTGTGGTTTAAACCCATGATTAAGTAAATTTTGATATTTTCTAAGTTAATTTAAAGCAACTATTTAACACAACCAGAATTTCATAATATAGCTGTGAACTCCACTGAATCTCCCAAAATGCAGTTCAGCTGGAACAGGGTGCTTGATTGTAAATGGTCCGTGAGTTAAATAAGCGGGTCTTGTTATGTATCAGCAGTGTGTCAGATCAGTCTGTATGTAACAGACAGCTGTCCATCACAAAGACCTGCTGACAAAGGGAGACAATCTCATGCACCCTCACACCTCCTCACATCTCTTCCACTGCATCATCTGTGGGAGGTCTGATACCACACACATTATCCAACATGATCTCACGGAAAATCATGTTATAGTCACGAAAAATTTGATTAATTTATTTGTGTCCATGGCACAAAATTAATCTTTTTTTTTTGTCCCATGAGCACAAATTTCTATAAATAATTTTTATGTCCGTGGCACGACCCTCTTTTTCGTGTCATTTTATGTATTGTTTTCTCATTTCCCCCCCTATTTTTAAATCATTGTCGATTGAGGTTGGGGTTAGATTTGGGGTTTCGGTTAGGATGTCTAAAAATGTAACACACAGTGATTCTAATCCCAACCCCAAGCGACAATGGTAAGATAATAGGAAAAAACTATAAGAAAACACTACATAAAATGACACGAAAACTATTTATAGAAATTGAAGTGACTGACACGAAAAAGGCACAAAAAAGCTGAATTTCATGCCATGGACACGAATAAATGAATATAACATGGCTTTCTGTGAGATCAGTCTGCATTGTCTCATGTATTTATAGTTCAGTATTATTCTCAACATTTTGCTCTCCTTTCTTGTTAATAAGGTGACTTTGTTACCATTCTCACGATTACCCTCTTTTTTTTAGGTAAAGAAGTTTGCTAAGTACCTGGATCCCAATGCTCACGGCAGAATTAACTTCAAAGATTTTTGCCATGGAGTATTTGCAATCAAAGGTGGGTGGTTTCACTCTTAGCAATATAATGGTCTTGATAAATTTATTGTCATTGTAGGGATGCACCGATATAGACATTTTGGCTGGTAACCGATAACTCTTTATATTTGGGGGCCGATAACATATGTTATATAATATATATATATATAGGCCGATAAATATTCATATTAATTTCACAATGAAAAACTCCCAGACCGCGGACATCTTGTCTTTGCGCTAGACTAGCATACTCTTCCTAAGCCCGCAACATATGTCATCTTCGGCTATGTCACAGAAAGCACCAATCAAAACTCCACATGGCCAGCAATGAGCAAGTGAAGTGGTTCAACAAACCAAAATAATCCATAATTTATCTGCTTTCATTTATCGGCCTAATTTTGCTATCAAACAGATAATATTAATAATAAGCAGTTATCGGCCGATAACGATATGCCGGCCGATATATCGTGCATCCCTAAGTAAAAGTATTCTAGGGATATCAATATCGCTAATATCAATTTAGTTCTGTTATGATGTTACAGCAAGTTTTGGCTGCAGCAGGCGTAGTGATATTACACAGCAGCCGAAAATATACCTATTGGTTACTTTCAATGGCAGGGGACTATTTCCGGGCAGTGTGTAATATCACTACGCCTGCTGCAGCCATGTTACCGCAGCAAAGTCCTTGATTATTACCCCAGAATGAGAGTATAGTCCTAACCATATCTGCCTAGAAAATCGCAACTTTTAATTTTCTGTAGTACACAATGTAACTACAGAAGAGTCAAGTTTTAAATAGGAAAAATATTAAACCTCCTTGGTTATTTTTTTGCCCTATGTTAATGGTCTAATCAGATTCAATGGATTGTGCTAAGCTATGCTAAAAGTGGTAGCGCCAAACCCGGAGATCAGCTGAATGGATTCCAAATCGGTAAGAATCAAATGTTTAACTTTAGGGGAGCTGGAAAATGAGCATATTTTCAAAAAAAGTGGAATGTCCCTTTAAAAGCACCTTCCTTTCATCCATAAATATCCCCACTGTGATGTCACATACAGAACACGTTTTTTCTGTCACATGCAGCTGTTCAGCACAAAATGTACCACAGAAATTTCAGAGACAAAGGCTATGATAACACGTCTGTAAAGCAGGTTTAGTGTGATGCCTAAAATAAACGACAAAGGTGAATCATTTAGAAAAAAAGACATTTGTGACCCTTCCTGTGAAAATCCTTTATTTTTTGTGATGTTTTCATATTTGCAACAAAAATCGTCCTAAAGAGAGAGTTCTCTGTAAAAAATGACCTTGATATGTTTATCAAGATATTATTTATCTTATGACCACCTGAGTAAGGCCATGCCAAATATTGATATCAATGTGAAAACAACTTCCTGGATTTCACAGACAGGGTCACATTTAGTCTGTAAACTAGACAGCTTTGTCTTTCTAACAAATTTGGCTGTGTGTATTTTGATAAGGTGTATTTTTCTTATGGGCTCTGTAAATAGGCCTCTTGGTTCTTTAAAAGTGTAAATTAATTTGTAAAGATTGTGTATCTAAATGTAAGTGATAACAAATAGACCTGAACATGATTGTGGATCCTAACTACTAAACACATGATTTTACTATTTAAAAATAACAGCAGTTGACAAACAGAATTACAAACATCTCTGGACGTGCCTCCAATTAACTACTTATCAGATTTGTAATTGTAATTTGCTTGTCTTTGTAACATTTTCTGAAATATTGACAGCCTAGTAATTCACTTGTTTGTGTGGGTTATGCTTCTCTGTTAAAAGTCAGTGGATGCTAATCATGATTATAGTGTCAAAGATTGCTAGAGGAGGTTTTCACTGTGTAATTACAGTTTAGCAATCTTGGCAATCTAACTTTAGATTAATACTGTTTAAGGGGATGTGAAGTGTTTTCTAGTGGGGCCCACTAGCTCCCCCATAATAGTATAACATAAGCAGAGATTCATTTGCTAAAACCAAAAACACTGATGTTGCTTGCAGACAGGTACTTGGGAAGCACATTTTGATGAGAATAAAGAAAACAGGCAGGATTCTGGGAAGCAGCAAACATGGCCAAGTGGGCTGCGGGCCTATAAACATCAATGCAAAGTCTGTCCCCCTGTGTCCTGTGTTTAATGAGACCCAGTGGTCTTTTGTCTTAGATCCTGTTCCCTAATGAATGATTCACCCAGTCCCTGTTCCCCAGCACGCAAACCATGAAAACACAACAGCGTGTTTACATCACTGAAATCTATGGGACTCTCACTACTCATTGGCTATGGTTTTTAAATTCTTGGTTAAGCAATGTTTTAAGAGTGCAGTTATTAAAGATATTAAAGGTATGTAATAGCAACACTATTATTGCTGGGTTATAAAACTTTTGTCGATACAGAAGTAATAATATTCCCACATTTAAAAAAAAAGGTGCAAGAAGCAACAAAAGTTGTCAAGGGGCGGTACCTTTTCAAAAATTACACTTTTTTTAACCTAAAAGGTGTATATTGGTACCTTAGATGTACATGATACACTCTTAAAAAAATTGGTGCTAAATGGCACTAAAAGCTCGTAATCATAGGGGAACCATTTTTATTGCTACAGTTGTGTTCAAAATTATTCAACCCCCCAATGCTGTTAAGGGTTTTAGGGAATTTAGTGTACATTTGTAATTGTATTCAGAATGAAATCCTACAATGACTTCTTAAAGAACCATATGCAACTAAAATGACATCAATTGGTTTTGTAATATAGTAGTAAATGTTTCTTTTGTGAATTCTTCATTGACACAATTATTCAACCCCTTAAAGAACTACCACTCTGAAGAACAGAGGTTCATTGAAGTGTTTTCAATCAGGTATTGATAACACCTGTGGATGTCAGGGAACAGCAATAAAGCCTAATATGCACCAATTAGGCAGCTTTAAAATGACTGTGATACTCAACTCCTTCTAAACATTTACTGGTGTGGTTACAAACATGGTGAAGTCAAAAGAATGGTCCAGGAAGACAAGAGAAGAGGTGATTAATCTTCACAGGAAGGGCAATGGCTATAAGAAGATAGCAAAGATGTTAAACATACCAAGAGACACCATAGGAAGCATCATTCGCAAATTCAAGGCAAAGGGCACTGTTGAAACGCTTCCTGGTCGTGGCAGAAAAAGGATGCTAACTGCGACTGCTGTGCGCTATCTGAAGCGTAGAGTGGAAAAAAGTCCCCGTGTGACTGCTGAGGAACTGAGAAAAGATTTGTCAGATGTGGGTACTGAAGTTTCTGCTCAGACAATACGGCGCACTCTGCGTACTGAAGGCCTCCATGCCAGAACTCCCAGGCGCACCCCCTTGCTGTCTCCAAAGAATAAGAAGAGTCGACTGCAGTATGCCAAAAGTCATGTGGACAAACCACAGAAGTTTTGGGATAGTGTTCTGTGGAAAATTAGAACTGTTTGGGCCCATGGATCAACGCTATGTTTGGAGGAGGAAAAACAAGGCCTATGAAGAAAAGAACACCTTGCCTACTGTGAAGCATGGTGGGGGGTCAATCATGCTTTGGGGCTGTTTTGCTTCTGCAGGTACAGGGAAACTTCAGCGTGTGCAAGGTACCATGAATTCTCTTCAGTACCAGGAGATATTGGATGACAATGTGTTGCAGTGCGTCACAAACCTGAGGCTTGGGAGACGTTGGACCTTTCAACAGGACAAGGATCCCAAGCATACCTCCAAATCCACTAGAGCATGGTTGCAGAAAAAAGGCTGGAACATTTTGAAGTGGCCATCGCAGTCACCAGACTTAAATCCGATTGAGAACCTCTGGTGGGACTTAAAGAAAGCAATTGCAGTGCGCAAGCCTAAGAATGTGACTGAACTGGAGGCTTTTGCCCATGATGAATGGGCGAAGATACCCGTAGACACTTGTGTCAAGCTATGCTTCACGTTTAAAAGCTGTTTTAACTGTAAAAGGATGTTGTACTAAGTACTAAGATTGAATGTCACTTGGGGGTTGAATAAAACTGATAATGATGTGAGCACAGAAAAGACATTTGTGGTTATTTCATTATAAATGTTATGTTATATTTGTCTGACCTACACATGCCTCTTTGATGTAATTGTAACCAGGATGACTGAATGATCAAAATCAATGTCAAACCGGCCAAAACAATCAATTTCAGTTGGGGTTGAATAATTTTGAACACAACTGTATATAGCACCTAAAGCATATATAGCACCATATATAGCACCACTATAGCACCAGATATGGTTTTATATAGCACCATAGGGTTCTACACCGGTGCTACACAGGTACTATATAGGTGCTATATGGAATTTAAAATGGTTCCCCTATGATAACGAGCCAGTGAACCACATAGTTTGAGTGCTATTTAGCACTGTTTGTTTTTAAAGTGGGTACCTCAAAATGACACATCTCTACCAAAATAGTAATATTAGGACCTTTTTAAAAGGTACCATCCCAGTGACAGCTTTTGTACCTTTTTTTCTGAGAGTGCAGTGTAAAGTATAAACAGTGTGAAACATGTAACAATATAGTTCTGGATTATTTACATTCAAATGTAAACAATTCTAAGTGCTAAACATCCTTACGTGTTTATTAAAAGCACTGCACTCTTGTATACGGTAAAATTCAGAGCTGAAAGTTGGACCACAGTTCATGTTTGTCTCTCAGTCCGGAGCTTAGTGCACAGCTTTATATATTTAGCCTTTGTATTGCCAACAATATGTCTCTATTAGGGACATTCGCAGAGCCAATGTGAGCTGTGGCCCACTTGAGCTGGCACACAAAGAATTGAACCATCACTATACTTCTATAAATGGAGCTCAGGAATGGTCTGCCCTCCACTGTCTCTCTCAGGATGTTATTTATTCATGTCATGTTACTTAGCCTGCTGTATTTCTGCAGATGGGTTTGTGTATGTGAAGGGCATCTTTGTGTGAAAGTAGATAGAGTCCTCAGTCTCAAAGAGAATAATATTCCTTTACTCTACAATATCCAAAGATGAATTTATAATGGATAAATGGATTGGTTTTTATTATTTCATAGATATTGATGTACAGCGGGAAAAATAAGTATTTGACACATCAGCATTTTTATCAGTAAGGGGATTTCTAAGTGGGCTATTGACACAAAATTTCCACTGGATGTAGCCATCAAGCCAAATATTGAATTCATACAAAGAAATCAGAACATTTAAGTATACAAGTTGAGTCATGATAAATGAGGTGAAATGACACAGGGAATAAGTATTGAACACACATTATTGAATACTTTGTAGAAAAGCCTTTGTTGGTGATTACAGCTTTTAGACACCTCTTGTATGGATAGACCAGTCGTCTGCATTTCTAAGTGGTGATTCTGACCCATTCTTCCACACAAATAGTCTTTAAATCTTGAAGGTTCCTTAGGCCTCTTTTATGAACTTTGATCTTCAGTTCTCTCCATAGATTTTCTATGGCATTTAGGTCAGGTTATTGACTGGGCCATTCAAGCAACTTGATTTTCTTTCTTTGAAACCAATTCATTGTTTCCTTGGCCTTGTGTTTTCATTTTCAGCTTTCTGGTAGATGGCAGCAGATTTTTATCCAGAATGTCCCAGTACATTTCTCCATTCAACCTGCCTTCAATAATATAAGGTCTGCCAGTACCCCTTGCTGAAAAGCAGCCCCAAACCATAATGCTTCCACCCCCAAACTTAACTGTTGTTGGTATGGTGTTCTTGGGGTGGTGGGCAGTGCAATTTCTTCTCCAAACATGGTGTGCAGAATGACTGCCAAAAAGTTCAATTTTGCTTTCATCTGACCATACTATAGTCTCCCAATAATCCACAGGATTCTCCAAATGCTCTTTCGCAAACTTTAACCGAGCCTCAACATGGTTTTTGTTCAGCAATGGAGTCTTGCGTGGTGGGTGTGCATGGATGCCATGGTGGTTCAGTGCATTGCTTATAGTTTTCTTTGAAACAACAGTACCTGCTGATGCAAGGTCTTCCTGAAGTTCTGCTCAAGTGGTTCTTGGGTCTTGGAGAACTCTCCTGATTATTCTTTGGACTCCTAGGACAGGGATATTACATGCAGCACCTGATCGTGGCCAGTTTATGGTGAAATGATGCTCTTTCCATTTCCGGATAATGGCCCCCACAGTGCTCACTGGAACATTCAGCATTCTATAACCATTCCCATCGAACTGCTTTTCAACGATAAGATTACAAAGATCTTGAGAGAGTTCTTTGTTTTACCCATCATGAAGTCTTTCCTGTGTGCCTCCTGGGTAATGAGAAGCCTTTATAGGCCATCAATTAGAACTAAAGCAGCTGATTTCAATTAGTACTGTTCGGGGGCAGGGTTTCTCTCTCAATACTGACCTGGCTTTCTATGCCATTTTGCACCTTGTTCTCTTCATGTGTTCAATACTTATTCCGTGTGTCATTTCACTTTATTTATTATGACTCAACTTGCACACCTAAATGTTCCGATTTCATTGTATGAACTCAATATTTAGCTTGATGGCTACATCTGGTAGAATTTTTGTGTCAATATCCCCTTATTGATAAAAATGCTGATGTGTCAAATACTTATTTTCCCCGCTGTATTTCTGAATTTAATAGAAAATAGATGTCAATAATAATATCTCTATTTCTTGAATTATTGGCAGTATCTGAAAGAAAAAAGCTACATTTCCTGAATTAATCTCTTTTTAAACTAAAATAAATTAAATCTACATTTTTAACCAAGCATGTGGTGGCTGTAAAGCATGTATGCAATTTTTAGAAAAGAAAAGACATTTATAACCACACTAACATGAAATATCAGTATAAGGTGTTGAAACATATTCTTAGTTTATTTTTGGTTCTTCTTATTATCATTAAATGCTTTTTGTTTTCTGTACAGGATTAATATTTATTTCCTAATACTTCTGTCTATTTAGGCTGTGAGGAAATTCTGAAATCTGCACTCGGGACACTGAACACTGGAGCACAGCCGTACCAGACAGACAATGGCTACTACTATCAGGTGGGTGGAGCTTTAAATGTTTTCCTTCCCACATGTCCAATTAGACCATTGACCCCTGAAAACCAATACATTGGGATCGGTCAAATGAAAAGATGTGTATGTGCATCTAATTGCATCTTGTTTAATTAGTGGCTGTTGACTGTACCAACAAGGTTCAATGAGGGAGAGGATGCATAGTAGTTGACTATGTGGTTTAGTCTCTCCGGCCAGTTATGTATGTTTGTTACTTAAGTATATTTGTTTGTACATGCGTACATCTGTTAATTGTGTTTAATTGATTTAGAAACTATTTCAGAAACTATACAAGCACCTTCTGTATCTAAATGCATTAAAACACTTAACAGGAAGATGTGTCTGTTGTTCAACCAAAACTACATTGAAAACATTTTTCGTTCCTCAAGTTCAGTATAGATTTAGTGTGTGAACTTGATGTATCACATATTGATTTGAGCCAAAGCCACCCCCACGCCAGCTCTCATTCACACTATACACAGCAATCCACTGTTTCACCGGCTGCTGCTTGAGTTACTGTTCAAACCTTGTAAAACATAACCTGACACGGGATGTTTTAATGGCTCGTGGCAATATGTTGAATGTGTCTCAATGGATCTGTCTTTCCAAAGACCAAAGAGATTCCTGTCATCATCCACAGAGTTTATACACAGCACTTCACATGTATTATTACTGGTATTGTGCTTTTAAAGACCCCATAGTGTTTTTAGGCCACATCTATGCTATTACATTTCTTAAAAATGACAAAATGACCTTTTATATGCATATAAGACTTCTTTTGGATTCATCTTTTGAATTTATACATGGTTGAATATCTGACTTCTGCATGGGTAGAGATAAATGTTTAGTTTGTGTACGAAACCCGTACCAAAATTGCTATTTACTATATGAAGGATGTTGGCCCGACTGTTATTTTATTGCTGTGATTGTGTTTGATAGCATCAGCTAATGCTGAGCTGTTTGTGATGCTGGAATAAAGCAATCGTAACTATTCTGGTATCACCACTAGGTGGAAGTGTTTGAAAAGATGTGACATGCATCCAGTTCAAAGCGATGCTCAAAACACCAGCTGCTAGCCATGTAGGGTTGTTGTAGTTCGAAACATATCATTCATCGATATCTGTAATGCACGGCCTTTAATCAACAAATTTGGATTGACAAAACAATTACAGAGGAAGCTGTTTCTGCATCAGAGCAACCCTGTGGACATTAAACACTGCAACAGATTACTGCAGACTGAAGAGTTTATCTGCAGTTTTTGAAAGACACTGGGAATATGATCATTAGCATCACAACTACTTTTTAATACATTCTAGCACACTAATTATTTAATGATGTTGGGATGTAAACTTTACGAGCGGCACAAATCCTAGAAGACAAAAATACATAAATCCTGCATTTTTATGACGCATCCTTTTAACAGCCTTCTGTAACATGCTACAAAAACAATGGACTGTGAAATATTTCGAATTTTGCTGATTTATTTATTTTAACAGAGGCGTGAAACGTGTGATATGAGTGTCATGTGGGCATGGGCCAGTTACTGGTTTTAAGGTATACCCAGGTTTTAAACGGTCAAGGTTTCAAAACCACTAAAATGTTTTGTGATACTATCTCCAAGGTATGAGTTGTGTTTATATAAAATTCATTAAATCATTAAGTCATGTGATTGATTTGATGTTTACATTCAATATACATTATGTAAAATATTATATATTTTTTGAAAGCATATTATAATCTAAAGGCTTTATTTTTACCTGGCATTTGAAAATAACACATTTTAGTGCTGCAATGGCAATACCGCAACACCACGAAACCGTGGTATTTTTGCTAAAGGTTATCATACCGCCAGAATCTTCTACCGGCCCATGCCAAGGTTCATATGGTAATAATAATGCTGTAAAGTCTACTGCATCATTTTTACACTTTATGTGCTCTGCAGTAAAGAGTTATATTAGCACTTCAAATGAGCAGAGAGGACACAGGCTTTACATTGATTCTAGCCATGCTGCAGCTTTCTTTTTTTTCTCTTTTTTTTCTTTCGTTCCGTCCATCTTTTTATCCACAAACCAAAAGCATTGAAGTGTTAATTTTCTGTTTGGATTAAACTGACACCATCAGATTTATTTTTGGGGTTCAACATTTTTAAAAATTAAAATAGATTTTATGCTATTATAATTTTTTTTATTGAGCTAGTGTGTGCATTGTATTTGAATTAACAGTGTTGTTATAGGGGCCATTGTTTATACTGTTTGTCAGACTGATCCGATTTCTCATCCATCAGGTGAGCACATTTATTGAAGTGTTATTTAATCACACTGATGTGATTGCTGTTTTATCTTGCTTTTATATATTTTCCTTTTTATGTCTCATATTTAATAATTTGTCTCCTTGGTAACCAAATGCATGAACTAAAGATGTTGGTTGTGTTGAAAATAATCATTTTATTATTTGTGCAAAAATGAATTTAAATAATTTACATAACATTTTGAAATTGTTCACAGTTACTTCACTCCATTAAGATCATCATATATATTTAACATCGCTATTTAGATTATCATTGTTTTATAGACCATCATACCGATGATAACTAGTAAGGTCAGTCATGTTCGTGATCTGAGTTTGAGATGTTTCTTCAGAATGACCATTGCTGAATGATAGTTATGATAGAGGCCAAGCAAGCACTAATGAGTCTGTCACATTGATTACATTGATGGATAACCACAGCACTCTGCACTAGAGAGACTACACTGGAGAAGATATTTATTGCCTTTTTTATGTTGCAAAAATTACAAAAACAAATTTCAGCTTCTATTCAAATTTATAGTTTTGACCATTTCATACCATACTTTATTCTTTCCTTCTTGCTTTATATATATGAAGGACAGAAACTCTGTATGCTGATAGGTTGAGCTAAATGTGTGAAACAGAGACTTTAGTACTGGTTATTGAGGAGGTCTAGACTGAACAGAGAGAGAGAGAGAGAGAGAGAGAGAGAGAGAGAGAGAGAGAGAGAGAGAGAGAGAGATTCACTGCAGGCTTCATGTCTGCTGGTGGACAGAGCAGAAAACAGCTTCAGACACACACCTCATTCCTATGCAACATTTATGCAGTTGGCAGCTGCTTTTATACAAAACAACATAGTGCATTCAGTGTACTTTTTAAGATTTGTGTGCTCCAAACTAAGCCCATGATATTTACGTGACTAGCTCCATGATCTACCGACTGCGCTATGGAAAAAAATAATTTACAACGTCAACTCTAATGCATAAGAGAGGTAATATATCTGGTTTAGTAAACATATGCATATATCTTTGGTAACATTTTGAGTGGTCTCCAGATATGCTCATTTGTCCAGGACTAAAACAAACAGTACAGGTACAAATTGCTCAGTATTTTGTACAGTTGATAATCTACAGCAGATGGAATCAAGCACAGACAGAGGTTATGAGATGAGATGAAAATGTTTTATTGTGAGTTGAAGCCTTGGCATGCTGTTGTTTTTCATCAGGCACACAGTAATACACCTCAACACGAAATTGAATTTCACAGGCCAGCATATGTTACCTGCTGTGAGAGGGCAGCATAGAGTCTATGAAGAGTCTCATAATAGTAAATGACAGAGGTTGAAAAGGTTATCAGATTTAAAATCTGATTGTAACATGTTTGAAATGTTGCGGTTTCATTGCTGTTTGTGCAGTGCAGAGAGTTTTGTGCCATTAAAGATTCTCAAAAACTTTCCTTTTAGTTCAGTCACATGGGGAAGTCGTTTCTGAGTCTCAGAAGTGATGAATTATAGAATAATTTATCATCTGGTGTCTCTTGCATATCATTTCTCAAAGTTTCCATTAAATTACAAAATCATAGTCATTCTACATTTTTAGAATTCCTGACTGAATTGCGCAAGTCAATTTCTAAATGAAAAAATTGAGCCTCAATGCAACCGTCTTCTTACTGCAGTAACATAAATACTTTTATAAAGCCTTTTGTGACTACAGTATTTGCGATATATGCGTTTACTGTACAGCACATGGGTTTCCCGGACAGGGTTTAGATTAATTCAGAACTAGGCTTTATAGTTTATCTTGTATTAAGACATTTAAGTCGTTTTTTACAAACAAACCTTACATAAAAATTACTGTAGTATATCTTGAGACAAAACAATGGCACTGATATATGTTAAGATATGGAGAAAGTGTTTTAAAATTAAGGCAGCCAAACATGCATTTTAGTCTCGGACTAGGATAAGCCCTGTCCAGGAAACCGCCCCCTCATGATCCAACGTGATCTAATGAGAATACATGTGTATTTTCACATGTACTTATGTTTTAAGACACACTAAGACGTATCATATGGACATGTTGACAGGACTAATACGTTAATTATTTACGCATTAACAGCTTTACAAACGTACAAATTTGTACGTATTCCTATTCATAAATATTAATATCTTGGGCATTGGCATTTCTTACTCATGATAATGACATGTTTTCAGTCGTATTTTCTGACTTAATTATTTAGGACAGTTTACTCATTTACCTAATGAAATGTTTATGACCTTCAGAGAATAACATAATATTAAACAAGACTACACTTTAAAACCTTAAAATTAATAACATTTTTGTAATCATTTAAACCAGTTTGAAATATTTAGTTTGTTTGCCATGACACACAAAAGGCATTTTATATGCAGTCTGCTCATATTCAACAATAATTACACCGAAACACAACATAAATTCACAAAAGTTGTTAATTTAATTCATTCGCTGTAATCCACATCTTTAAAATTCATCCGATTGCGAGGAAAAGATCCAAATTCAGCTCTTAATCCAGCGATCTTGATCCCAGTACTTATCGGCGACCATAATCTCACCAAATCTCAAATTCGTTATGAATTTGAATTTAAATATTGCGCCTCAAGAAGCTTTACGACCCATTGCTTTACGCCACTGATATCAAAGTTCATTGGCTCTTGCATGCTACGTCACAGTTACTTTTTTTAGTTGAAGTACATTTGAAATATAAAATGTGCACCTTGACAGAGAGAAGCGGAATTAACGTTTTCGTGGATTAATAACTTTAATATTTCTCTGTGCTTCATCATATACTCCAGAGAGGACCGTGGCTGCAGCACATCGTCATTTTAACTGCTTTTAGTACTGCTTTTGAAATTTCACAATAAATAACACTACATGATTTTCATATTTTAGGGTAAGTTTAGCGGGAGGACTGTATAAGGGCTCAGTCACACCAAAAGCGCTTTAAACGCTTGCAAACGCAAGGCGCGACGCACTGCCTTTTTTAAAAAAGAGCAGTGCAGCGCGGCTTTTCATATTGCTAAGCAACCACCGAGTCAGCTGTCTTGTCAATCAAATATTGAAGCGTGAGCGCTCTTTTGCTGTTAACTGTCATATTAGCAGAAACTTTAAAAAGAGGGCGCTTGCTCTGACCTTGTTTGAGGATAAGAGGAGCACAAACACGCAAGAGAGAGTGAGCGAGTGGAGTCTGGTTCTTCAAAGCAACTGTAAACTTCCCTCGCCACAACGTAAGGCCCGCCTCTCCCCTCATTCGATTGGACAATGGAAGACGCGAATGACGTCAGGCGCTCCTCCGCTCTCAGCGCTCCTTCAAAAACGCGTGCGCGGCAGGCGGCAGAAAACCGCAAGGCGCTCGGCGCGCATAAACAGCGCGCAAACGCGCCCTGCCCATAGAATATCATTCAAAAAAGGCGCCTGCAACTGCCATAAACGCTTTTGGTGTGACTGAGCCCTTAGTGGCTTAAAATATCTTTTAAATGCTATATTGTTACTGAAATTTTCCTATACATTTCTTTCTTACATTGCATAATGTAAAAATAATACATTTCATATTTATTTTAAATTTTGTATAAAAAGGGTTTGGGTTTGGGGTAAGGTCTGGGGTAGGATTAGGGTGGTAACATTATCTATAAAATTATACTGCTATCTAATGTTTTACGTTTTGTAGCTGTAAAAACGTAATAGTGCTGTGATAAAATGTTACAAATATGCCTACATTGTACGCTTCAGCAGCTATTTAAACTTACAAAAAAGTATGTTTTGTTTTTTTGAAAGTTACGTATTAATACTATATATTAACAGTGAGACCAGGCTGAATAATCAGTTTCCCACTGCGTTCAATTTGTACAGTGATTGACAGATTAAATAACGGAAACGTTTACAGATTGTGAAGTCAATGTTGTACATTTTTAAGTAGAGGTTTAGGTTTTTCTTTTTGATGCCCTCTGCGGGTGTTTTAAATGAAAGCAAAAATGCTGAGTGCCACAGTATTACAGCTGCTGTCAATCCAGCTGCCACACAACACTAGCATACTGTAGCAAAAATATTAAACATTGAATAAGTGCTGACAATACAAAAAAAGATTATATGGGCTGTCAACACATTCATGCTACACAGAAGAAGAAAATGGAGATATGAAGAAATATCCAAAAAATATCACCATGTGTCTTGTGAGCCAGGGACAAATTATAAAGGCAATTCTAGGTAGTGATGGGAGAAACGAAGCTTTTCGAAGCTTCGAATCAATTGAACCAATTGCTTCGAAAATTGGTTCAGTTTTTCGAAGTGTTCGAAACACCATACACGCTGGGACCCCTGCTGGCCAAAATAGTGTAAAGCAGATATGGCCAAACATTTTACACTTTTTTTTACAAAATAATAGCAAGATTTTTATTAAAATATGTTAAAAAAATTATTTAACTTAATTAAGACATAGTTAAAAGTGTAATATGTGTTTTTAGTTTTATTTAGGGCAAACAAATCATTAAAACTAACTACCCTTTTAATTATGCACATTTTTGTCATTAAATCTGTCTATAAACAATAAATAGACAAAATGTTTCGAAGCCTCATGAAGCAGTGCTTCGAAAACGACCATCACTAATTCTAGGTGACATTGTGCAGCACTACTACATCACTGTGATCAATCTTTTAACATGTCAGTGGTCCGTCTTATTAGTGGCTGAATGTGGTACTGCTTATCAAGTGTATCTCTCCTATCTTTGTCTGGAGGTTGGTGTGAGCACCCAGGGGTGTATGTAGTGTCATTCTCACCTCCTGAAGGAATAATAAATAGGATCACAT
This sequence comes from Misgurnus anguillicaudatus, assembly GCF_027580225.2. Classification (NCBI taxonomy): domain Eukaryota; kingdom Metazoa; phylum Chordata; class Actinopteri; order Cypriniformes; family Cobitidae; genus Misgurnus; species Misgurnus anguillicaudatus. Next base: position 22,523,224 of record NC_073355.2, read on the forward strand.
GTTTAGTCCTAAAAGCTTTCTCACCATAAAGCAACATGTCAAGCATTGAGCATTAGAGATTCAGTGTCAGTATTATGCATTGTCCTAAAAGTACATTAACGAAAGCCATTTTTGCTGTAAAACGTGCACATGACCTCATTACACTGTAAGATCACTTAAATTTAGGCTATTTCGAGCAAGTCCTCATCTCAATGGTACGACAATTACATAACACAGACCTCAGTAATAGTGGCCCTTTATTATCAAATAAAGACAACGAGAGCTTTTCATAAATCAAATGAGTAGACATCATGCCCATTGAGCTCTGTTGGTCTTTATAATAGCTGTTTACATTGTTTGTGTATTGCTTCAGCTCTGTGAATTTGCTTTGATGGCAGTGGAGGAATGCAGTGATTTGTATGCACACTGTGCCCAAACTGACAAGTCTGTGTCTTCGCTGTTGTAAGCTTTGCACTCTTACCATCTCAAATATCTTCTTTTTCTATCCACTTTGTGTTACACTGGTATTTTCATAAATCTTAAACGTGACAGGTTGACATTGGTTTGGATGTTACTCTTGAACTGATTTCTCATGCCTGTTGGCTCATTAGATCTGATTAAGACTGGATTCTTTGCGACCCCTCCCTCTTTATTCCTTCCCCCCTTCGCCATTAACCAAATTCCAGCAGTCCTCCTAATCTACCAGCTGTCAATCAGAATAAGGGTAGAAAGAAGAAAGGTTAGAAGAGATAAAAGCCTCACTTGGATGCACACAGAATGGGAGGCTTCACTCTTTATATGACACATCACTCCCATATTGCATTTTTAAAAATGTAACAGATTACTTTTGGTTAATAGTCTATATGTACAGTCTTGGGTCTTGTGAGGCAGTAATTCTTGACATTTTTGTCTATTTCTTCATTTCGTGAATATTAATGATGCTTGCTAGGGTTAGTGATTAAAACAAACCCCAAAACCTAGTTTCATGCTATTTGTCTAATGGGCATGAATGATATATATACACGCTCAACCTGATTTTGCCAAGTGAGAGATGGGCAGAGGGGGAGGGAGAGAGCAACATATTGTGTTGACCCAAGGACAACATTTTTGTAAATAAAACCTAAACTCACCCCAAACCCTAACCATAAGTGAACTATAAAATGGTGAGTGAAAACAATGCTCTAAATGCAGCTAATCCAGGTTTCAATCTTAAACTGAAATTTGATTGCTTGATTGAAATGTTGTCCCAGGGGCAACATATGGCGCTTTTTCAATGCATAGTACCCCATGTGTCAGCAGGCCCAGATTAACACACTATAGTGCCCCAGGGTAACCACATTTGTTATGCCCCCCCTCAAAAAAATTAAATCAGCCTGCAATTATTCACATTTTCCCAAATTACTGCATTACTAAATAATACTAAATAGACTTAACTTTATGCAGTTGCTGTCATTATGCACAATTGATGAAACTTTCAGAGTAGGAAGTTATGAACCAAATAATTATAAAATCCCCTTAACTAGGCATAAGATACATACAAGTTATATCCAGATAGCATAATGTAACGAGATGAGTGGCATGGCAATATACATACTTGTAACCTTTACACGTTCCTCATCTTTTTACCTGATTGTGGTGCTTAAAAAAAGCCTGTGGGTATTCTATTGGGTATTGTACCCACCTTGCACCCACCCACAATGCTATAGCAATCATATAGCAATCTGTTAGCATCCATCCCCAACAACCTAGCACTGTGCCTGTGACTTTTGCATTGGAAAATGTTAAACATACTTGTCAGGTAATAAGGATTTGGTGGCACATTTTCTGTTCAAGCAGGAAGTGTGGGAAAATTTTATTTTTCCTGTAACTGTAAATTTTGTGTTTTAGGCAATCCTTTGGGACCTTACAACAGGAAGTATACAGTGATTACAGTGATTAACCACACCTGCTAAAATAATACTGTCTCTCGTGCACAGTATTTTGAACCTCTAATCCAGCTAAAAAACACTGCTGTAATGGAATGGCGATGGCTGTATATGTATATAAATGATATATGGACAAAAATTCAGATTTAGACTGTAGTAATGTGGCTGTGGGAGCATCTATTCATGTGCAGCCAACACCCTAATGTTTCTAAACATCATCTGTATTTGCAAACCTCTCTCTCACTTTGTGTGTTTTCTCAAAGCTAAAGCGCAGGCTGTTGCAGTGCATCACAGAGGCAGAGATAATGTATAATACATTTTGGTCTAAGATGCTTTGAAGAATGGTTTGCAGCTTTAAATGAGACAGAGCCAAATGATTTGAGAGTTAGCGTGTTCAGTTCCAGCCTGCTGATGATGGTGCAACCCTGAGCTCCAGGGAATCATGGGAAAGTGGGGCAGCACCGATATATATATATATAGCCTATAGAAGAATAGAGGAACATCTTTTTATCAGACATACAAAACACACACCAGCACAAACCTGCATCTTGATTTCTAATTCTGCTTTCCTCCTTTTCTTTTTATATTCAACACCCACGGCTCTTCTCCTCTGCATAATGACACGTTTCACACTTTCCACACATATCACACTTTCTAAACATATACAGAGAGAGCAGCATCCATGTGTAAGACTTCTCACGTGCAGCCCTGAAAGTGTGAAAACTCAATGTCAACATGTTCACCGTTGATTAGATTTTCATGTAACCCGCCTGAAGCAAGACCTTGCTGCAGATGTGAGTGAATGAGACATGCTGAGTTAGATAGTATTAACATATTTCAGAGATCAAGAGTCACAAGACTGCTTTAGTTATTAACATATATTAATTTGTCATAATTACCTAGACTTTTTAAACTATGCTTAACCTTGAATTAATGTTTTAGCAGCTACCTTTTTAAAGCTATACTCCAAACCTTGGGTTATGTCATGTTTGACATTTATAATGTTGAAATAAGGTTTAACTGCAAGAGTTTACCTGATTTACCAATTATTAACGGGACATACCATGAAAATCTAACTTTTTCCATGTTTAAGTGCTATAATTGCATCCCCGGTGCTTCTATCAACCTAGAAAACCTGAAAAAGTACAACCCAGTAACTTAATTTTGGTAAACCATTTTCTGCAAGCATGTGAAAAAATAGGTCATTGAAATTTGGCTCCCCTTGTGATGTCAAAAAGGGATCTTATTATAATAATACCGCCCCTTATTCTGCACTATCCAACCATGACACTTCCCTTTAGTGCAGAGAAAGAGAGAAAAAAATAATTGACTGCACAATTGAGTTTCAATTTTAACAAACCACCATCATAGCGATCAGTGTTTCCATTTCATCAGCTCATTTGCATTTAAAAGGACACACCCAAAAACGGCACATTTTTGCTCGCACCTATAAAGTTGCAATTTTAAGATGTTAAATGATCTATATATTTTGAGTTAAAACTTCACATACAAGCTCTGGGGACACCAAAAATGTATTTTACATCTTTAAAAATTCTTGTGAAATGTCCCCTTTAAATGTTTGACACTTTTGTGCAATAGGTTTTTGTTACTGTATTTTTCAGTCTAAAAGCCGCGTTTTTTTTTTCTTAACTTTGCTGGTGCTGCGTCTTATAGTCAGGTGCGCCTTGTAAGTCAGCATGAATTAATTTTGACATTTATGAGGCAAAAGACAAAATTACCGTCTACAGCCGCGAGAGTCTGCCATATGCTGCTTCTGTATTTATGTAAATCAATGGATTCTGCACTTAAAAAAATAATATGCTGGATTTACTAAAAAAATATATATATAGTGCATAATTTTTGCACCTACTTTTTAAAGTAAGTTTTACATGGAATTTTAAGCAGTTTAAGCTAAAAAATTAAGCAATTGCTTAAAATTCCACGTGAAACCTGCTTAAAAAGAGGGACACAAAAATTATGCACTATATTTTTTAGTAAATCGAGCTAACATCTATTTAGCCCGCTGTTCTGTCTGCTATTGTTTAGTTAAATAACTTGCCTTTCCAAATTAAATGTCTGTTCTTCGGCTTGGATTTTGTGAAATAATTTTCTAAATAAACGCGACGTATAGTCTACCGTGACTTATATATGTTATTTCCTCTTAATGACGCATTTTTGATTGATGCGGCTTATACTCCGGTGCGGCTTATAGTCCAGAAAGTACGGTGTTGTTTCGCATCATTTCTCTTTACACTCTAAAAATGGTTGGGTTAAAAACAACCCAATTGGCAACCCAGTGCTGGGTAAATATTGGACAGAACACATGCTGGGTTAAAGTAACCCAGCACGTTGGGTAACACATTTTAACCCAGCAGGTTGGGTTGTTGAGAAAACCCAACGTGTAGTCATTTTAACCATTTATGGGATTAATATTCTGGGTTTTGGGTTATTCTTGCTGGGTTATTTTTATCATGTGCTTTATTGTAAATCAAGACCATTGTTAACAGCAAATAAATGTTTATTTGACTGCAAAATAACTACAAACTCTTACATTTTTACAGTTCTAAGTTGCAAAATCATTTAAAGGACTGCTTACTGACCCAAGTATAAATATATTTATAAAATATCATAAATTATGCACATTGAAGTAACAATGTAACAGGTTGAATCAATTCGTTTGGATTTAAGACAGAATTTGTAATTTTACAGTATATAAATGAAATACTGAAATGTACATAAACAAAACTACAGCAGTGTAAGAAAAGAAACAATATAATTGTTAAATTAAAAGTAAAATCATTCATAGATGTGTAAAGTTTTTTTTAAAGAACAAATGTTTTAAGTTTCACAGAATGGAATGTATTTGACTAAAAATACTTCATTTATTAAAGTTACTCGTCGCAAACAAAGATGTACAAAGGATTCGAACAGGAGAGGATTCATCCATTTGAAAAATGACAGACTACAGGAATTCCCATAGAAGCACATTGCCTGGGGTATTTATTTTCAAGCACTTAAAATGCCTTTAAACCAGAGACTGTAAAAAATATGCAAGTAGTGTCTGTGACGTCACCCACTGGTTTGTGAAGAGCATTTTTGAAGCTTAAAGTAGGCGGTGCGTGCCATCGCCATCTTGGCCGAATTGCAGTTTAAGTCACTTCCGTACTCAGAGAGACTGATTGAGAAAAAAGATTGAGAGATCTGCTGCATGTTTCCCATGGTCAGGACGAAAGGAAAGGGTTTCGAGGATTCTGTCCAGAGAAGAAGTTCCACCACATTTGTTGCAATCTACAAAAGAGGAAAAAACTTTTAGTGGTCTGAACTGAATTATCAGATTTAAGTATTCAGAAAACCATGTGGGCCAAGTGAATTATAAATTTTATACAAATTATAAGGCTTTCTTTTGCATCCCTGGCCGCATTTTTTTTTTCCAAAAATGCAATGGCCTTTTGTCAGTTTGCATAAGACTTTGGTGTTACACTCCTTTAACTGTTGTGCCAACAACAAAGGCCACACAGACTGACAAATAGGATGATCTGACTATAAAGAATAAAGTGCTGCAGAACTAAAATGTAGCAAACAATTAAGACATTCCCAATACATTTTAAATAGGAATTATTAAATGTTATACTTACTGGCTGAAGTTGTATGAAGGTCTTGCTAGCCTCATCAATGGATGGACGTAAAAACTATGCACACTCTAGAAAGAAAGAATTGGAAAACAACATCACATCTAATCTCTGCAAAAACATAATATCTCTGATACAGTATCAGCCACAGATCAGAGGGTTGGTCAATATAAATTTGAAATCACAGACAACCCAAAAATATTATGAAATGAATATAAAATAGTAACTAAATACGACTCAATAACACATCTAATTTCATATAACACATATAAATGTTTGTTAACCGATAGTCACTTCCACGCAGCCTCCGTCTTGGTGACAAATACGTTTATATTTTCAAGTTCATGTCCAAACACTTAAATTATTGTTTCATTTTAAAAGAGAGGAACAAGCAATATACATACAAGACACCGGTTCTTGGAAACGCTGTTTCGTTTTCATTTATCGACGCGTTACCTGCCGTACCGACTGTGAAGTGAATGTGCTGCTTGTCCCTGCCTTAGGCTATGTTTACATTAATGCGTTTATGCTTTAAAACGCGTTACTTTTGCTACGTTTACGCCTTTCATCTACACTACATCACCGTTTTCGACCCTCATAAATGGATTCGTTCGCAAACGCTGAAGACCCTGTTTTAGTTTGAGAACTCAGACGTTGCTCTGAGTGTAAATGAACGTAGACGGACTCTTATGTAAACGAACAGCTGATATTAACATGACAGCGCATCATTTTCAAAGTAAAGTTTATTTTATTGATGTAAATGTTGGTTTGCAACAGAGGTTTTGCCAAAAATAGTAAACATCTACCAACCAGCTAACGCTATATCGGATTGTTTTAACATGTATCCTTATAGATAATGTCTGTTTTATATTTGAGTATTGTTGGGTTTAATGTGTTTATGTTTTGTTTAAATTTAGTTAGCTTACGAAAGATAGACTGTCATTTTATACGCCATATAGGCGTTGCAAAGGCCAATATGAAGGGAGAATTGTAATGGGTAAGACATTATTTTCCAGTTTAATGTAAGTTTTGTTTGCTACTTTAAAATGAATTTCGTTTCAGATAATTGGTCTCTTAATTTTCATCGATGTTTTGTTGATAAGTTTTGTGAATATAAATTAATAAAAACAATAAACTCAACGTCATTAATATAATGCTCGTTTAGACGCTTGGCTTTTAGCTATTTGTGTGTTGCTAGCGGAGGACGTGCACGGACCTCGCACACTTTTAAAAATTAATGCAATAAGCATTTCTGGTAGGCTAAAGCAATACTTCACTTCTTATATGTTTGATTGAAGTTTGCATTTGCTGAAATTTATTTTTGCTTCAAGTTCGCTACTGTTTAGAATGCTTTCTTTTTAAATCATAAAGACCTTTCTGTTTAGTTATAAAATCAAAATTAACCTATTAATCATATTAATATGTTGTAGGGGGAGATAGAACAGTATAAGTGTTTATGTTTTGTTTAAATTTAGTTAGCTTACGAAAGATAGACTGTAATTTTAAACGCAATATAGGCGTTGTAAAGGCCAATATGAAGGGAGAATTGTAATGGGTCAGACATTATTTTCCAGTTTAATGTAAGTTTTGTTTGCTACTTTAAAATGAATTTCGTTTCAGATAATTTGTCTCTTAATTTTAATCGATGTTTTGTTGATAAGTTTTGTGAATATAAATTAATAAAAACAATAAACTCAACGTCATTAATATAATGCTCGTTTAGGCGCTTGCGCTTTTAGCTATTTGTGTGTTGCTAGCGGAGGACGTGCACGGACCTCGCACACTTTTAAAAATTAATGCAATAAGCATTTCTGGTAGGCTAAAGCAATACTTCATCTCTTACTATGTTTGATTAAAGTTTGCATTTGCTGAAATTTATTTTTGCTTCAAGTTCGCTACTGTTTAGTACTGTTCACTTGAATGCTTTCTTTTTAAATCATAAAGACCTTTCTGTTTAGTTATAAAATCAAAATTAACCTATTAATCATATTAATATGTTGTAGGGGGGAAATAGAACAGTATAAGACTTTCCCAAACACATTTTTATAGGTTCAAAAATAGTGTCTGTTATAGTTGCCAGCAAAGGACCCATGTATGACTTTTTGTCAATATCGCACACCCCTAGGCTGCGTAAACGTGCAAAGGTAAGCTATTATTAGAGTAATAAGTTATTTTACACTTATATGCGCATGCCCAGTTACGTGATTGGTCATGTTTCATGCGTTTATTGTGGTGTATAGTGTGGATGAAGATTCTCTTAAAAATGCCAGTATAAACGAGGATCGTTTTTATTTTAAAATGCCGTTTTAAAACGCAAATGCTCTAATGTAAACATGGCCTAAGTGACAGAGTAGACGCCGGCGGCGAGCCGAGCCTCCGTGATCCTCCGCCGCGCCGGTTAACATGTGCTCGCGCCTTGCGGTCTGTCTTTACATATCGAATGACAAGAAAGCAACTCGTTTGTCACTAAATTTAATTTAACAGCGTCGCTATCGCTTGTTAAGCTGGGAAAGGGAAAACTGTGCGGGTGTGTGACACAAGAAGCCGAAGTGGTGGTTGCGGAGGTCTACTCGGTACCGGTTTTGACTCGCTTTGTTAAAGGCTTACAGAAATTGTCATGAGTTAACGTAATCAACCGTGTGATGGGGATTTTGTAACACCGATTTTATTAATTTTATTAATATGCCATATCAAACATCTTAGAACGATTATTCGAGTCAATTTGTGTAAATGGCGATCTGAGGTAACAGTCGTCATTCCTCCAAATTACACCCGTCGTCTTAGTCTGTATAAATTAACACGTTGCTGTCTCGCAAAATGTTATAATCTTGTTTATATTCATGAAATGTTCACAAAAACATATAAACTTACCTTGAAACAACTGCTTCCAGTGACTCTGTCCTTTCACGACGACCGTTGCTGAGCACATTCAAACATCAAGGGCGCGAAGCACATGAGCCTCTTCAAACAACCCAACATAATAACCCAGCAGTTTTAACCCAACACCTAGAAAACTGAAACTACCCAAAAAGTGTTTAAAATGTAAAAAAATAACCCAGCAAAACAACCCAACAGACTCAACCCAGCATTTTGGGTTAAAAAATAACCCAGCCATTTTTAGAGTGTAATAAAACTTAACACCATAATAAAAAGAAATTCTGGATAGCTATTGTAATTGTTGGTTATAATGTTGTTTTCGTACTTGAAGTTTTTGTAATTGGGTGATTCTCACAAAAACTTGGTTTTAAAAATGTCAAGCATGAAAATGTAAAAAAATTTACTTTTTTCCCACCAGACATTGAAAAACAAAGTCTGGAGTAAATGGGAACATTAATTTAAAAACTTTTACTTATCATTTAACACTTTTTGTAACATAATTTAAAAAATTAGTCCTAAAAAATCTTGTTACCACAACAGTCAGAAAACATCAACACTGACATATTTTCCAAATGACATGACAAACCTGAAAGAACATAATTTGGAGATTCTGCACATGCATTTAAAATCAAAGTATTATGCTTCTATTAATTAAATTAACATTTAATAAGCATCTGTTGCGGTAATGATAATCAAAATGTTGTGTAAGCATTCTGACAAGACAATATTTCAAATTAACTTAAAAAAATGATCTTACCTGGTAGCCATCTTGAAGTAACTGGTCCATGTGCTTGGTCACTCAAAATCAAACTTTATTAAAATTCTGTATGTGTGCTTAAACTGTTCTCAAAAAGTGTTGCGGAGGATGAGAACATCAGGCATGGACACATCATTTTCCTAATTTTTCATTATTATTATTATACATGAATATTCAGTAATTTTTTTTTTCTGTCATCTAAAGTAGTCTAGCAAAACATCAATTTATTTTTTTCTTAATATTTTTGTGTTAATTTGATTAAATTACAACATAATGCATGTTTAAACACAGCCGGACACATTGCGGTAATGAGAATTTCAGCAGAAAATGAGATCAAATTTACAATGATAAATTCTTATGTTGAAATCACACATTGTGCAAGGTAGAACACAGTATTGTGTTAATTCTGATGCTTTTTAATGTTACTATATTACACATTTTAAAGCTAAAATCATTAGTGCCGTGGTGTTTCAATGGTTTCGTGAGAATCACCCAATTATGTTTTTCTGATCTATTAAAGTAATAGGGAAAAAATAAGGTTAGCGCAATTTGAGGATACACTGTCAGAAAAAAATGGTCCCTATAAACATGCTGGTTTGTTTTAACCCAAGGCTGGGTAAATATTGGACTGAACACATGTTGGGTTATAAATAACCATATGCTGAGTTGTTCTAATGCAAATAGTTGTTCCAACAACCCAGTGTAGGTTTATTTATAACCGAACATGTGTTCTGTCCAATATTTACCCAGCCTTGGGTTAAAAACAACTCAGCATTTTTTAGAGTATAGCTGTCACTGCAACAGTACCCTTCAAAAAGTAAACCTTTTTACCCAAAGAGCTCATATTAGTAACTCAGAGGTTCATAAGGCTATCAAAGAGTGCATCTAATGTATATACTTTAGTACTTCACAAGTACATATTGTATAAACATCTGTACCTAAATAGTACAAATTAGGATCTTTTAAAGAGTACCACCCAAGTGCATCTTTTTTTTCTTACAGTCATACATGTCAGACAACAAAGTAAAAATACACTTTGCAGAACATAAGTATGTCTAAAGTGTCACATGTGTATGGTGTAGATGACAACATTGCCTGACTTAATTCACTTACATTTCTAATTTATCTGTTTGTTTATTTACCGTTGCACTTGGATGAGAAGGTTAATTATCTGTAATTGTGCATGAAGACAGTATTAGCCAGCACAGCTAAGCATTGGCTTAAGATAACCGTGTACGTCGCATCCCAACACTCACATTCTGCTCCATGTTACGGCTGTGGGACGGCTCAGCTGAATTATAGTTTCCTAGCAACAACCTAGAGAGAGCGAGGCAGAGCGAGAGAGGGAGGGAGGGAATGTGTCAGGAGTAAAGGAGGTGATTTGCTGGGGGGAGTGGCCAAAAACCCAACAACTGTTGCCAGATCAGTAGCGTCTCTGTCCGTCTCTGTTTGCGTGTGGATGATCGGTCGGTGTAGGTCACGGCGAGTGTGCGTGCATGTGTGTGTTTGTGAGGAGGAGGACTGGGATAATCTGTGGCTATACGATAACCACGCGTCCACAGGAACACCGCATCTGCCAGGGGTGTGAAATTTGATTTCACCTGTTGGACCGTGGTGAGGGTGGGGATCCTGGAGGGAGACGGGGACTCTAGGTCCTGGACGTCCTCAGCCGATGGGGGCTTAACCAGCAGAGAGGAGAGAAAAGATGGATGTTCAGCAGTGAGCAGCGGGGTAAGAAACAGAGACACACTGTGCTGTGCTTTGATCTGAACTGGGAGAGAGAGAGTTGATGGTGCTAAAGGGGAAACGAGTGCTGCAGTCAAGTAAAGTCTATTGTCGTTACTTTAATATGGGCTCCCAAAAACTCCATCTTTCTCGCTATTATTATCTCATGTTCTTAACCTCTTTCCTGTGAAGGACGTATGTAGATGATGCATTAGCTTCTTCACTGAGCATTACTGTGTGTACTGTACATTAAATGTAGGGGTTGTGTCGTTGTATTGGACCTACATGACATTTTTTGGGAGGTTGCGGACTACCCGGTGGCTTTATTTGTTAAATTTTTAAGATGTAAGTGTAGAATTACAAGATCAGCTAAGATTCGGTACATGATCTGGAGGATCTAACAGTGTGCTGGAATTCGGTCGGTGTAAGACTACACCTGCACTTGCATGACAAGTTGAATGAATGACTAGAGCTTGGCTGGATTGTGTGGTAATCTGTTGTGTGGTGAAAGAGGTCATGCTATTGAAATGCTAATCAGATGTGCGCGGGACTTGGTGTGTGTGTGTGTGTGTGTGTGTGTGTGTGTGTGTGTTTAGGCGGCTTGGACTGTGTGTATCCAACAGTGTGTGTGTTCTCATCTGGCATCGCCTAGCGTACAAACGTTGGTGACCCCATTGTTTGAGTTTTTCTTAAGAGCATGCCTGGTAAAAGTAGATGGTACTTGCAGTTTTTTACACATTGTGAAGTGAAATGGAACTAATAGTCTACAAAACAAGCAAACTTATTGATTGTTTTGGTAGGCGCTTGTCCTCATAAACTTAAACAGTTAATACTCCGTCTCTTGGGAACATGGCTAATGGTGGTCTCGGAGTTGCTGTGGGGTTAGGGGGGCTGTCTGAACAGAGAGTTAAGTGGTCGATGGGGGAGGCACTATGGAGTTTCGAATGCAGTTGAAAAGTTTGACAGGAGTATATAAAAGATTGGGGGTGGATTGGTGGGGATTTCGGACCACCTGCTGATAATCTTTGTCCCAACTATGTTTTTATAAATGCATGTGTGGTTGGTGTGTTTCTTAGTGTTTCAGTATTATTACATCTTTGGCAAGGAGGTTTTGGAAAGGTCAAGGAACAATAGCAGAGACATTCATTGAAATTCCTTCCCCTGGTGCCTGCTTTTACCCCTCTGCTGGTTTGTTTTACCAGCGATTTTCAGTCAGAATTTTATTGGCTTGACAGTGGATACTCTTGTAAATGTGTTACTATAAAACCAACATGATCTCACAAAGTTCCGTGGTATAGTCACGGAATATTTTGCTCATTTATCCGTGTAATTATCACGGATCTCCACATTTTCCGTGTCCGTACCACGGACTTTCTTTTCTGTGTCAGTTTCACGTATTGGTTACTCAATTATTTTTCCTATTTTTATACCATTGTCGCTTGGTTTTGGGGTTAGATTTGGGGTTTGGGTTAGGATGTCACTTTAACTATTGGTTTATACTATTTTTCCGGATTTTTAAACAATTGTCGCCTGATGTTAGGGTTAGAGTTGGGTTTGAATTAGGATGTCATTTTATTTAACAGTAAGTCATTCTAACCTCAAACCCAAGTGACAATGGTAAGAAAATAGGAAACACAATTGAGTAACCTATACGTGAAACTGACATGGAAAAGAAAGTCCGTGGTAGGAACACAGAAAAATGCGGACATCCGTGAAACTGACGGATAAATTAGCAAAATATTCTGTGACTATAATACGAAAATTTGTTAGATCAGGTTGATAAAACAATTTGTGTTCAGTTACTTCTATACCATAAATGCAGCATATACAGTATGACATTAATTTTCATACCCCAATGTGTTATACAAATCTTAAAGAGCAACTATTTCATTGCTAAAAAACAACGTTATTTTGTGTATTTGGTATAATACAATGTGTTTGCGTTAGGGATGTCAAAATATGCAATTTCCCATATTCGATGATCATTTAAATTAACGATCAATCAATCGAATAATCGTTAACAGTAATAGTGCAATAAGCCATTACAGCAGTGACATATAGCCAATGACATAAAAGTGTGCATAAAAATGCCAGCTTCCTCACGCGAATTAAAAGTTTTTATTTTGTCTAAATAACATGCTAGTGGGATTGTAAAATGAGTCAATGTAGTTGGTGTTTTGATAAAAATCATCAATTGAATCTCGTAATAAAATATAATGACTAATAGACACAGTAAACTCCGCCTCATAACGAGCACTCCGCACAGTCGGATGAAAGTCTGTGCGTCCATGACAAAATAAGTTTTCATTATCATCAAGTGTTATTTTTCTAGTTGTTCACCTTGCTTTCTGAGTCGTTGATACATCACTTGTTGTAATTATATCCAAGAAGTACACAAAGGGCACTTTTCCCGTCGTCACCTCAGCTTTAGACCTGCGGCGTACTTTCAGCAAAGATGCTTATGTTATAAGACTTCAACCTTCCATTAGAAAATCCGTTTAGCCTCAGCCAGTAATGATGATGATCAATGATATATGTTGTGGGCGTTCAGAGTGTAACGACAGTCAGTTACAGTTTACATTTAACAGTTTCTTGCCAGAATGTAAGTTTTACATTTTAATCTGTTTATTAAAAACGGCTTCTGGTCTCCTTTCCTGTGTAAAGCAGCGTTAGCAGCGTTGCTATGCTAATCTTGCAGGCTTCCCTGAAGAGGGTCTTTGCTTTCAGTATCCTAACTGTGTTTAGATTTTCGGCATCGGAACCTCTCAGATCCACTGCGGATGCCATTTCGTTGTGTTAGCAGCCAGCCTCGTCTCGAATGAGGTTATAAAGCCCAAGTGAGTGTTTGGCATCAAGCATCGTTGTGATCATGGCTAGTTTAACTTCTTCGGGCTTGTTTATTTTTTTCACCAGATGTGTATGTGCTTTGCGCAGGCGCCGGACACACGTGCTTGCTTTGTCGACAATCGTTAATTTTTATCGATTTAATTCTTATCGACAATTAATCAAAGATCGATTAATTGTTAACATCCCTAGTTTGCGTGGTTTATGGTTAAAAAAACACATTATTTTCCACATACTGTACATTTTTGTAGCTCCAAATGTCACTCTTTTGTTGAAATGCACGGATTTGAAAAGCTCTGTGTCCCTGATTGGCCTGCTAATCTGTGTGTTGTGATTGGCCTGAATACCTCTGACGTCAGCCGGAAATGTGTCGCTCCTTACCATGTTTGAAAGATTCAGTCACAATGCAATGCTAACAGGAGTTAATTTACAGGCTAAAGTGGGAGGAATTATGATAAATGTCGGTCTTTCTTACATCATCAATCCAAGGAAGTACACTGTTTCGTACAATCCGTTTGTTTGTTGTAGTCCAAGAAAAGAGATTTACGTTGGAGACAATAACTCGCGTCATTGTTTACTTTGGGGTTTGTACCTTTTGCATATCGTTAACATGTACTAATACACACTTACACACCAAAGGAAACGTCAAAACGTGAATTGGACAATATGTGTTCTTTAATTTAATAATATCATGTTATGAATTTGTATACTGGAACTTTAGTGCTTATACAGTCCTTTATGGGGCTATTACATTGCATAGTACGGCCCGGGCCAGGTACAGCTCAGTTTTGGGGGGGTTTTATTGTGTACAGTACATAGTACCTGATACTTTTTTCAATACCACTTCAGTTGAGGTTCCAAGCGAGTCGTACCGATACTAAATGTGATGTGAGGTCGCTGATTGGTCAGAAAGAATCGTCTCTACCAGTGTCATTGCTAAATGCAAAATTAGCTTATCCTTGTGCCGTCGAGCAAAACACAAAAGTATGTCTTATTCACTAAACGTGAATTCAACCGTGTAGCACATAATAAATATTGTGTTCCTGTAGTAAAGTTGTAGGACATTGCATTGTCAGCGCAAAAGTTTGCAGGTTCAAAGGGAACACATATACTAATAAAATGTAATGCACTGTAGTCGCTTTGGGAAAAAGTGTCTGCCAAATCCACAAATGTAAATAAATGTCTTCCACTTCTTAGAAAATAATTATTATATCTCAGAAATTGTATTAAAAGTTGATTCAGTAATAATAGATACATTGATTTAAGATCTTCTGTCTACTGCATTTATTAACAGATCTGACATCTTGGATATTGATCTGCTGTAAAGAATGAGTTTATGGTCAAGGGCACCATCTGTACTACCACTGCATAAACACCATAATGCCAAGTCCAGCAAAACATATAATTCAGTGTTATAGTTTAGACAGAAGGTTCATTGCTTTTTAGACACCGTAAAACCCAATTATGTGGTGCTCTTGCTCTGAAGAGGTCTGCTGAAAAAAGAGATGAGTGAAAGAGATTAACAAAGTCTTCAAGACAGATCTTTACATTTCTGTAGCTTTCAGTTTTTCTGTTTATTAATAGGCCCCACTGACCTCCATAATAGGAAAAAAGAATACTATAGAAGTGAATGGGGTTTGCGAACGGTTTGATTTTAAACATTCCTCAAAATATCTTTATTTGTGGTCATCAGAACAAAGAAATGTATATGAGAGTGAGTAAATGATAAAAGAGTATTTTTATTTTTGGGTGGACTATCCCTTTAAGAACAATATTCTATACACCATTTGTCCAACATGTCTCGCGTTCAGAGGAACTCCTACACATATTGCATAATAATCATGCAATTTACCAAGTGCCCCTTCAGTATTGATTGTGTAACTGCAGCTCCCAGTGATTTTTCTATTTGTGTTGGTTGACTTAACGGTTCAAAGTCAGTAAAGAGTTCAAAGGTGTTTTGCATTGATATTGTCCAGAGAAAGGTGGCTGCCCTCACATCTAAAGCCCTGAGTGCTGGATTATGACTCATGGCTCCCTGTAAATCCACACTGTCTTTTGTCTGCTTAGTACTGTGTGTAGGCAGCGAGCTGGCCAGCGATCAGTCCACTGAGATATCAAACAAAACCAGTCAAGCGGACTTGATATGGAAAATGAGCTGTTAGCATTGCTGTTCATCAATATGTGATTTGTTTTAGATGTGTTGGTGTCCCAACCAGGCTTCTCTAGCTGGTGGACCAGGATAACCAATGCTGTTAACTAGCAAAACATGCTGGTCAACCTGCTTCTGCCGAAAGATACTGGTTAAATTGCTACTGCATGGCTACCAGCTAAACCAGTATCTGACCAGCACTAATGCTTAAGCTGGTTGGGCTAGGAAATAAACCTGGTATTAATAAATCATTGGTGAAGGTTGAATGAAAGTCATGTTTATGTACACCCTTGACAATTCATGTGGGAGACACTTGAAAGACCATAAATATGCTGATGCTTTTTGGAGTGCTGTGTTTGTTAGTTTGTGTGGGTTGCTGTAAACTTGAGATAAATGATCAGACGTTCTCATCTAGATTTATAGACTGCATCTATCAACTAACCAAATGCGTTTGTCTAGACATATAAAGGAAACAAGTAATAATGTATGTGCCCTGTCTTCTGCCTCAGCTTGCTCTTCTACATCTATTCATGTGTGATGATGTGTGAGATACAAAAGGTGGAATACTCCATCTCACTGTGCTCTCTGTTATAATGCTTCTCATAGACTCCACAGCCCAAAACTTCTCTATTATTTATAGATCAGAGAGCTATTTTCTGTTCTGTTTTGCTGGTTTAAAAGGATAGTTCAGCCAAAATTGAAAATTTTGTCATTTACTTTTTGTTGTTCTAAACCGTTATGAGTTTCGTTATTATGTTGAGCACAAAAGAAGATATTTTGATAAATGGTGGTAACCACACAGTGGATGATAGTACTTATTAACCTCCATAGTAAGAAAACATAAATACTTTGGAAGTCAATGGGTACCGTCAACTCTGTGATTATCATTATTTATCAAAATGTCTTCTTTTGTATTTAACAAAAAAGAAAGAAAAGCATACATGTTCAAAACAACATGAGGGTGAGTAAATGATGACATAATTTTATTTTTTGGTGAACTACCCCTTTAAGTTATATATTTAATACAATGTATAATTGTAATTTTATAAAGTGTCACCACGGATGGCTTGCTTTGATTGGAAATGAATGTCAGGCCTGTTCTTTGCATTATTTAATTAGCTATTCCCAAGTTATTTCTAATTCAACAACCTCCTCATAATAGCACCCATTTAAAACCAACACTACACCTTAAAAAATGGTCAAGATATGTACGCCAGCTGTCATTGGGCAGTACCCTTTAAAAAAGGTCCTAATTATTTACCATTTAGGTTCAGATATGTATAAATGTGGCACCAATATATACCTTTGAGGTACTAATATGAACTCTTTTGGTACAAAGCTTAATTTTTTGGAAGGGTACAGGCACAGTAACAGCTGGGGTATTTATTTGGACCATTTTTTTCTGACAGTGTACAAATACATCCTCAACCTCAATCTCTCTGCAGATACAAGCAGACATTTAAGATTTACAAGGTAGAATTTAATGTGCTATGAACTTGATCATAAAGAAATAAAATGTTTAAAGGTGCCAAAGAATGCATTGAAATAATATGTTCAATTGTGATATTTATATAGAAGTTATGTAACTTTATTAAGTGCAACAATTATCCAAAAATGGTTTTACATGTCCATTTACAACCCTAGGATTTGACCTTTAAATAACATAGTCTATTTTTACCCTATTTGGAAGGGTCATGAATAATAATATTTAGCTCTGCTCTGCTCAGAGGCTCATGCCAGCTCACATTAGTAAACAGACCTTATATGTTTGAGCCTGTATCAGATAAAAATACAGATTTTTAGGAACAACTAATTTTTTTGAGATTGTTAATTGATGTTTCTGAGTGGTAAGTTTGTGTTTTTTGTATGGACCTGCAAAATGTAATTGTAAGGTTAATAGTAGAACTTTAGCCTATACGCTAGCATATAGCATTAACTAGCATGTAGCTCTAACTCTCCAATCACAACTTTGTTTTTAGCATTTTAACAACTTTGTAATTAATTTAATGTGTAATTTAAAGTTGGGGTGTACATCTCGACTGTGACGTCACAGTTGGTGTTATGTTGAGATTGGCCTGTTTTCCAGCTGTCTTTTGCATGCACGATGTTTACATGTAAACAAGGAAACAAACACGTTTGTGGCTCACAATATGTCATTACCATGTACAGAGCTCTTATTATTCATCTATGCCTAGGTAAATACAGTTTTTTTTATTCTATTACACCTTTAAAGGTATAGTTCACCCAAAAATGTAGATTGTGTCATCATTTACTCACTCTCATGTTGTTACAAACCTGTATAAATGTATTTGTTTTGACCGATCAAACCGATCAGAGACCCTATTGATTTCCATAGTTTGGGGTCAATGGGGTCTCCGATTGGTTTGGTTATAAACATGTCTCAAAATATCTTCCTTCATATTCATCAGAACAAAGAATATTATACAGGTTTGAGAATTTTCATTTTGAGTGAACTATTTAAGCTGGTTTATAAAAGGAGATTGCCTTTTAAACTTAGAATATGTAAGTGTTTGATTACACAATTAAAATCGATGGAATCCCACATGCATCGCACAACAATACAGAAGCCTTCGTTCGGCATAGAAGAGTGAATGTTTGAATCGATACCAGGCTGGAAATTCAACAGCAGGAGTCACTGGCTGTTTAATCATGATCATACTTTTCTTGGTAAGCAGCTCAGCCTATTGATAGCAATATGAACACACTGTTATAATATAGCACTTAATGTCATCACATTTGGATAAATCTTTGATTATAAGATTTAATTCTGCTCTTAGCAATACTGCACTGAGATCTGGGCGTGTCAGCAGTACTGCAGCATTACAGTATTAGTCCATCATGGTAAACTTAAAAAAGACACATGCACAAATATGTATTAGCTTTTATTTTTATTCATTAAAGTGAAGCAAAATATCATTGTGATTTTGTATTTTGTTTGTAAAACACCTGTGCTAATGGGATTTGGCACATCTTTGAGTAAATATGTCATTTAATCAAACTGCCTCGTCACTACTCTATATACTCTATATAATTTGATCATGGATGAAAATCTCATTTACACACAGAGTTCCAGTTTAAAAGTATGAAAATTTGATGCAAAATTACTTCTGTTGTTTTACTCTTACTGTTTACTGTAGGTAAGAAATGCAACTGCATCTTATGTGTGCATGTTTAAAGTAAAATGCATGGTTTTAAACCATTTGTTTATTTGTGTATTCTTTTGTCTATAAGCTTACTTTAAATGAGTTTGGTTTAAATGTGCATGCATGCATACTTCACAAGACAGTCTGTCAGTAACAGCATGTAAATAATGAATGCTAAGTCTAGGGATTCCAGACGGTGCTGTAAAGGGGGGCTGGCAGATTCAGGTCGTTTTGAACCAAAAAGTATCCGCGTTTAAAAGTCATTTATCTGAGCTCTCACTGCAGGAGACCCCCTGCTCCTCCTCTCATTACTACAGTTAAAGCGTATCTGAACATTCTGCATTTATCACAGTCTCTTATCAGCGGGAAAAAACCCTATTGTACTGTCAAAGCTTCACATTAAGACTATGCAGATGTCAGTCAGTTATCTGCTTCCGCTGTTATCTCCAAAGATGCATCCCTGTGTAAGGTCCTGTACTGTGCCCATTATTTACATTTCCTTTTCTGAGGTCTAATAGACTAGGGAAGCATTTTTCTTCAAGGACATTTTTATATGGGTTACTGCTGAGTGGCTAGTGCATTGGATTAGGTAAAAGCAGAGATAGATGGTTATCTGCACTAGCTATACCGCAGGTTTAAATGACTGGACTCTGGTCAGGTCTGCACGGGTGGGGAGGTGAATTTGAATGAAAGAAAGAATAGCAAACAAGATGGAAAATTGACATTTAAGTAGATTAAAAATACTGATCTCCTGAAAATGAAATCATTTTCCATGGCATCTTTATAGTAATGGTGAAGAAGATGATTAAATGATTTATTATGGCATAAATGAACGCCTTGCTGTGCACAGACCCTCTCTGAGACCGAGTATGATCTCCTCTGTCATATAGGGTTGTATTGGGATTGAAGTAATGTTTTCAAGCAGATGTGTGTGCATTGCTGTTCCCATTGTTCCCCAGAATGGCGTAAAGACTTAATGAGCAGCAATAACTCAAAGCTTTAATGATGCCTGAATAAAACTTCCAATCCGCACATGCATTGTGCAAATACAAAAATACTTAAAAGACAAAGAAATTATGTGAATATTATGTTCACACATACTGTATATCTGTTAAGACTTGGCAGCAATTAATCAATCCTTCTTTATTAAGATTCTTCTCTGTCTGTAAAAATAACAATGCTACCGGACATCGGGTTTCACTGTCCTTCTGCCATTGAGGTGTGATGTGAATTTTAATCTAAAGTAATCTTGTAAGTAATAAGAGTGAGAGATGTACGTTTTATCAGTCCGTGCATGTGAATCAAATCATTGACTTTACCAGATGAGCTACTCAAAAAAAAAATGAACTTTCACTTATGACAATTTTACTTAATTCTTTCATGTTGTGATTACTTAAAAAAAAACAATTTAATGTGAACTTAAATGAATCTAGTTAATTCAACAAAAAGTGTGTCTTGTCAGCTTTACTTAAAACTTATTTGTTCAGCCAACATAACATTGTTGCATAAAAGTAACAGATTAATAATACAGCATTGCATCTCATTGGCTGAGGATTTTGCAGTGTATTATGGGTAATTGCTGTTCTGGCACCCTCTTGGAGAAGTGTAGCACCATTAGATGGGTACGTGAGTAATAAGTGGCCAAATTTGAGTCAATTAACTCGTTCTGATAGAACAAAACAAACAAATGGTTTGGAATGTAACATTGCATTACAAATATGTTTGTGATATGTTTGATAAACTGTAATAAAAAAAGGTCTATATGATGAGTTGTATTGAGCAGCTGCACCTTTATTGATTGATATGGTGTTATGGACTTCTTTAAGGGGGTGGAGTTTATAAAATGGCATTATTACATTTTTCGTCATCAATAATTACATTTTTCATATACAATTAACTCAATTTTTATTTGTTGACTCTTCTAAGGTTTGTTGAGTTTACTTAAACTTTTGTAAAATGAACTAAATTATTGTTTGTTGAGATTACTTAAACAGATTGCGTGGAACCTGTTGGCATAATATTTTTTATTAAACCCAACATTTAATTTTTTTGAGTGACAAGACGATCAAAATATTTATATTTTTTATTTGTCTTGTTTATACATGAACATTTTTAACACCCGTTTACCATGATGGTTATGTCCTGCCCTATTTCTGGTGTATATATGTCATGGTTTCTTTTGAAGTTGATGTTCAACGTTGCCATAACCTTCGACCTCTGGCACACAGCAAAATAACCAGTGTTAAATGTACACAGCTGGTGTTTATATGAGTAACACCAGATCTGGTGGTCCCCATATATACACCGGCAGTGTTGATTTAACACTGGTGATTTTGCTGTGCACTTTTTTGCAGTTTTAAAGGAACAGCATGTAAGAAATGTACATCAATTAATCATAAAATGGCCCTGAAATGTCACTAGACATTAAGAAATCATTTTCATTTCACATACTTATATCACTGACAACAGTGGTCTGGCCAGGATATTGTCATTTAAAAAGTGGAGTTGCAGCCCTCAACTGATGCTTATGTTGTCATGTTGTGTATTGGCCACCAGTTGTGTGATTGCAGTACCAGTTTTAGTCACAAGTTTTGTGATTGCAATACCAGTTTTGGCCACAATCCTACATACTGTTCCTTTAATTTCCCATTCTAATCAGTAAACCAAACTTTAAGTGTAAGCAGGCTTTCCTTTCTGTTTTATTGTACATGAATAGGTAATTTATCAGCAATATGTTTTTCTTGTAGCATGGGAATGGCGGTGCGGGACCCCCAGTCATCGTGTGCACGCGGCCATATCCCGAATGCCAACTGTATTCTGACGAGGAAGGACTGGGTGGACGGGACGCACAAGAGTCAGACATGGACAGTGGTGGAGACAGCGGGGCAGGATCAGAGTCATCAGAAGGAGGTCGCCATGATGATAAAGAAGAAGGGATGGGCGGACTCTTTCTGCACGGAAACAGGTCAGTATCATGAGTGATGTTTTGTTAATGTAGTCTGGATGGTTCAGCGGTTCCTCCGGTGATGTCCGTGTCTCTGTCTGCAGCTGTGGTCAGATGGTCTTATCGGCAGCAGCTTCAGTGATCTCAGTGGAGGAACAGTTTGAGGACTATGGAGAGGGAGAGGACGTGGACTTCACGCCCAGCAGTCCCATCCCTGATGATGACACGCGCACCAATGGATTCTCTGATCTGGGTTCCTCTCTGCCCTCCAGGTACACAGCTTAAATGAAGGCCACAGTTTGCATGGCCACCAATAACTATGAATCAGTTTTTTCTATACCATGGATGTTTTATAGTCATTCCCATATGCCAAGACTATATCATACTATTAATTACACATCCTTAAACCTTTTTTTTATTTGTGCAGTGCTGGTCAGACGCCTCAGAAGATCAGGCATCTGTACAACAGTGAGCTGTTGGATGTTTACTGCTCTCAGTGCTGTAAAAAAGTCAACTTGCTCAATGACCTTGAGGCCAGACTCAAGAACCTTAAAGCTAACAGGTACTGTAAAACTCAACAGACATGATGTGCATTTAATTGGTGGCAACAAATAATGTGTACAGTATCAAATACAAACTTTTGGTCTGTTTTTCCAGAAAAGAAACATGAAAATTATATGTTTAGGGGTTAATTTTCTCAAGTTGGTGTGTAAATGTCCAGGTCTCAAAGTAAACCTATCTCTTACTTTGCAGTGTCTATAGTTCATGCTGAGCAACATAGCACTACACTTTTGATAGTTTTCTTTATGTCTCATTGTTTCCTCTAGATAAAGCTTGGTATATTTTTATGAGTGTCTTTAATCACTGTGGTCTGTCAAAATCGGAGGCTTTATCGGAGAAGGGTTTCATCAGAGGACCTGTTACCATAGCAACAATGTTCCCGTCAGGGCTTTACTAATCTCTCTGAATGTTATCAGACAGTAAGGAAAAACTGAGACACTAAAAAAAAAATGCCTGGGGTGTTTAAGTGGGTGTGTGTTGTGGGATTTAATGGAAACTGCTGAAATAATCCTTTTGTTATCATGGGGATGCCTAACAAACTTAGTACTTCAGAAAAAGTGGCACTGTAATCTTTTATCTGTACTGTAGCAAGGCTGAAATGCATTATGGGATTGTCAGGGCTCCACCTATGCTGCAGACACACTGTGGCATTATACTGCAGACAGAGAGGGCGTGTGCAGTACCGAGCTGTGCAATGTCCTGCTCTCCGTGTGAATAGGTATGATGAGGAAGTGGGATCATGTGGAATTCTGTGGCCTTTCTCAGTTAATCCCCGGATATTTTCATTTAAATCCTCAGCCGCATGTTTTGCAGCTAAATGCTGGAGTTAAAAAACATGATTGGCAAACAGTTGGGTATCGCAAATGCATTAAACGCAAATAGATTAACTGTAGATATTTTGCTGTTAGATGATGTTAATAATTTTAACATTTTTGATTGTTTTCAAAAACTTGAATGTTAATTTTTTTAAGTATCTAGCTATTTTAATAAGCCACGACAACACTTGACATTGATTTTGTCAGCTGTCAATAGATGTACCCGTATCAGTACATTTAAAGGATTAGTACATTTTCTTTTAAAAAATTCAGATAATTTACTCACCACCATGTCATCCCAAATGTTGATGTCTTTTTTTGTTCAGTCGAAAATAAATGATGTTTTTTGAGGAAAACAATCCAGGATTTTTCTCATTTTAATGGACCACAACACGTAACAGTTTGAATGCAGTTTAAAGTTGTAGTATCAAAGGACTCTAAACAATCCCAAACAAGGCATAAGTGTCTTATCTATCGAAACGATTGTCATTTTTGACAAGTAAAATAAAAAATATGCACGTTTAAACCACAACTTCTCATCTATCTCCGGTCCTGTGATGCGCCAGCGCGACTTCCCGCAATACGTCATGACGTCAAGAGGTCAAAGATGATGTATGCGAAACTATGCTCCAGTGTTTACAAGTGTGGAGAAAGAGAACCGTTCCGACGTTGTTGTATGTGGAATGATACTAATTAATGTCTTTCTGTCAGTTTATTGTTTAAAATGGTCTGCAAATGTGTGTTTCATATATGTAAACACGTAACCTTTCCACGTCATTGCGCAATTGCGTGGGGTCGCACATTGGCTCGTCACACGGCTGGAGGGGGACGGGAAGTTGTGGCTTGGAAGTGCATGTTTTTTGTTTTTCTTGCCAGAAAAGACCATCGTTTCGCTAGATAAGACCCTTATGCCTCGTTTGGGTCCTTTGAAACTCTTTTGAAACTGCAATTTTAAACTACATTAAAACTGTTAAGTGTCGGGGTCCATTAAAATGAGAAAAATCCTGGAATGTTTTCCTCAAAAAACATAATTTCTTCTCGACTGAACAAAGAAAGACATCAACATTTTGAATGATGAGGTGGTGAGTAAATTATCTGTTTGTTTGTTTTTTAAGAAAATGGACTAATCCTTTAAAGGGATAATCTGGCGAAAAATAAAAATTACCCCATGATTTACTCAACCTCAAGTCATCCACAATGTACATGATTATTTTTTTTTAGACAAACACAATCAGAAGGCCTTTATTTATGCACTGGAGCTGTGTGGATTATGTCTGTGAATGATGGATATACTTTTTGAGCTTACAAAGTCAGAAGTTGTTCCCTTGTCCCTGTTTACTACCAAACCTTGGAAGAGCAAGGACATTTTTTAATATAACTGATTGTGTTTGTCTGGGAAAAGATAATCATGGACATCATGGCTTGAGGGTGAGTACATTTTCATTTTTCGCCAGAGTATCCCTTTAAGCGCATGTACAGTATGTGTGCTTGCTCTGAGTGTATCTGCCTTTGTTTGCAGATTGTCTGCTTGTGTCTTTGTTGGTTTGGTTAGGTACGAGTGCAGCAGAGTTGACTTTTATTTTAGTGAACAGTGTGGGCTCAGACCTGTGTGATATAACAAGAGATTGGGTTCAAATAAAGACGTGGGTGACACAGTTATATAAGCACAGGTTTATAATTAGACTGCAGGTATCCTGTATTTACTGAGGACATTTAAAGATGGCAGATTATTAGTGTAATCTCATGGCTCAAGATTAACTGACTGCAGTATGGGAGATTGGTCACTTGGGTCAACAGTAAATCAGTCATTAGATTTAAAACAAAGCAGACCAGCAGAACAGAACTTTTTCCATGTTTACGTGCTATAATTGGATCCTCTGTGCTTCTATCAATCTAGAAAATGTGAAAAAGAACAAACCAATAACTTAGTTTTGGTAAACCATTTTCTGCAAGCATGTGAAAAATATAGGTAATTGAAATTTGGCTCCCCTTGTGATGTCAGAAGGGGATAAAACTGCCCCTTTATCTGCACTATCCAACCACGACACTGGCATTTAGTGCAGAGATCAGCTTATTTGCGTGTTAAAGGATACACCCAAAAACGGCACATTTTTGCTCACACCTACGAAGTGGCAATTTAACATACTATAACAAATTATCTGTGTGGTATTATGAGCTAGAAATTTAAGTATGTACTCTGGATACACCATAGATTTATTTAACATTTTAAAAAAGTCTTGTGAAATGTCCCCTTTAAGACTGCACATATGAGTACTTGTGATTAACTTGGGGTCTTTGTATAGCATTATCTATATTACAGTTATAAACGTACAGTATATGAAGGAATGTTAAAATTTTAAAAGATGTTTTCAATGTCAGGAAAATATTGAGATAATGTTTTATGTATTTCAGTGCAATAGTTACAAAATGCATTATTTAAAGGAACAATATGTAGGATTGTGGTCAAAACTGGTACTGCAATCACAAAACTTGTGGCTTAAACTGGTACTGCAAACTCACAACTGGTGGCCAATTACACTACATGACAACATAAACATCAGTTGAGGGCTGCAACTCCACTTTTTAAATGACAATATCCTGGTCGGACAACTGTTGTCAGTGATATAAGTATTTGAAATGAAAATGATTTCTTAATGCCTAGTGACATATCAGGGCCATTTTATGATTAATTGATATAAATTTCTTACATACTGCTCCTTTAAGAATTTATCTTATCTTACCACTATTTTAACAAATATATTTCATATAATGCAAATGATGGTAATGGTAGCATTACAAAAAGAGTTGCAAAGGTTAAGCTGTGTTAAAGGTGCAAAACTCATTTCCCTTTTGTTTCATTTTACAGCCCAAACAGGAAAATTTCCAGTACAGCATTTGGTCGGTGAGTCTCTCATCTACTCTCATCTCTTTGTTTCACAAGACCTGTATAAAATCAGATTAAACACTTTCTCCTTTAACTCCAGCAAGGATAAGCAGTTGCAGTTTTTTGTAGTGCCTGATTAAATTACTAACTGGCTTTAGAGAATCCACAGACTCGCTTAACTTAGTCATAATCTAATTCCAGTATTCGGAAAAGAGTAAACAATGATACTTGAGCTGAAGTCCATGCTACCCTCAACATTTTTCATCTTTCATTTATTGTCTTTCATATGCTGAATGGTTTTATTGTGGGTTTTTTTCCAAATATAAATCTAGAAAGATTTGCAATATTTTTTATCATAGCACTACAGTCTTATGATCCAGCATATTTCATCTTTCATCTTCTTTTTTTCTGTGTGTTGGCCACAGCCAGCTCTTCCATCACAGTAACTTCAGCAGCAGTCAGGGCAGCACAGAAGATCTGTTCAGAGACAGTATTGACTCCTGTGATATCGACATCACTGAGAAGGTCCTGCAAATATCACATAGAAGACCAAAGATCATGCAATTTTCCTAATGTGTTAAAGAATTAGTCCATTTTCATAAAAAAAAAAATCCAGATAATTTACTCACCACCATGTCATCCAAAATGTTGATATCTTTCTTTGTTCAGTCGAGAATTTGAGGAAAACATTCCAGGATTTTTCTTATTTTAATGGACTTTAATGGACCCCAACACTTAATAGTTTTAATGCAGTTTAAAATTGCAGTTTCAAAGGACTCTAAACGATCTCAAACGAGGCATATCTAGCAAAACCATTGTCATTTTTGACAAGAAAAATAAAAAATATGCACTTTTAAACCACAACTTCTCGTCTATCTCCGGTCCTGGTGGTGATGAGTAAATTATCTGGATTTGTTTTTAAGAAAATGGACTAATCCTTTAAAGGTGCAGTGTGTAAATTTTAGCTGCATCTAGTGGTGAGGTTGTGAATTGCAACCAACGGCTCAGTCCACTGCTCACCCCTCGCTTTTGAAACACATAGAGAAGCTACCATAGCCGCCACCGGACAAACATGTCATCGTCAGAGACAACTTAGTAAAAAACGTTTGTCCGTTAAGGGCTTCTGTAGAAACATGACGGCCCAAAATGGCGACTTCCATGTAATGGGACCCTCTGTGTATGTAGATAAAAACATCTCATTCCAAGGTAAACACATAATGGTTCTTGAAAATATAGGTTTGTATATTATTTTGCATTTCTGTCAAGAGATCCTTACACACTGCACCTTTAAAGGAACAGTTTACCTTAAAAATGAAAATTATCCCATATTTTTTCTATAGAAAACATTTATATTGCAAACTTTAAAAACTATCCCGATACCTGTGTTCACGAGAGAGTTTAGGGTCAGGCAAAAGACTGACCTCTAGAGATTTAACTGTATATGTTTAGTTTTTGATGGATAAATGTGCTTTTTGGAACTTGAAAAATGGAGCACTATCCAATCATAAAGCTGAAAAAAGCCAGGATATTATTTAATATAACCCTGACTGTGTCTGGCTGAAAGAAAGCCAAATACACCTAGAATGGGTTGAGGGTGAGTGAGATATGGGCACATGTTCATTTTGGGGTGAACAGTTTCTTTAAAAATGTATAAAAATGAAATAATGCTTCTATGCTGTGATTCAGAAAAGAGTAATTTATAACTTAAACTCATTCTAATGCAGGTGAGTTATTTGGAAAAGAAGATAACAGAGCTTGAGAATGACAGTCTGGCCAATGGAGATCTGAAATCCAAATTAAAACAAGAAAACACACAACTAGTTCACAGGTAAAGATGACACTGTCTGATTGTTGAATACAAACAGCACAGCATAGAGAATATGAGCTCAGATGCAAAACTCTCTAAGTGCATGTTTTCTTATAAATGAACATTTTTAACCAGACTCTTAATGGATTCTGCCAACAGACGGGTTTTTCTAAATGACTTTAGGCCAGGATTAAGCAGATTTTAAGTAAAAGTAATTCATGACTGTATAATTCATGACTGTATAATACATGCCGAGAGCTTTTGGTTAATATTCATTATATAATATACGTTATTTCAGCTTTGATGGAGGCTTTTGCATATAAAAACTTGAATTTACCTGTCAGGGTTCATGAGCTGGAGGAGCAGATTAAAGATCAGGAGATGCGTGCTGAGCAAGGTCTGGAAGAGGAACTGAAGAGACACAGAGAGGCTTACAGCAAGATGGAGAGAGACAAGGGCACTGAGATCGAACTGCTTAGTAACAGGTACCAAAATCTTCCTGCATGATTCATATAAAAGCAAAATAACCATATGGAGATTTGTGGATTATAGTAAATCATTTTAGACTGTCACCCAGATCTAAGTGGACCCATGAAAACCTCTATCTTGTTTGTGAAATTGCTTAGTTGTTAAATGATTAGAATAGAAATCGAAATTGAATAGACATATTTGAGCACGGGTTTAAAGAGTCTGCTGAGCCAGTATTTACATACACCACACTATCATTATGATAATATTTTGGATATACACACCCCTAAATGACACGTCAACCATAATGCACTGGCATTGATCACTTCTGTGCAGTATATAAGATGAATCGGCTTATTAGAAAAAGCTGCAGTGTGGGCCAGGCCACTTAGGACTACATTCTTCTTTATTATGCACCGTTCTCACTTAATGGATGTTTTTTGCCTGTAGGGTTCAACAACTCGAGGAGGAAAATGCAGAGATGAAGGTGAATGTGTGCAGACTAAAGTCTCAAACTGAAAAATTGGACCAGGTGAGAGATGCATGAAAACGCATCAAATGATTTGCTAAGACAGTTAAAGGGACATTCCACTTTTTTTGAAAATATGCTCATTTTCCAGCTCTCCTAGAGTTAAACATTTTAGTTTTTACAGTTTTGGAATCTATTCAGCTGATCTCCGGGTCTGGAGCTAGCACTTTTAGCATAGCTTAGCACAATCCATTGAATCTGATTAGACCATTAGCATTGCGCTACAAATAACCAAAGAGTTTCGATATTTTTCCTATTTAAAACTTGACTCTTCTGTAGATACATCGTGTACTAAGACAGACAGAAAATTAAAAGTTGTGATTTTCTAGGCAGATATGGCAGGAACTATACTCTCATTCTGGCGATATAATCTGTGACTTTGCTGATGTAACATGGCTGCAGCAGGCGTAGTGATATTACGAACTGGCCGAAAATAGTCCCCTGCCATTGAACGTAACCAAGGGGACTATATTCGGGCAGTGCATAATATGCTACGCCAGAATGAGAGTATAGTTCCTAGCCATATCTGTAACAAAAGTGGAGTGTCCCTTTAAGCAAATCTCACTTTATTGGTGTATATCTGTCTCAATAAAACATTTAGCAACACACATTCATTTTGCACACCATCACATGTGACCTCACTGAAGGATCCTTTGGCACCCTTCAGTGACAGTGAAAATCCCTGGAGCTCTATCATATTATGAAGGTGTCTGTCGGTGTTAACAGCACGTTGCTCCATGCTGCTTGCTTGAATAATAAGTGTGAAAGCTGCTTCCTGAGTGATATTCACAGCGCTGTATTTAGACCTTAAATCTGTTATGAATTGATCTCTGAAATGAAATTAAACAATGTAGAGAAAACGCAGCAGTTGATGGTATATCTAAAATAACGGTGTCACTGTTTGATATGACAAAGAAAGAGAAAGTATAACACACAACATGGTTAAAATGATGTAGGCCGCTGCTTGTATGCCGGCTGAGTGAACTGATAGGACTTTGAATTTTCCCTGATATGCATGTGTGTGTGCTTTACACAGGAGAAGCAACGTATGACGGATAAGTTGGAGGACACTAGCTTGCGTTTAAAGGATGAGATGGATCTGTACAGGAAAATGATGGATAAGCTGTGGCAAAACAGACACGAGTTTCAGAAAGAGCGAGAGGCCATGCAAGAGGTATCTCACAGATATTATCAATGCAGATTACATACACAATCATATTTCCGATTCAATTACATTTGTATTTGGCAGACATTAACGACATTACAAGGCATGTTTTCTCAGTTCGTGTGTGTTCTTGAAAATAAAAATCCTTGATTTTTGCATTACTACCAACTGAGCTACAGGAACACAAACATCTCATTCTTACACCATATGTGCATGTAGCTGATTGAAGACCTGCGCCGTGAGCTGGAGCACCTGCAGCTGTTTAAGCTGGAGAATGAGAAGCCCGGCCGTGGCAGGAATGCTGCAGGACTGTCCGAGTACAATGCCAGGACTCGTGAGATTGAGCTGGAGCACGAAGCCAAGCGACTTAAACAGGTACGGTGTTATCCCACCACCTTTAAATCAAAAAAATAATTTGTGATATCTATCTTTGTATTCTACTGTATGCATAATACTATTGTTTAAAAAAATCATATAACAGGAAAACCATAAACTCCGAGACCAGAATGATGATCTGAACGGACAGATTCTCAGCCTCAGCTTATACGAGGCCAAAAACCTGTTTGCGTGTCACACAAAGGCCCAGTCACTGGCAGCAGAGATAGACAACGCCTCCAGAGATGAGGTGAGATGAACATTTACACTACATTGTGCTGTAGGAGATCCTGTTAAGTTACCGTATTTTCCGGACTATAAGCCGCATCGGAGTATAAGCCATATCAATCAAAAATGCGTCATTAAGACGAAACATATATAAGTCACAGTAGACTATACTTCACGTTTATTTAGAAAATTATTTCACAAAATCCAAGCCGAAGAACAGACATTTAATCTGGAAAAGCAAGTTATTCAACATAGATGTCTGTACGTTAAAAGTAATTTATCAGTTATTTAAACGATAAACCATAGCATACAAAACTTACCTTGAAGGTTGAATAGTCTAAATTAACCGAACAAGCCAACTTGTTTGAAGTTCGCATACTCGTCATGCCACATTACAGAATCTATTGAATTACATAAATACAGAAGCAGCATATAGCGGACTCTTGCAGCTGTAGACGGTAATGTTGTCTCTTGACTCATAAATGTCAAAATGAATTCATACTGACTTTTCAAGGCGCACCTGACTATAAGACGCTGAAAAACCGCAGCTTATAGACCGAAAAATATGGTCAGTCAAAGTTCAAGGTCAGTCTACTCTTCTACAAAGGTTTATTTTATGCAGAAACAGGATTTTAGTCGAATTATATTATGTATAATTATTATCCAACTTAAAGGTGCAATGTGGGACTTTTAGCAGCATCTAGCAGTGAGACTGTGAATTGCAACCAATGGCTCAGTCCACAGCTCACCTCTCCTTAACTCTTTCCCCGCCATTGACGAGATAACTCGTCAATTAAGAGAAATCACTTCCCTGCCAATGACGAGTTTTTCCGGCAATCCATATTTTCGTTATTATCCACCAGATGGCGCTCCTACCCAACTTATAAAACCCGGGAGCATCCCCTTAAGACAAATAGTTCAAACTCTGTGTATGTTTTGATCATCGCTCTGAATCTGATCTCTATCAAAAGTCTTTCACAAAAATGCAATTATCTCAGTTTTTTGCTCAAAATGAGATATTTTTATAATTATAAGGTGATAAAAAGAGAACAAATGGAGGTTTGATGAAACAGGTTTTTTGTTTGAAAGCAGAGGGTCTGTTCTTTCGTTTATATATTTAACTCTTTCGCCGCCATTGACGAGATATCTCGTCAATTTAGAGAAAACGCTTCCCCGCCAATGACGAGATTTTCCGTCTTTCCGCAATATCGCTATTATCCACCAGGTGGCGCACTTCCGCAACTTATGAAACCCGGAAGTAGCGCCTCACGTGAAAGAGAAAGAACTCCGTGTATATTTTAAAGATCGCTCTGCATCTGATCTCTATCAAAAGTCCTTCGCAAAAATGGAATTATCTCAGCTTTTTGCTCAAAATTGGGTGTTTTTGATGAAACCTACCCATGATTGAGAGGTGATTACAAGAGAACTAATGAAGGTAGGATGAAACGGGTTTTTTTTTGAAAGCAGAGGGTCTGTTCTTTCATCTGATATATTGTTTGTTTGTTTATATATTTAAAGAAGAACATTTTCTGGAAGGCATTAAACTTTTGTGAAAATCATGAAAAATGCTGGCGCTGGCTGGCAACTTTTTTTAAAAACGCTGGCGGGGAAAGAGTTAAATGCATATTATCATCTGACACAACGTAGTGACAAAACACGGTCTATAGAACCATTGATCTATTAAGGGCTACTGTAAAAACATGATGCAACTTCCATGTAAGGAGACCCGTGGTGTATGCCGATAAAAACGGCTCATGCTCAGATAATAAAAACAATACAGTTCATTATGTAAGATCTTTATACACCACTGATATAGTTATGTATATTATATTGCCTGTCAAGAAATCCTTCTTAAAGTTACACACAATGCACCTTTGGACTACGTTTACATGTGGGCGGCTTTTTTCATAAACTGACATTTCAACCTCTCCGGATTCAAAAATAAGTTTGTGCACACATGTCAGTTTTCAGAAAAGTGTTTATTGACACGTACCCATGTATATATATATGCCGTCAAGAGCATGCCAAACCTCTAGGTGGCAGTGTAACGAGAAGCACAAGCCCACGTAAGCCAATCAGAATCCCGAAAACAGCAACGAATCACTTCCTGTTCCGCTTTTGAACAAGGTCGCACTTTTGACATAGGCGCATACTGTGACGTTGGCTGCCTAAACAACCGTTTGTCTCAGTTTACATGCAACCGTGCAACCAAAGATTTTCAAAATCTCCACTCGGTTTCTATCGGTTTCAGAGGCGAGTTTTCTGTTTGTGTGTAAACGAAGGGCGCAAACAAAGGGAAATGTCTCAGTTTTTCAAAATAACCATGTATGTGTAAACAGTGCCTTAAAAACACCCAAAAAATCCGACCTGATCTCACGAGAAATTGTACATATTTTAGGAGTTGGCTAATTTGTATCAATTCCTACTAATTAAATTGTGCAAAATCGTACGATTCTCATGAGAAAACTACAATGAAACCGAACCCATAAACGCGCACCTAACCCCAACATCACAGGGGTCAAGGCAAATCGTACTAAAACTTAAGATTGCGGTCGTATGAATTAATACGAATTAGCCAACTCGTAAAATATGTTCGAATTCTCGTGAGATAAAATCTATCGTATTACACATTGCACATTTTTCACCCATTTTCTCTCTCCTCCTCCCCCACAGCTGGTTGACGCTTTGAAAGAACAAGAGGAGATCAACTTCCGTTTAAGGCAGTACATGGACAAGATCATCCTGGCTATCTTAGACCACAACCCCTCCATTCTAGAGATTAAGCATTAAACACTTGATCACTTCTCTTGAGCCGATAGTGGATAAAGGACGTGCTTGATTAAGTGCTCCCCCTTAAGGCAAGGGGTGTAAAATGCGCTGACACAGCCCCCTTGACCAGGTCATCTTGTATTTACAGAGCTAGTTACTGTTGAAAAAATGTATCTGACACACACACATTACAGTTTCCATTGACACTTATCATGCTAGGAAATTTAGGCTGTAGAAATGACAAAAATAAGCGATTAAACTGGAATGTTGTATAGTAGAGGACTTTTCATTATTAGTTATATATGCACACTACCTCCGAGTATGTACAACTCTGTGTTGTATTCTTCATAAAAAAACAAAACGAATAGAAACTTATTAAATATCATAGCGATCACACTACTGACTGATAGATATATATACATGCACTGACAGTTGGGGGGATTCTTATTAGATATCATATAGATTTTCTCTAAACCTTGTTTTTGTAGTACTGTTCATCTGTGAAGTCAGCAATAGGACATGAGATCTCTATCTGAGACTGAATGGCACATGATAATAGGAGTTGTATGGTAATAAGGATCAGCAGACAAAGAAACCTTCCTCATGCAATATCTAATATGCTGTAATTATAGTTATATTGACAAACATCATGTCAACCCATTGTAAGAGTATAGCTACTCTGTAAAACCCATTGCCTATAATGGATGATGCTTTTGGTTGCCATAGGGATCAGCATCTGTCAGTGCTGGACCGGTCATCAGCATCCGTAGTTTGAGGAGTCACGTGTAGTTCTAAACAAAGCACAAGAGAGGTGAAGAGTGTGAGCACAGTCACGGTTGTATAATATAGTATATACGATGAAAGAAAAAAAAGACTATAAAATGTCAAAAAGAAAGGTTTATTTTTTGTAGAAGTCTGTGAAAAGTATACATGAAATTACATTGAAGTATTGAGGCAGAGTTGGCGGATCAAGTAAATGATTATGCTGTTAATAAACAAGTAGTCTTGTTTACTACAAAGCTCCCAAAACTATGATAATAAAATACAATTTGCTTAAAAACATTAATTACGTTCTAACAATAGGTTATAGGATTTATCTCTTGTAACAAATATAAATATGAATTCATTACATAACTCACACGATAGTAATATTGTACATCAGTGCCATGGGTAGAAAAAGGTGCACATTAAAAATTAAAATCTACATCCCATGAATGTCTTACCATACACCTCACTATATTCAATAATCACTTCTCCATGAATTATTATTCAGTAGTCAAATATAATGTGAATCACAGTATTTCAAATTATTGTGTAGTATGAGAAAGGAACCAATAATGCTACATGCTTGATTGTTACACAACTAGTTTTGCTTTGTTGCACAAATTGTACTGAATCTGTTTCTTTGCATGTTAAATCTCTTTCTGTTTGTGCCCTTTGTTTGGAATGCAACAGTTTTGGTTGTTTCAATAACTATTATTATTATTATTATGATCAGTTCTAGAGGAGCTTTTTATATATGTCTGTTATATTTTGCATTGTAGCATATTTTTCAATCATTGTAAATGTTGTACAGATATTAGTTCCTTTGTATTGCTGTGCCACTCATCAACCTTAATGAATAAATTAAAGGCAGTATTTTATACAGTTTTATGATAAAATATCAAGATATCCTAAATGCTAGACATAGACCAAGCAATGTATTTTAAATTTGGTTTCACTCAGCATTGTCAGAAATAAATGTACAAAAGCTGTCACTGGGACAGGACCCTTTAAAGGTCCTAATTTGTACCATTTAGGTACAGATATGTACCTTTTAGATACCATCTTTGGGACAGCTTTTATTTACCTTTATTTCTAAGTGCATTTGAAATTATAAAGTGACATTACAGTTACTGTAATATTCTTTAAAATGACTCATTAGCAGTTGTAATTTCATAGAAAGTTAAACTAATAACTGGTTAATTAATAGTTAAAAAGGGATTTGGCCTCAAGCAGTCCATAATCACAGTCGATTGAAGAAACAACCCTTACTGGTATATAAAATATTCACTGTATAACTCCCTGTGACTTTTCATAAGAGAAGAGGTGTAGAGAATAAACATGTTATATAACAAGCGAAAGGTTTTGAATGGTCAAGCAGCAATGTAGTTTTTGCACATTTTAAAGAGTGCTTTGTGTCCACTGTTACAGGTGAGATGTTCACAGTTTGACACTTTTGTATGGATAAAGGTTTACAGAAGTTTTCTGTTGTTGTTTATGCTTTTTTCTTGTTATAGGAAAAGAATGAACTTTTCTTGTCTCATGTATGGGTATATAACACCATATAGTATTATTACTTGTTTCTAATCACACAAAATCGGGAAGGACAAAAATCTTTGAGAATATAAAATAATAGTTTAAATGCCTCAAGAGTTATGGCGAATTGTACATGTATAATAAACGACTTTTGGCATGACAAGAGTATTGACTTTTTCTTCTCTATCTTTGATATGGTGTCTTCGAGTAGCACTAGATTCAACTTTATCTCCATCTAGTGGAGAAAGCCTCCACTAACATTTGATTTTGACCTGCTTTAGATAAATGAAAGAACTGATCTAAATCATTCTGCAAAAATCTTCTGCAAGTTATACAGTTAACGTCCTTGAGGAATAGCATCTGCTTAGCAAAGTGAACATGTTACCTCAATTGTATTGTAAGCGTATTTAACATATATGTATTTTGCCAAAAATAACCAGTAAAGTTGGTCTGGATGGAACATCAGTTGACTCACCTGATTACACAGCTGCATCAGCTTGGCCAGACTATATCCAGTTTGAACAAGTCAAGACCAACTAACCAGTTTTGGCTGGTTTTTAGCTCTTCATTTCAGCAGGCCATGTGCTCTTAGATGAAGTGACAAGTTCTTTAAACCTGGGCCCTGAGATGATCCAAGGGGGCCCCAGTTTAATGACATTTTATAAAATACATTAATTTATCATTAATTCTGTGTAAAATAAGGCTACTAACCAATAGCACTACTTTGTATAAATTAATATGTTTTGTTTAATTCAAATTTGAAGTTTTGTAATGTTTTATGTCATACATTTTTTGGGGGGGGACACGAAGGGATGCACCGCACACCAGGGGGGGGGGCTGTGCGCCCAAATAGTTTGAAAACCATTGCCTTAAACAAATAAGCTACTTAAATTCAGGTGGACACAATCCAAATTTTATTGCTCTGAAATGGTACAACCAGGGGCATCACAAATTTTTGGCACTATGAAAGAATATAAGATTGGGCCCTCACACCCATGTTACTACTAATAAAAATGATATTTGGGGTCACCAATATTGCAGGGGGCTTAACATTGTCATATCCCCCCAATTGGCACAACGAATATTTATTTCACAGATATTTTACTGGTCTACAGGGGAGATCAGTACATTAAACAGAAGCACACATGAAAATATTGTAGTATGCTAATATTTACTATAGTAAAAGTTTTCTACTGAATATTATTGTAGTAATTTGGCTGCTACTGTATTAGCTACACGTTTAATACAGCGGTTTGTTGTTTTAACTCTAGTTAATTTAACATTTTTAGTAAATAAATACTGTGGTGTGCTTTAATATTTATCATGGTAAGGTTCAATAACACTATCAAATATATTGAAAAATCAATAGGGGTATTTAGCTGGTTTTAGCTGGTTTAAGGTGGCAGTAAGCTGGTCCTCCCAGCCTAACAAAGCTGGTCAAGCTGGTGGCCCTGCTGAAAAATGAAACAATAAAACCATTACAGAAAATTCTAATGGTTTCCATTAAAATACCAATAGGAACCATTAGCTTTTACCATTAAAACCACTACACTGTAGTGTGTTTTGGGCCATATTCCATTAGAACCAATACATAGAACTAGACCAGCTTTAAAAGTTACCAAACACAGCTAGACCAGCTTACTACACCAGCTAAAACCAAGCTTGGAGACCAGCTAACGCTAAAACCAGCTCACCAGCTTATTCTGGTCTTAGCTGGATTTTCCAGTAGGGACAGTAAAGTAGCCCAGTGGTTCCCAAACTTTTTCAGCGTGCGGCCCCCCCTTGTGTATGTTGCATTCCTTTGCGGCCCCCCAAAGAAAATTTGTGATAAAAAACTGTTCTAAAACTATTCTATTTTAATAAAAAACAAATTAAATTATACAAAAAGTAGTGCTTTTGGTTAGTTGCCTTATTTTTTTTTAATTACACAGAATTCATGATAAATTAATGTATTTCATAAAATGTCATAAAATTGGGGCCCCCCTGGCACCATCTCGCGGCCCCCATTTTGAAAACCACTGAAGTAGCCTATGCCAGTGTATTTTTTTTTAGAGTAGGGGAAATATATTATAATATTATTGATAATATAATAGTATTGACCTGTGATATAATAACTACATTATACTTTATAAATCATCACACGCATCAAAGTAAATTTAGTTTACACAAGCACGTGCGTTATTTTACGTCTCCTTAACTACTCATCCAGCAGGGTGCGCTGTAGCGTTTCGCATTCATTTTAGCAGCCTTGTTGAATTGAACCCCAACCAAACTTTTGTCTTATGTCTTTGTAGCGAATATCTATAACTAATCAGCGACATTTTGTACAGGTAAGACTTAACTCAATCCACAAACACCTTTAACTTGCGTCAACCGTTTTTTTTTTTCCGTTTTACAGTTTGAATAGATGGCAATCTCACACCTTGCTGGAACATCCTAATTTGGATTTAACACACACGAGTGTTTCTTGCATAAATTATTTTTTTTTATCTATGATTGTAAACAAACACTGAGCACAACTTGAATAGACTAGACATGATCAGTCAAATTACATTTATAAACTGTGTCATTAAATAGGTGTGTTTAAGTGTTCGTCTCGTAAAAACTATAATGTGTATATTCCCAGCATAAAGAGTTAGTATTCAAGCAGTATCCTCATTCTTCACATTGCTCGAGCTCTGATAAGCCAGATCACCTCCCTCACAATTCTCATTAGACACATCTAACAGGAATGTGCTCCTCAAGAATGACTTACATGTGTTTTATCACAGCTGTCCAAACATAAAATCACACAAACCTTTTTTCTGGATTTGGTGAATGTCTCTTTGTTTCAGGTTTGGGATGCATTTTTGCGATAGTCAATTGAGAGCACTAACTAGTAGATGATTCATTGTTATAAAGGCAGTTTTCACAAGGGCATTGATGTGAACAACATGCTTTTTTTCAGTAAATAAATGCAAATAAAAACATTATTTTTATTAGGAATTCGGCAGAAATGCGTTATTATAGTTGATTGAAAGAAACAAAAAATTATCATTTTTACTTAAACACATACCTATAAATAGTACATTTAGATAATTCGTATATTTTACCTTTAAAGATGTAACTTCTCAATCTCAAAGGTACTACCCTTGAATACTAATAAAAGGTAAGTCTAAAGTCTAAGCCTAAAAGTCCACCTTTACATCTTCCACCTATATAGTTTGGTTTTTTCATTTGAAGCAATGACGTTGCTCATTGTTGTAAAGGCAGTTTTCACAAGGGCATTGATGTGAACAACATAAAAAGTTTTATTCGACACACCTGCGCTTCATTCACAGCTCAATAGTTTGATGTAGTTTTCAAGCAATAATCAAATATAACTTTTTTAAAGTTATTAGGCCCAGATATTTTAAGAACCTATTGTGATAGTGTTTCTATAACCATACACCTCACAGTCTACATGTCTGTCATAATCTGTTCCTGTAGCTTAACTAGTAGAGCATTGCATTAGCACTGCAAAGGTTGTTGATTTGACCCCCAAGGAACACACCAACTAATACAATGTATATTGAATGCAAATGCGAATTTAAAATATGTTTTTGTTGCGTCATGTGGAACATGCGTCTTGTCAAAATACATGCCTGCTGCACACGAGTCAAAAGGGTTTATGATTAAAGAGACGCTCACGTTCACAAAATACTCGCAAGACACTAACGTAACACTAAGCTCTGATTACACATAAGATTAAGCGAGTATCTGGCAAACGTGAGCGTCTCTTTTATCATAAACCCCTTAGAAGCGTCTGCAGCACTTTTGTATTTTGACATCACGCGTGATGCACATAAGTTCACATGATGCACCGAAAACATATTTTGACATGATGAGCCACACACATGATGGGCTAAATACATGTTGCGACGAACTTTGCATTGTGCGCCCTAGAAAACGAAGTCACCCGCCGCCACTGAACCCTCTGTAATTTGCTTCAGATAAACGTGTCTGCCAAATATTTAAATGCGTATAACTCTGCATTGCTGCTTTACTAAGGTAATGTGGTGTATTTAGGCCAGGTGAGGCTGGTCTCAATGATTGAACACCGCAAGATGTGAATGACCTCCTTCTCACAAGAGCAGCAAGGACGTAAGTGAGGAACCTGAAGTGCAGGAGTTGTCCCACTTTCTCTCAGGATTCTCAGCATCCCTTTATGGAAGAAGCAGCCAGAGGCTGAGCATCACAGCTGAGAGAGTTTATATGGAGAGCCTGTTGGGATATATAAGCAGTATTGATATGATGTAACACTTAAAACGCATTCTAGAGTGTGGATCAGACAAGTGAGATCCGATAAGGACTGTTTAGACTAGGGAGGAAACTCAGATTGAGATTTTGATTTGGAACACACAGATGCTGTTTCAGACCATTTTGTCAGTAACAAGCTATTTGCATCCTTTGCATCCAATACAAAGATTTTCCACCTTGTTACGACTATTTTATGTAGAAAATAGTAAATCACAAAAAAAGAAACTGGCTAGGTCATATATATATATATTTAGTGCTAGGCAAAGATTAATCACGATTAATCGCATACAAAATAAAAGTGCATTTTTTGCATAATATATGAGTGTGTGCTTTGTGTAAATATTTTGTATATAACACACTAACACTAACCCAGAGCATGAAGCTCCCGTTCCACCACATCCCAAATATGCTCTATTCGGTTGAGATCTGGTGACTGTGGGGGCCATTTTAGTACAGTGAACTCATTGTCATGTTCAAGAAACCAATTTGAAATGATTCGAGCTTTGTGACATGGTGCATTATTCTGCTGGAAGTAGCCATCAGAGGATGGGTACATGTTGGTCATAAAGGGAAGGACATGGTCAGAAACAATGCTCAGGTAGGCCGTGGCATTTAAACGATGCCCAATCTGCACTAAGAGGCCTGAAGTGTGTCAAGAAAACATCCCCCACACCATACACCACCACCAGCAGCCTGCACAGTGTTAACAAGGCATGATGGATCCATGTTCTCATTCTCTTTACGCCAAATTCTGACTCTACAATCTGAATGTCTCAACAGAAATCAAGACTCATCAAACCAGGCAACATTTTTTCAGTCTTCAACTGTCCAATTTTGGTGAGCTCGTGCAAATTGTAGCCTCTTTTTCCTATTTGTAGTGGAGATGAGTGGTCTCCGGTGGGGTCTTCTGCTGTTGTAGCCCATCCGCCTCAAGGTTGTGCATGTTGTGGCTTCACAAATGCTTTGCTGCATACCTCGGTTGTAACGAGTGGTTATTTCAGTCAAAGTTGCTCTTCTATCAGCTTGAATCAGTTGGCCCATTCTCCTCTGACCTCTAACATCAACAAAGCATTTTCGCCCACAGGACTGCCGCACGCTGGATGTAAACCCTGGAAATGGTTGTGCATGAAAATCCCAGTAGACGTCTGGCACCAAAAACCATAACATGCTCAAAATTCTAACATTCAGTGTGGAGTTCAGGAGATTGTCTTGACCAGGACCAAACCCCTAAATGCATTGAGGCAGCTGCCATGTGATTGGTTGATTAGATAATTGCATTAATGAGAAATGGAACAGGTGTTCAATAGTATATATATATTTGCCGAAGCGTATGCGTTTTTTTTCTCTATACTGAGTGCTTATCTTGTCATCCTTCCTATTGGAGATGGTGCTGCTGGTATCGATTGGCTGTGTGTTAATTGCTGTTCTCTGTGTGTGGTGTCTGCCTCCTAGCCATAAAAAGATCACCGGTCTCCCACTTGTCCAGTGATGCCTCCTCACACAGTGATCATCAGCGGACCAGCGTTTGGTGTTCTTTCGGGGGAATAATCAATCTAAAGGCATTGTCAGACGTGCTGTTTGGTAGTAACAGGAAGGCAAGTGTGCATAAAGGAGATGCTGTAATATAATCCCTCCATCTGTGAGGCCCATATGAATATTATAAAGGAGAAAAGATTGCTCTGGTGTGTTTCTGTAGCTCAGTTGGTGGAGCATTGCGTTAGCAACTCACAGATCATGGGTTCGATTTTAGGAAAATCACACAGCTTGAATGCACTGCAAGTCACATTTTGGATAAAAACATCTGCTAGATGCATAATCGTAATAGGAAACATAAACACTCATTGCTCAATCGTTTTTTTAATTAGAGGGCTTTTGTTGGCCTGCAGTGAAAATGAATGACACAGCAATAAGAAGATTACTGCATGTACAGTAGTTCCTTTCAAATTGAACTTACAGAAACGTTATAGCCATGTGGTATCCATTAGTGTTCCTGTAGCTCAATTTGTAGAGGATTGCGTTAGCAGCGCAAAGGGTCATGGGTTCGATCCCAAGGGATTCCTTTATAATGCACTGGTTGAAATGCATAAATGTAAATGTTCATATCGCTTGAGGTCTGCATTACAAACAGCA
The DNA here is from genome assembly GCF_027580225.2 of Misgurnus anguillicaudatus. Lineage (NCBI taxonomy): Eukaryota > Metazoa > Chordata > Actinopteri > Cypriniformes > Cobitidae > Misgurnus > Misgurnus anguillicaudatus. Next base: position 22,565,524 of record NC_073355.2, read on the forward strand.
TTTGGGTATAGAAAAGACAAAGACAGATTTAGTGTGAGTTTGTAGCTCCTAAATAAAGTTTTGTTCTCGTTTTGGAGTGTGTGACTCAGCGTGTATAAGTGTGTGTGTGTGCGCTGTAAAGGGGAACTCCGATCTGTCCAGGCATGCCTCCAACACTCGCTTTTTCCCATTTGATGACTCACTGAAACGTGCTGTTTAAAGAAGGGGAATTCTGCCCTGGTCTGGCTGTCCGGGACATTGAGGGATAATGTGAGACAATGGCTTTTGGGAAGCTGATGCTCGTAAGCAATAACTAATGAGAAAGAAGCTCACAAGCATTGCTGCTGTAGTTTTTTTATTGGCGCGTTGCGTTGGAATGACATTTGGCAGTAATCTGTTTGTCAGAACAGAAACAGACTCCAGCTTGGCATTTCAGGTTCTCTGTAACTGATGGAAAAACAGATTGCAGTGTTGAGAAATGTTGTACGTTCTGACTTTGCCTAGCCAATAGGGAGCAGAGTTAAAGTGTTGCCGGGCAACCGTGCCTGTCCTGCCCGGAGAGAGTGCCAAGCTTAGGAAGAACTGCGTGGAGCCATGTGGGTCGTGTTAGCCCTGGCATTCCTGTTCACGAAGCTCATCTACTGCCACTGGGCCTACGAAGACGCTGTAGGGAACACGAGGTCCTGGATATCTCCTGAGATGGCAATGATGCCTCGTTGATGACGTACCGGCATTGTTTTGTGTCTAAGTGATGAGACTCTCGAATACTTTTGTGTGTGTCGTAATAGCTCATAACATGGTGAAAGCTGTTTATTCAATTTAATCTGTTTCATCAGATTAATATGCATAGCAAATGCAGTCTTGCATGTCATTGTGTCTGAAGATACAATTGAAATGTTGTCCCAAGCTCTTTGATTTGGAGGGTTCACTAAGGTCTTTAGTGATGTAGCCTTACTGACTAGGAGAGGGAGCTCACCCATTAAAATAGCAGTTGCTTGGCAAGAGCGGTCTGTTTTTGAGCCAATCACCTGAGCCTTAAAAACCACTTTAGACTGAAGAAATATCCAAGCAACATTGACTGTATGAAAGCACAAGAAAGTCCTACCAACTATTCTATTGGACTATTTGTTACAGGTCAAAAATCTCTTACATGTTTAATATCTTCCTCACAATGGAAAAAAATGCTTTCTGCCCACAGAACGGTGTAGTTACAGTATCTACCAGCAGATAGAAAAAGCTAACCAACCTACAACATTTTAAAAGAATTTATGAACGCAGGACAGACAGTAAGATGCTATATCAAAAGCTTTCAGTAGTTTAGATTGGGTTGGTAACAGTGACATCTCTTTTGACTATCTTTGTATCTACAGAATTAAAAAAATAGGAACGTCATCACATGTGAATTTCAGATATGACCAGTGGCAGCCGGTGACTTCTTTTTCGAGGGTGCATGATGCAAAGCTTGTCACAACATGTATTTAGCCCATTATGTGTGTGGCATCATGTCAAAATATGTGTTTGGCGAGTCACGTTTACCATGTGCATCATGCGTCTTGTCCAAATAAGCGCCTGCTGCAGACGCGTCTAATAGTGATGGGCAGTCCGACTCTTTTCATAGATTCGGCTCTTTTTACTCGGCTCCCTCTTACGGATCTGGCTCTTCATTTAGCATCACTGGGAGACTTATTTTTTAGCCTAATTTAGCAATTGTGAATGGTTGTGTGTTGTGTATCAATTGTTTTTATAAAATCCTTATTTTTAGGATTTTTTCATTAGAAAAAATACACAGTTACTATTATTTTACATTATAATGAAACTTTAATTCATTCTCTCTATCGCTCCGTCTACCTGGCCTCACTACACTGGCATTTTGGAGCGTCTATCCCGCTTTCTTCTTTCACATAATGGTATAATCCTAGTCTGTCTTCCGATTTGATTGGACGCATATTGTGCCACATACGAATAGGTCCCGCCTCTGGCTGCGGCTGAAGATTCATCTCTCTCGCTGACGGGAGTCACCTCTTCTTGTTCCCTACAAAGAATCAGCTCTGAGAACAAGCCATCACTAGCATCTAAGGCCTTGTCCCAAATGGCGCACTTCATGTGGACTTTCGGTCTCGTGGCCTTAAATTGTGCATGCTCGCTTACCCCCCCAGTCACATTAGCTACAAGACACAGAAACAGAGCGACAGGCTACCATTCATTTTCAGTGGGAGTGGCTGTTTGCCAGCGACAAGCGACGAGCTCGCCGCTGCACAGAGCAAGGTTGGGCCAAAATAGACAAGAAGGCTATTTTATGCAAATGCTAAGCGATGCGACAAAGTGACTGCCAATCGGAGTGAAGGGGCAGCGTGACGTAGGTCAGTGGCTCGAGTCGAAGAAAATATTTCAAGATGGCGTATTTCTGTATTCTGTATTTGATAAGTTTGGCATTTAATCTCATATATTTTGTTACTTTATCGAGAAATAAATACTTTTAAATGCAAAAACATCGTTCTTGTAACTTAACAATACCTCTGAAGTGACTTTTCATACTGCTTTTAGATACTAGCCAAGGAACGCCCATCAAGTGAGTGCGTGTCGCTCAGTGTCACTCACTTTTGTAGCTAATGTGACTCTAGGGTAAGTCTACGAGTCCGTAGGGTGTCCCACCTGTAATTTTTACGCTTTGAAGCGTGCTCATCAGCGCCCCCTTCGCACCCTTGATGCGGTCTTTGGCGAAGCTCACACTGCTGCAGGCTTCGCGCATTTTGCCAACCCAGAAGTCCTTGCGAAAGAGCAATCAGACAACAGATGGAAGGAGTTCACACTGATGGGCAACTTCTCTTCCTATTTCCAGCAGGATGCTCGAGTCTGTCCCAAAATACGACTCCTGAGCAAATGTTTGGAAGTGTTAAAAAAATGATACCTTTGATTTTAGAAAAAATATGTAAACAAATAATTGACTTAATTGCATAGTTTTCTTACCCAATTAAGATTTTTTTCAAGGAAGATATTTTGAGAAATGTTTGTAAGCAAACCGTTCATGGACCCCATTCACTTCCATGGTAGGAGAAACTTGATTACAAACATTTCTTAAAATATCTTCTTTTGTGTTCATCAGAACAAAATAATTATTTGGGTTTGTAACAACATGAGAGTGAGTAAATGATGACAGAGTTTTCATTTTTGGGTGAACTATCCCTTTAGATTTGTATTTCCTTACACAATTTACATTATTTTATGTAAGGAATAATTGACGACGGGTCGTTGAATTATTTGGAAATAATGCCACACAAGCGGAGTGTCAATACACCTTGGGTGTGCATTATTTTTAAATAATTCAAAGGACCGAAGTCATTTATTACGCTTATACCAGGGTTACCACAAACATTGCTCTGGCTGTTTTTTAAGACATTTAAAAAGTTAGGTGTGCAGTTTACAGAAAAATAATCAACACCCATAGAACATTTCTCAGCCAATCAGAATAAAGCATTCAACAGCCCCGTGGTATAAAGTAAGTATAAATTAGCATGTTTAAGAATATTAATATATTGATTAGGACATTTTAATTACAGTCCTTAGATTTCCTAAAAATATGGAGAGTATAAGGTGGAATTGGATTGGGATATGAGGCAGCTTTTGGAATCACTGTAGGTCTAAAGTACCTCACCTTTGACATACATTTGAATTTTTTGCGAAATTTTCTGGTGCTGCCTCCTCATATGAGTAAAGACGTGATATGCTTGTCATCTTTGTTCTGCATACTCAGCCCATCCCCTTCACTTAAAGCCGTCAGAGCTCAAATACTCTTGTTGTGTCTTCTTGTCAGATAAGAACAGATGTTTTCCAAGATATAACTGTGTAAACATCTCTTCCTCTCTGTCAGCCATATGACAGGATGGAGAGTTGATTGTCAAGAAGGTGTGAAGTTTCCGTCTTAATCAACAGCCCATGCTAGTTAAACCAAAGACACCCGTTACATTTATCATGGATTTCAAGACCATCTGACCACTGTGTGCAAATGATGCTATTTTAAGATGCTAAGCCCTTGGCTGCATGTTAGCCATCTTTGTTTTGTAGGTCCTGGCGTTTCTGCAAGTGTTACTGTAAGTGGGAAAGGTCTCGTATAGATGATAGTTTGGCTTAGGGTAATATTTAGGCATTTGTCTGATGCAAATGTTGTGGCTGAACTACATACAAACTACACAAGTCTGATGTTAACATTGGCTTGGAGCTTTGCTTTGAATTGCCTGAGTGTTTCATCATCGTGATTTAAGGTCATTGTGTCTCACTGGCTGGGTTGCTTTACCGCAAGCAAGGCCTTTGTGTGTGATACATCATTCCTCTGCTGATTGTGACAATATTACAAAGTGTGTGATTATATCCAAATGGACTATTTTAACCGATGTTATTTTTATTAATATGAATGATTTTATACTGTTATATTACAGATCCTTGCAAGTCCTTGTAAGTGTTTTAATTTGTCTTTAGGATAGATTTTAAATACCTTAATATTTATGGCTTTCTTTGGCTGTTTATCACTTTTATTTCTCAGGGACATTTTCTATTTGTTATAAAGGTCATGTTGAAAAGTTTTATGGTTTCTTTCATCGTGTATTTTTTCTATGTTTTAAATGCTTTCCATGTGTAGATCTTATTCTATTACCCTATTACAAATGCACGTGTCAGACGTTTAATACTCTAAACAATGTAATGCTAATATGTAAATAAATGCAAAAAGTTCTTACATTTTTAAAACTGGGGCATTGTGTAATCATAAACTTTTTTGAATATTTATGTAGATTTTTTACAATAATTATGACTGTCTTAACAAGTAAGTGAAATTATAATTAAATGAATATAGAGTTTATTCATAAGACAGTATAAGAAAATTAAATAATTTTTTAAAGGGGCGTAGTCAAGTCAAGCTGTGAACTTATCAAATTATAAAAAAGTATAAAAAAATGTAATTGTATCATGGGATAGATAAAATGGTAGCTTTTTATTTTCTTATTTCGACATTTTATTAAGAAAAGTTGAATTTGTCAAATGTCGACTACCATCACGTGGAATGTGAAATAACATTGTGGTAGATATATATACCAGGAAAAAAATTCCAGAAAAATGATAAAGGACAGCAACGTCTTGCAGTGGATGTTTGTACACTTTTGGGAATTGTTAGTGATCAAATTTAATCTAAATCTGTCTTTCTGTGAGAAAACCATGAGTCATGACCGACATCTATTTCTGTTGGTTACACAGCTTCCGAATGATAGTTCCCCTGAAGTGTCTCTCTCTCTCTCTCTCTCTCTCTCTCTCTCTCTCTCTCTCTCTCTCTCTGTGTGTGTGTGTGTGTGTGTGTGTGTGTGTGTGTGTGTGTGTGTGTGTGTGTGTGTGTGTGTGTGTGTGTGTGTGTGCGTGCGTGCGTGCGTGCGTGCGTGCGTGCGTGCGTGCGTGCGTGCGTGCGTGCGTGTGTGTGTTTGTTAGAGAGACTGAAACGACTAAATTGTGAATAAAATAAATCTTTGAATTTAAGTGTGTTTAAAAATAACTGCATTGTATTAAAGTATTATCATGAAGTAATATAAAATAATATTCTGTTACTTAAAGAATATAAAAGAAACCAAAAACCAGAGTTTAGTATTACAATGAATCATGTTTTTATCAAGTTCAGACGTCTCTACAGGTAAATGTGAGTATATAAAAAAATTATTAAAAAAAAACATGTAAAAACTTGCTGAAGACATCCAGTAATATTAGCTCTGGCTTTTGATATCTTTTATTTATATTATTCACACATCTAAAAGGTGTAGATCAGTGGTCTCCAACATGGTGCCCGTCGGCACCAGTTTGCCCGCTCCGAGTTTGTGAGGTGCCCGCCAAAACATATTCTATTAATAGTCTCAATTGTTATATTTATTTATTACATATATTTTATAGCTTTGCTTCTTTTATGTATGTTAAATTTTTAAACAATGATAAAACAAGTCAAATAAAATAAAATCAACAAGTAAAATAAAAAAAGTTTTAGTTTAAATATCAAAGAGTTGCCCTCCACATTGTTTTATCCATTGTGGTAGCCCTCGCTCACAAAAGGTGGGAGACCTCCTGGTGTAGATGATATTGTCTGAACCTTCTCTGCTTGTCTATAAGAGTATTTCCTCCGTAGTTAGTTTAATGTGTCAGCAATGATCTCCAGCCCATATGGAGTTGATGATTAGTTTTGTCTAATATTGCTGATAGTCCTGATGATTTATACTGAGTGGAGCTTTGTACCTCAGACCTGACATGCTAAAGCATTATGCCTTAATCTTAAATCAGGTTGTTCACTAGGTTATGACGGCGGGAGAGGATGTAAATAATTAAGATACAGATTGTAATCTTCTGCTTAATGGGTGAAGTTGAGTGTAAGAGTGTGTATATGCTTTGGTTTTTCACTTCCTGCTTATATGCATGTATGCTTGACCTTTCTAACATGAGCACCTTCTGTAGTGTATAGGGCCCAAAAGTTAAAGACCACTAGTGAAAATGCTTTTAGTTCGATTTTTTTTTTTGTTGTTGGAAAAAGTTTTGGTATGAGCTCAAAAGAGCATATTTCTGACAAGCAAAGCCTTTTATGTATTATGTATTAATATTTGTTTAATTATTGGCATAGAAGTAGTACAGAATGTGCATTTTTTATTTTAGTTGAGACTGTATCTTGTTTAAAATACAGTGAAAAAAAATGATTCATTCAATTTGCTCAATTGTTTTAAGGTAAGTGGTTGCAATCAATTTATTTAAGCTACATTTAAACAAAAGTTTTTAATTTTATTTAATTTTACTATTTTTTTGTTAAAATGTAGCTTAAATAAATTGATTGCAACCACTTACCTTATAAAAAAATTGAGTACATTTTTTTTTCAGTGTAATCAAAAGAATTTAAACAACCCAGCATATGTTTCTTTATAACCTAACTGCTGGGTTATATTATTTTGCCCAGCCATGGGTTAAAACAACCCAATTTTTTTAAAAGTGCATTTTGTTAATCTTTGTATTGTTGTGTACACACGTGTCTTTTCAGTCATTTCTCCTTTGCCATTTCTCCCCGTGTCCTTTGTCCTGTTTAACCAGACGACTGCTCCCCTCTCTCTGTTTGAGATGTTTTTGGAGAGACCTGACCTTTTCCCATTATGACTCCTCCATCCATGAAAACCTTTCCTCCAGAGCGCAGTATTGCTGCACAGTCTCCTTAAATCATTTCTGGAATGTAATCTTTACAGAATATTAATGGCCTTACTTTAAAGCGTGGCCAGCTCAACTTCATTAATGCACGGTTGCTTGCAAAATCCCCCTCGGAGACCTAATGCAGACAGGCAGTGCATCATACACCGGAAATGTTATAAATGAAAGGATCTGATAGATTTATAAATGGAGACATTGATGATAAGGTATACTGTAGCACTAAGTCTAAACACAGCCACTCGGTCGGATTGTCTAATTGATGCATTTTTTAGATGCTCGGTCTATGAATGGGAGTATTTGGCGCTTTTACAGTTGGCTGGTATGCATGTGCGTCTGTGTTTGTGTTAGAGCAATATGTCTCAGTTTGTCCGTGTAGGTTATTGTGTAACTGTATGTGTGCGTTTGTCAGTTTTGGGATGGAACACACCCACGACTCCTTTTTTGATCGGGGAGCATGGGTGGAAAAGCACAGCAGAACTTTGTGAAATCGTCCTCGCTGTGTTCCCGTGAGCAATCCAGGGTGTGTCAACCCGGGACCCGAAACCGCCCCTGCTTTTACCCCCTAACCCCCACCTCCGGCATCTCCCTGTGGCTTTGTGATTGACAAACAGACTCTGGCCTACTGTTCATCAAACACGTCTGTTCTGGTTTTATTCCGACCCAAAAATGCATGATAGTCGTTGCTTCACCACAGAATTGATCCCAAAGGTGAATGTGGGGATATTTCTCTGGGCAACCTCTCACCCCGAATGTATTTTTGTGTTTGTGGAAATAGTTTTCGAGTTTGTAGCATAACAAATTATGTGAGTAACAGTTTGCAAATTTTAATTTAACCTGTACTGTAGAGAAAACTTGACCCTATTTTTGCTGAAGAAAAAAATATGGACACTATGACATCATAAGCCATTCTATTAATTCATTCATTAAAGGTATTGTTTCAGAGATTTACTCGTATTTTAATGTTTGAGAAGCGATTGGTTGAGATATTTACATTGGAAGCTGATTTCCTGGCTGTTTCGCTTGTTGCTTCTAGTTAAAATAAGAAAGCGTGTGACTTGTTGTCTCTGTGTGGGTGTGAGGGCTGGAGTTAAGACAAATACCAGAGATAGTTTTTTATAAGCTTTAACATTACTAACTTATGAGTGTGAAAGTTATTTGAGATTTTCAAACAAATTTCCCTTTCCAAAAAAGGTCTAAAATTTCCATTTGGCTAATTTAATCAATTGGAATAGTGACAATACTATTATATAGACTTAAATAGAAACACATTTTTGTATTTCTGCATCTTGTTATTTTTTTAAAGTGGAACATCAGGGTGATATTTACATTATGTGTTTTGTCAGGATCAAACCTATATGACCTTGGGATTACTTATCACCATGTGTTAATGTGGTTCTTTAAATAGGGTGAGGTGGTCCCAGGGGGGCCCCAGTTTTATGAAATATTATAAAATACATTAATTTATCATAAATTCTGTGTAATTAAACCTCAGAAAAATAATGCTACTAGTCAACAGCACAAGATTGTATAATTTAATTTGTTTGGTTTAATTCAAATTCTAAGTTTGAGATTGTTTTATATATGAAGAGTTTTGTTGCAAAACGAGATAACCACCGGTTTTTTCATTGTTCAGAAATCTCATTTTTTGGTTGTGCATTCCAATTAATTTCAATGCAACTGCAGTTGGTTTGTTTTGATTTAAACCTTCATAACTTAAAAAATACAGCTAAGTAGCACCATAAAACTAAATAATAACATGATAACATAATAATAAACATGTTTTGACAAAAATGTTAAAAAATTGATTTATCTCGTTTTGCAATGAAACTCTTCATATATATATATATATATATTAGTTGACTGAATATTAAATTTACTGTTATATTTTCACTGTTACTTAATAAAAAGATTTTCTATTGAATATTAAAAGGCAGACTAAGCACAATAGTTATATTTATTTAGAATAACCTTGGTAATTCTACATGTTGAACTTAATATAAAACACACACACACACACACACACACACACATTCTGGTTTCCATGTTTTGTGGGGACATTCCATTGACGTAATGCATTTTATACACTGTAAAAAAAAACTTTGCTGCCTTAAAAATTTTTGTTGAATCAACTCAGATTTACAAGTCATGTCAACAGAAATTAGTTGTCACAACTTATAAAATATAGTTAAGAAAAGTCAACTTAAATTTATAAGTTATAAAAACTCACCTGTAGTTATAACAACTCATCTCTAGTCAAGATAAATAATAGTAAGTTGAAATGACTTGTAAATCTGAGTTGAAACTGTATATTCTATTCCTCTTACCTACCCCATTCCCTAACCCCAACCATCACAGAAAACTTTCTGATACTTCACATTTTCAAGATACATCATTCTCTTTGATTTATATGCTTGTTTCCTCATGGGGACATCAAAATGTCCCCACAAGGTCACAAAAACACTGGTATTCCTATCTTTGTGGTCCCCACAACGTGATAATTACCAGGTACACACACATATACACACACATACATATTTATTATATTACATAATATATATATATATATATATATATATATATATATATATATATATATATATATATATATATATATATATATATATATATATATATATATATATATATGAAGAGTTTGGTTCCAAAACGCAATAAATCCATTTTGACAAATTTTGGTAAAAACGTGTTTTCTATACCAAGAAAGTGACAAGATGAAAACAACTATTTTCTGTTACAAACTTTCACATAGCATCTTTAGGTTATAAAAACGTAAAAAATTCAAATCCATAAGTTGATTTTCAAAGATTTATTATAAAAACGGATAATTTTTTCCACAAAATGCAATAAATCCATGACAAGTTTTTATTCAAAATGCTATAAATCTATTGAATCAATAGCCTATATAAATGTGCATTCATCTTTGCCATGTTATATTCATTTAGTTGACTAGTTGTACACACTAATTAAAAATATAAACATTAATGTCATTAATCAAAACACTTACTTTGTCATATTAAGATCACTGTCATTGCGGTTACTTGACGTCCTCGCTTAACGTTTTTCACAGCGATCATCTGTAAAATGTTTTTGGTCCTGCTCGATTTTCGTTGACTTTGAGTAAAATTATGTAAAGTTTTTCATAAGATCCTCTGGGGTCAATGTGTTAGCATGAGAAGCTTGCTGTCGGGAGAACAAGCACCCGTCTCCCGAGTGCCTCTCAGGGAAAATATTAGATGCTGATGGCTTACGTTTCTTTCCCATCACAGAAAACCACCACAGGTTTAGCGATGCAATTAAAGTATTATTTTGTTTTGTTTGTTGATCACGAAGTACAAAGTAGATGAGGAAAACTAGGACTCCGTGTACTCAGCGCGTCCGCCATTGTTTGTTTACATTGCGTGACTGGTGGGCTGTAATATCAGAAATGGATTTATTGCGTTCTGTAAAAAAGGAGCAGTGGCGTTTATCGCATTTTGGGAAAAAAGGGAGAAAAGATGACAGAATAACACGGCGGATATTGGATTTTGCGTAAAATTAAGAATTTACTTTTAACTACTGACCTGATATAATACTGATTTTGGCAGTAACTCATTTTTTTCAAAAATGGCGTTTATTGCGTTTTGGAACCAAACTCTTCATATATATATATATATATATATATATATATATATATATATATATATATATATATATATATATATATATATATATATATATATATATATATATATATATATATATATACAGTACTGTGCAAGAGTATTGGGCCACCACCAGTTGCTTTGTTCTTTTACAAGTTTTAATGTCCATCCATATTTATTTTTCACTCTTTTTATTAAGACACAAATAGAAAATAAAAGAAATATGTACACAAAATTAAAAACAAAACAATTTTAAGACTAAACGTCTTCTTCAGGCATCAGTCAGTATTTAGTGTGACCTCTCTTGGCACTAAACACATCTTGAGCTTTTTTGGGGAAACTAAAGTCCTGAGGTCATTCGATTAGAAATTAGTTAGTAATTTCATTTAGGTTTAAGAGATCCTGCCGCTGCCTGCTATTGCTGAAGTGGAAGAGGAGTTTACCCTAAATACACTTCAGCTTATACTTTATACATTTTTTAATACTACATACTACTTTCCTATATTTTCTAGTTGTATTTTAATAAAGAGATTGAGAAATAATTATATATGATCACTATACCATTGAAAAAACAACAAATCTAATGGTGGCATGGTGGCCTACGTTTGCACGGTACTGTATATACATGCTAGATTATCCAGTATGAATTCACAGGAATTGTGACCTTTAAAGTGTTTTTCCACCTGGTTTGTGCGTTCAATATTGCCAACTTGTTTTTGGTCTGGACACTTCAGCTCCTGTTTCTGACCTCAGCGCAGGTTCAGGAGGCCTGAGATATGACAGTGTGCAGAAGGAGGAGTTGTTCTCTGTATCCCATTAACATCACCTCGTAAAACGCTCCAACACGACACAAGCAAACTGACACCAGTATGTTTGCTGGCTCAGCTTTCTGCAGGTATATTTGGTTTTCATTTAGCCCTCGGCTCACATGTTGGTGATGGACCGTCCGAAAACCGTAGGGTTATGGGTGCAGGGCACGGAATACAAAATCTCCCCGGTCGTCCATCAATCCATTTGCGCGTTTATATATGTTGTTCGACTCTGGCACAGGCAACCGCTCATCTGTGTCTCATATTAGTGTCAAGGGAAACTCACACCTGACCAGCATGCACGTCCGTCACATTTTTAGAAAATCGCTCACCTCCGGAACTTTAAATAGATGTAAACTAACTGCATAACAGCTGATCTATTCATTAGACTTATTCTCGCATCAATTGCAAATGGAGCCGGTCTTGAATTACAAATTAACTAACTGCTAATTAAGGACATCACAATTTTGCCATTTGACACCACATGTTCACTTCGAATGCTGATGTTAACTGCCATTAGATTCATGATGACTTGAGATTCACATAAGCAACAGACTCAGGATTGTGTTGGTGCGGTGTGTGTGTGTGTTTGTTGGGAGTCTCCTTCGTGGCCTCTCTTATAAACACTGGCTTGTTAATCTTGTGGGTCACATCACTGGCCTGTAGGAGAAGGGTGAGAGATGCTGAGAATATTTGGCTATATTAAGTAACTCTCTTTTTATCGATAACATCCTATCTGTTTATTATGCTGCATTATAGAAGCTTTGCGGAGTGACGGTGCATTCTAGACAGCCTATACCATTAGTTAAATTCACCACATAGTGTGACATCATTCATTTATTTATTTACAATGTGTATGCCATTAAAACCAAGCTTTGCATATCTGGCATTTAGAGGCACAGTTTAGTTGGCCGGGCCCACATTGAGCCCAAATCTCGGCTGTGTTGCTCTTCTTTATCAACCTGCATCAAAAATTTCAACTCCCCTGATGTGCTTATTCAAAGAGCATTCAGCACAAGTGGGTCGAGGTGCTGCTTAATTCACTTCTCCAGCTTGCTCAAACAGAAGCGGGTTTTGTTTCTTAAGGTTATATAAGGCTGAACACTGTCTTTCGGTTTAGTAATTGGTTACAGTCTGCAACCACATTTGCCAAAAATTAATCAACAATTTTACTATACAGCTCTGTTCGAAAAAAAACCCATAATGCTTCACATTATTAATAGTTAATTAAATAATGTTCTTGTATTTTTTATTGAAATAAATGGCAATTATTTTTAGATAATTATTATGACTATTAAAAATAGTTTAATTGTATTTTGTTCGTCATGATGAGTTTGTAAAAATAAACATAATTTTTAGTCTCATTCAGTCAAAAAATATAAAAAAATCTTTAATATGCTAATATGCACTTTCAATCAGTCATTGTTAAATTATTGCTCTGTATTTTTGTTAAACATGATTTAGGGCTTTTAAAAAAAATCATGCTCATTATGTAGCAGCACTATTAAGTGCGCAGTTTGTATTTAGTTGAAGAGTAATTGTTGTATTGCTGTGTCAGTGTTGAGGCTAAATTTATAAAATCACTTTACAACTACGAGCTAGCCACATTAAACATGATGTAAGGAAGAGTAAACGGCATCTTTCTTTCCCCTCTCTTATTTTGGAGCTGTCAGTTGTGTACTCTGGAAAAGTGACTCTACTGCATGTAACTGTAACTCCGTGCCAAAAATCTCTTCTGGGTTCAAGCATTGTGGAACATAGTAACCCCTGTATTTTGAAAATCTCTTACCAAACTTTATGGCTGTGATTCAGGCGGTAAAAAGGCACATTGTTCGACATTTAGCGCATGCATAACTCGTTCCAGTGGAATAAACATTGTAAATGACTATGACTATGTGAAAGCAAGTTTTTAAAAACTATTAAATTAATTAAAAAAAACTATTAGAATAAAAACCAAAACAGACTTTACAGGAAAGTGCACAACCTTCCTAGCATATAGTTTAATAACATCACAGCTGTCACTGAAAACATAAATATAAAACATAAATTTTTTTTTACTTTAACTTAACAAATTAAGTTAAATAAATATATAAGTTGTAGGTTTAATTGACTTGCATAACTAATTTGATTAAACTTGCAAACAGCACTAAATAATTTTTCTACAGTGTGTATGTTATATCAGAGAAATAAAATAATTACAAATTGTCAGTATCCTGTATGGCCTTTAAAATGTTGTGTTGTGTTATAATACTGGTAAAAAAAACAACAACAACAAAGAACTTTAAATGATGCCTTTATTGAATATAAATGTCATTAATAATTATTCATTAAGCAGATATCAGAGCAATAAAACAGATGTCCAAGAGACTTGTCATTTTTAAATATGTTTTGAAAGACATTTGTGTTTCATCATAAACTTTTTGCATGCATCTGCATGACATTATAGCAACTTTTTATATAGGACCTTTATCCCAATTGTCTTTGTCTTTTGTCCTCTAGAGACAGAATTTCTTGAGTGAAAGTTTGTACATCAGTCAACTCTCCAGCTAGATTACTGCAACTTTGCCAGTAACTGTTACCCAAGCATATCACAAGCTTTTACCTTTGTGCCACTATTTGTCAAGCAACCTTTTCAACTTATTTTTTTTTTATTAATCAATATTAATCAACATATTTTCAGAGTATGTTAATACGCATTGTGTTTGTTAACTTAATGGTTTACTGAAAGTCATTCTTTGATAAAAAGTTAAAAGTTGAATCTTGCTGTCAAATTGACTTACTTAACCACTGCTGTCTGTGATCTGAAACGCATTTGGCCTTATAGCCAGTAAGTCAGTAGGCAGTGGTCATTTATTGCTTTTTCTTGTGTTTATTTGTGTTCATATTCCATATTGCTTAGATTATTAGATGGTACACAGCTTTACGGTTTCACAGCCCAGTTCTCATGAAATTGTTTTTATTTTATTTTTTGATCATTTGAGACATTGCTAAAAGGACCTTGCTCACAGACAATTACAGATAAAAGGATTGATAAATATTGTTTTTAAGCTATTTGTGCTTGTATAAATTCATACCAGTGCCATGCTTTCCACAAAAACAGTATTTCACTTCACGTTATTTTCCAATGGGTTTAACCTGGTTTGATTTTATTGCTCTTCTTTTCGATAGACAGCCTGTCACTTAACTTTTTGTGCTCCTCAAAAACCTGTGTGGAGGTTTTATTTGTGCCTGAATACAGATCCCGTATGTACACAAGAGGTTATGTTATGTGAATGAGAGATGTGTTGTCTAAAATCTTTATTTTAAAGGCAATACACTATTTGTTGTCTATTTTTGACATGCCAGGAGGAAAACTGTTTGCCCCGAACTAAAAATAAAAGTAGTGGTTCTGTATAGCACAGCACAAGACTGGCTGGCTATGTCTGAACGTGTCTTTTATATCCTGTTCAACTATAAAACTATAGTTCATACTCATCGCGCATATAAAATTCGTCCTTCACCTCCCACATTTTCTTGGGATTTTTCTCTGAAATCTTTTTGATGTTTTCTCTCTTTCGGATTTCTGTCTATTTTAACTCTTAATTGTTTCTCCTAGACAGCAATTTAATTTGAAGATGAGCACATGGAGACCTTAATGGGTCTTACTAATATACTAACACTGTTAATCTTATGTCTCATAACAAAGAGATGTTAACATTTTTTTATATGGGTGATTCTCACGAAACCATTGAAATACCACGGCACTAATGATTTTAGCTTTAAAATGTGTAATATAGTAAAAGCATCAGAATTAACACAATACTGTGTTCTACCTTGCACAATGTGTGATTTCAACATAAGAATTTATAATTGGAAATTTTATCTCATTTTCTGCTGAAATTCTCATTACCGCAATGTGTCCGGCTGTGTTTGAACATGCGTTATGTTGTAATTTAATCAAATTAACACAAAAATATTAAGGACAAAAATAAATGGATGTTTTGCTAGACTACTTTAGATGACAGAAAAAATATTTACTGAATATTCATGTATAATAATAATGAAGAAAAATTAGGAAAATGATGTGTCCATGCCTGATGTTCTCATCCTCCGCAACACTTTTTGAGAACAGTTTAAGCACACATACAGAATTTTAATAAAGTTTGATTTTGAGTGACCAAGCACATGGACCAGTTACTTCAAGATGGCTACCAGGTAAGATAATTTTTTTACAGTTAATTTGAAATATTGTCTTGTCAGAATGCTTACACGACATTTTGATTATCATTACCGCAACAGATGCTTATTAAATGTTAATTTAATTAATAGAAGCATAATACTTTGATTTTAAATGCATGTGCAGAATCTCCAAATTATGTTCTTTCAGGTTTGTCATGTCATTTTGAAAATATGTCAGTGTTGATGTTTTCTGACTGTTGCGGTAATGAGATTTTTTAGGACTAATTTTTTAAATTATGTTACAAAAAGTGTTACATAATGATAAGTAAAAGTTGTTAAATTAATGTTCCCATTTACTCCAGACTTTGTTTTTCAATGTCTGGTGGGAAAAAAGTAAATTTAAGCAATTTTTACATTTTCATGCTTGACATTTTTAAAACCACGTTTTCGTGAGAATCACCCATATATCTTATTCTCAGATTTGCAAGACATTTCTATACGAATTCAATGCAGAAAAAGTGTGTGATACAGTAAATTATCATGAACAGCAGTAAAGTGTGCGAAGGACGTGAACAATTTGGCAAATAGATGGTAAGCTGTTTTAAATAACTTTGGTGTAGAGATGTAGACGTTAACTCCAGGTGTGCTCGACTTTAAGCTGCGTGCGTGTTCTGACGTCATCCGGTAATCATTATTCTCCGTTCATACATTACGCTTACCAGTAAACTACTGGTAATTTTACAACCTCTCTTACTGGTAAATTGCCAGTACTCATTTACCAGAAGGTTCTGTTCACATATGACTGCAAGTCTTTGTCGATTTGTACATATTTATTTCTTCTACTGATTTTAGAGTTAATTTTTTTGAGAAATGTTATGAGACAAAGATAAAACAATTACTGAGAACTCAAAAGTCTCCTGAGCCATGAAAACAACCTCTCAACTATCGCTTCATCTCTCTCTATTTTCTCAAAAGCTTGTTTCCCCGACTTTAATTACTTGTCTTTTTATCCTCCGAATTCATTTGACAGGATCTTTTATTTCTCCTGGCTGATCTTTCACAAGTTCTGGCTGAGCTGTATGACACCACAGGGCATGTTTGTGAGTGATTCCAACATTTTATTTCAGAAGCTTATCAATACACTGTAAAAAAGTAATATCAACTTTAACTACTTATATATAATAATATCAACATTTTATAAGTTATGTCAACTATATACTAATCAAAAACATATTAGATTCAAATAACTTTGATTATACTTGGATGCAGCTTTTTACATCTGTCTAACATTCGCACTTCTAAAAAATATGTGTGAACATCCACACATGCATATACGGTATACTCTCTCTCTCTCTCTCTCTCTCTCTCTCTCTCTCTCTCTCTCTCTCTCTCTCTTTCTATATATATATATATATATATATATATATATATATATATATATATATATATATATATACACAAAAACACACACATGTATATATATATAACCAACAATTTGACAATTACACTCCAGAGAAAATACTACGGTATGTAAATGAAAACTGGAAAAGGATCACTTTCGTTGTGGTTTGGGCTTTTATGTACTAGTTTACTCAGTTGCCTACAGGCCTGAGGCCTCTGTGGAGCAGAGAACAGCACAGATCATTGTGCATGCAGCAGACAGCAGAAACAACGCTACTTATAGCAACTAAATGGTTGAATAACTAGCTTCCGTAATTGTTTCGGGGCGCGTATCTGTTTTTACATGATACCTTTGCTAAACCCCATACATCCACGTTTATTTGTTACAAATCCAAAAAATAAACAGCGTCAGCATATGTAAAGCATAAACGGTTAGCAGATAAACAAATTGCTCAACGTGATTGTGAGTCACTGTGGTTTAGGAGGTGTGTCTGTGCTGAGTCATCAGATATCTGTGTCACCTTTTCCCACCCAGTTACAGACCACTGCCTCTTTACTCCACACACACACAATATTCACAAGCATTTGTCATCTCGCAGCAAGTTTTCTCTTGTCGTTATAATCGATGTTTATTTGTGCATTTATGTGATTCAATAAACCTTGGTTTTGAGTGTATAAAGCTGTGGTTCTCCACTGGTTTTGCTTCAGGACCCAGATTTAGACCGATACCAGACTACTGTATATACGCATTTTTGGTTTTTGAGGTTAAGGTCCTGTCACACAACCTGTCTATGTTTGCATCTGCCCAATTTGGCTAGGGTCTACCAAAGCAACGAATCATTTTCACTGTGTACAGTTTTTTAAAATGTTAATATGGTCTATAATGTACGTGCCTCTCCGAACCTCTTCAGCTTATTTTGGCACAGGGGCGTCATGGCCTGAATCATCTCTTGCTCTCAGCGGAGGGAAATGCAAAGTTTCCAGTGTACTGTGATAATGGCAAATATAAATGAGACAGTCTGAGATTCAGTAGGCTTACACCCTCATGCATCCTCTACAAACTCAATGTAGCTGAGTCACTTCATCTCCAGCTTTTGTGCAGGCTATTACCTGTCCCTTAGCAAAATGTGTCGCTGAACTTTGATTCTTTCGTTACGATTTTTTTTATGCGAGATTCTAAAAACGGGCTCAGGTTTTTCCGGCAAAGATAATAACGCCTACGGTATAATACAATCCCCACGTCCAGAGGAACTCGACTATCGAGTTTTTGGATAATGAATAAGCTCAAACTGATTTCCAAAGAGTCCTGCATCAACTTTGTGTCAAAGGTCTCCTGACAAAGATGTAAGCTCATGCAGAAAAATCTTCATTTAGCATTTACAAGGCATTGACATAAAAAACAATCAGAGGTGAATGTCACTTCTTGAATATAGTGTGCTCTGTATTGGTTTGAAAGAGAAAACATACATTGCATTGCATTAATGAAAGCCATTGATATAATTAGTCAATCATTTACATAAATTACATATAGTATGATTATGCATTATTTATACAGCATATTTTACAAAAAGTTGGCTGTACATCAAGTACATGATTCTAAGGTTAAAGGAATAGTCAATTTTCTTAAAAGAAAAATCCAGACAATTCACTCACCACCATGTCATCCAAAATGTTGATGTCTTTCTTTGTTCGGTCGAGAAGAAATTGTGTTTTTTGGGGAGAGCATTGCAGGATTTTTCAAATTTTGATGGACTTTAATGGACACCAACAATTAACACTTAACTCAACACGTAACAATTTTTTTCAACGGAGTTTGAAAGGACTATAAACGATCCCAAACGAGGCATAAGGGTCTTGTCTGGCGAAGCGATTGTCATTTTTGACAAGAAGAATGAAAAATATACACTTTTGAACCACAGCTTTTCGTCTAGGTCCGGTCCAGCGTGACCTAGCGTAAATGCGTGGTGACGTAGGGAGGTCACGTGTTACATATATAAAACGCACATTTGCGGACCATTGTAAACAATAAACTGACACAAAGACATTAATTAGTATCAGTTGACATACAACAACGTCGGAACGGTCCTCTTTCAACACACTTGTAAACACTGGGGCGGAGTTTCGCGTTCGTCCTCTGTGACCTCTTGACGCTTGACGTCATGACCGGAAGAATATGAGAAGTTGTAGTTTAAAAGTGCATATTTTTTATTTTTCTTGTCAAAAATGACAATCGTCTCACCAGACAAGACCCTTGTGCCTCGTTTGGGAGCGTTTGTAGTCCTTTGACACTCCGCTGAAAAAAAACTGCTACGTGTTGAGTCAAGTGTCAAGTGTTGGTGTCCATCAAAGTCCATCAAAATGAGAAAAATCCTGCAATGTTTTCCTCAAAAAACATAATTTCTTCTGGACTGAACAAAGAAAGACATCCACATTTTGGATGACATGATGGTGAGCAAACCATCTGGATTTTTCTTTTAAGAAAATTCCCATAAATTCAACCACTATATGCGAAAAATAATAGGAAATGAAAAAATTAAATTTCTCTTTAGGTATTCTGCTTTTTTAGTTATTTCTCTTGTCCTCTTTTGAGTTTTTACAGAGATTTTACCACCGTCTCAAACTGTGCTCAGATTTGCCAAGATTCAAAAGTCAATATGAACTTTTCTAAGATAAAATTATTTTGGGCTGAGCTATCTAAAATAATATACAGCTCTATGCTCTTACTGTACTGCATGCCAACACTTCTTTCATTTGTTTCCACTCCTAAGAAATTTTAGGAAAAAGATTTGAAACAAAGATGACACCTAAATCAAAAAACTATATGGATGTAATCCCTGAGCTTTGAAAGAGCCCCAAAACTTTTTTTTTAGATGAGATTATATGTGTCCTTTTCAGTTTATGTCTCTCCATTACTCTCTGCTCAGTTATGCCTATCCATGTAGGGATGCTGAAAATTGCAAGAGCAATAAGGATTTTTAGGGGCATTATGACTGGGTTAATAAAACACAGCTGCCCCTAAAAGTCCCTCATTTTTCTTGCTGCCTTTTGGGTCCTCTTCCTAGACTCACATTTCAGCGGCACGGAGCCGGCTTTCAATCTGGTGGCTGGCTGTTGGTGAAAGTTGGACACTCTTCCCTCCCAGGGGAAGCGCTGACATGGAGCTGCTGTATCGCTTCCTTGCCTGTCGGCTGGAAACGAGCAGACACTGTTTGTCAGCCATTCAACAACTGAAAAGTTTAAATTAAGAGGAGAGTGAGGGGAATTTTAGACCCCTCCTCCAGTCAAGCAGGCATGCCAGGAGTTTATAAATTGCGCTTATAAAAATGGAGGTCGCTTTTGGATTCAAATGGGTAGCTGAAAGAGGTGAATGAGTTCAGTGCATTTCCGACCGGGTTCTTTCCTATTCGGGTTGGTGTTTTAAACATGCACTACAAACATGCCCATCAGACAGTGTGGGGGGACATTTCAATATTACAATAATATGCCATTGAAATGTCTATGAAGTTAAAGCTCAAGGTTCTCATTACAACTTAATATTCTTCTAAGTGTGCCAAGTGATTTAAAGGAGATTCGCTGTTTTATCAAGGGAATGAAAAAAATGGTACTAAAACAGAAAATAAAGTGCTCGGTTAAGATATGTAAAAAGAGAAGCAGTTTTAAGGAGAAACATTTAAGATACTGATCTTTAATCAGTTCTGTTGGACTACATCCATGAGTTTCCAACTATGGGATGTTGCATGCCGAATCCTTTTGGGTTATTAACAGTAACTTACAGAAGGCTACACATTGTAATGGCAAATCTGATTTTGAAAATAATTATTTTAATATGTACATCGTATTCTCTTATTTAAGCAAATAGACTGGTTTGTAAACATTCATAATAATTTGTTCTACTAACCACAACGTTTATATTTTTAAATATATGTTATGTTGTAAATATATGAGCAAGAAATTAACCGAGGAGGATTTTATGAGCCAGAAACTGGGACTTTGTAGGCCAGTTGAGAGAGTACATTTAACTACTCATCTTGCCCGCAAAGACCCAACCTCTAACACATTAATGTTTAAAACCCACGTAGTGCTCATTTCATTGTGAATAATATACTTAGATACTAAAACCATGTTATTACTAGCATTACCACTACCACTAAATTGTAATTTAATATGCGTTGCATGGCCTGGTTTAGAATAGAAGCGATTCGCATAAAAACAGCCAAATAAAGTACCAGCAAATCCCATTGTAATCCATCACAGATTGTGATAATGTAGATTTAACTCTAAAATAGATTCATTTACCTCTGCTGGATTCCACAGTTTAAATCGCTGTATCATATGTAACAATCCTGCATTTTATGTCCATAGCCGTGAAATATCATATTAACATAGTTACTAAAAGAGTTGAAGAAAAGTTTTTCCAATTCTAGTTCCGATTGCTGTCACAAGGCATGACATTAAGATGCAGTCTTCACTAAACCCCACAAATAACTTTCTTCTGAGGAGAAATTGATGTCTTTCCTCTCGAATGCGCCGCAGTATATTCATTCATGGCAATATCCTTGTAAGTTTTGCGCTGTCCCGGCTGTCACCACTGCCTTTTGCCTTTTTATTGGGTTTACCTGGATCGTGCACACTCGCGTGCCTTGTGCGACAGCAGCTGGGAGCAGAGATATCTCGCGCGCGTCGGACTCGTCTCGTGCGACTCAGGCCCTCCCTAAAATGGCATTCTAGGTAGCACGTGCGTTTATGAATGTGTCACGCTCACCGACTGTTGCTTAATATTTGTTTTTGGCACAGCAGCTATAAAGTTTAACGTTTGGTCATTTACATATTAATAAATGCGAAATGATTGCGTGATGCGCGAGCAGCCGTCCAATGCATTGGCTGTTTAATATGTCAAACGTGCAATGACTTCTACACAGATTTGAACAATGTGGTACATTTTTATTGGTGTAAATCAACGTGCATCATTTGAACGTTAAATATTCACGGTCTTTGCGTATGCATTGCGCTACATTGGGTTGAATAAGGGCTCCTTTTTTACTTAATTTTGAGCTCTATCTTGTGGTGTATACATGACATTGCCTACAGACGCCTAGAAAAAAATAGAGTACATTCCAAACCTCGTACTAAAGTATTTTTTGATGTTGTTTCAACACAATAAGCAATGCACAACATTTTTAATTTATTAATCAGTCATATATTATATGTTTGGTTCAGGAACATTTACTTTAAACAATATTTGCAAACCCCAACTGTATATCAGTACTATAATATAAAGTAGGCTATTCAAAACCACAAAAATCTTGTACCAACTGGTTCAGGTTTTCTCACAGAACCTCGAACAAACATCACCAACCTCAAACTAACTTAAAGGGGACATTTCACAAGACTTTTTAACAATATAAAATACATCTATGGTGTCCCCAACAGTACGTATGTGAAGTTTTAGCTTATACCACATATAGTTTATTTATTATAGCATGTTAAAATCGCCACTTTAGGTGTGAGCAAAAATTTGCTGTTTTGTGTCCTTTAAATTGCAAATGAGTTGATCTCTGCACTAAATGGCAGTGTCGTGGTTGGATAGTGCAGATCAAGGTGCCGTATTATCCCCTTCTGACATCACAAGGAAAGCCAGATTTCAATGACGTATTTTTTCACATGCTTGCAGAGAATGGTTTACCAAAACTAAGTAACTGGGTTGATCTTCTTCACATTCTTTAGGTTGATAGAAGCACTGGGGAACCAATTCTAGCACTTAAACATGGAAAAAGTCAGTATTTCATGAAATGTCCCCTTTAACTTGC
Organism: Misgurnus anguillicaudatus; assembly: GCF_027580225.2. Taxonomy (NCBI): domain Eukaryota; kingdom Metazoa; phylum Chordata; class Actinopteri; order Cypriniformes; family Cobitidae; genus Misgurnus; species Misgurnus anguillicaudatus. The sequence goes on from NC_073355.2 coordinate 22,588,543, forward strand.
ATTTTTCTCCTTACGCAAGCTCAAACTGTTACAAACTGAAAGTGATCAGGCAAAACTTTCTAGGCAAAGTTTCTAGTTTCTCTAACTTTAACTTAAATATAATTTTATAATACAAAACGGGACAATAATAATTTGATTATGGAACACTTGTGTGATCGTTCAAATATTACACGATGGGAATATATAAAAACTTTTTTAACACGATGGGAACCCCTGATTTTAAGTGATTTTATGAACGTGTTTAAATGCTAAACTAAAAACAAAAAGCATAACTCTCCCAATTTTCTAGGCACGGACGGGGTTCGAACCCGCGATCTTCGGTTTACGAGACCGACGCCTTACCACTTGGCCACCGCGCCTGATGGCCACCGCGGCGTAAATAACGTAATTTAGTGTAACCTAAACTAAATAAAACAGGCGTTTGATGAACGCTTACAATGCTTATCACTTTTATAGATGTTATAGAAGTAATCTTTTATAGATAATCTATAGATATGGGGTATCTTGTTCCCCCCGAGAACAAGATCCCACATATATTTTACTGTATCGTGTGCTGTATTGTCCAACAATATTAATCACAGACGTTTGACATACATTTTCAATTCGTTAAAATTCTCAGTTTAGCTATGTGAAAAACATTATGACTGTTTCTACCTACACGCAGACCCACTTTAAGGGCTCGTTTTTTAACAGACAAGCAGCTAACGCATATGCATGACGGCTTTGAAACTGCGGTAAAGGACCACGTCAAGCGCCTATTGATTTAATCACGAACACACGGATTACAGAGTCAAAATCAAAAAAACATATTTGTTAAATGAAAGTTAAACACTTAAAACATTTGGGACTAGGCATTACAATTACAGCAAAACAAATAAACAACTAGGCCTAGCCTTTTCACTTGTCCTTGATTTTTTTCTATAAAATCCTAAAAGCACAAATCTTTACTCGGAAATAAATTATATTTTTATCTATAATCGAGAAAATTATATACTTTACTGAGAACCAGAGGCGTATCGTATAAAAATATAGAAAGTATGTTTTCAGCTGTGAAATAATTTACCCATTGCCTTTTTTATTATCTTAATTGTTACTACTGTAGTTTGCACACATGCAGTTTATGTAATCTACTGTATTCTATGCAAAATGTGTAGTTCTCAGTTTAGCTTTTATACAATTTTCGTCTATTTAATATAGTTTTTCTTTATTTTTAGCTTTTTCAAGCTAATATGAACCTTTAAATAAGTTAAAATGAGAAACAGTTTTCTGTGTTGATTATGTGGTGCCTTGGTTCCAAAAAAAAAAAAAAACACACCTATGAGTGTGTACAAAATAGGGAATATGAACAAACCAAGTGTCACATTGTAATCAGTGAACAAGACATGTATCATTTACAAATGAAAATTTTATAACAATTTGTTAAAAAATGTAGCTGAAGTCATTTTAGTGATTAACTCTTTTCTACATAAAATCATCCTAATGTAAAAAACATTCTGAGAAAATGACCTGTTCAGGGCTCAGACACTCCCTCCCAGTTTAAAGGGGCCATGGCATAAACCCTTTCAAGGTTTGTAAACATTGAATGACTTTCGGGTGCGCGCGCAGCATGGGGTCAAACTGTTCATACCATCCAGGCTTTATAATTTAATCTAACAGAGCTGAAAAATGATGACTTACCTCAAATGAAGTGAGCACTACAAACACAAGCCTCTTTGATATTTGCATTGTCCCAGTCTGCACGTTAATTGCTTCCAGCCGCAGATGTTATATTTTTTTGTTTTTGAGTTTCTGCATGAATCGCGAAAACTTAACGGAAGACCTGGTGCGATTTTCAAAGCCCACGACGCAAGGAGGCATTTTTGACGATAACAAATAATACGCAACTCAATCTGCTGTAATGACTTTTCTGACCCTGACATGCGCAGTGGGAACCGCCTGTGACGTGAACCGTGAAGGGGTCTATAAAAATCTGACTTTTTCCATGTTTAAGTGCTATGATTGGGTCCACAGTGCTTCTATCAACCTAAAAATGTGAAAAAGATCAACCCAGTAACTTAGTTTTGGTAAACCATTCTCTACAAGCACATCATTGTGATCAGTGTTTGAATTTCATCAGCTCATTTGCTTTTTATAGGACACACCCAAAACGGCACATTTTTGCACACACCTACAAAGTGGCAATTTAAACATGCTATAATCAATTATTTATATGGTGTTTTGAGCTAAAACTTCACATTTGTGCTCTGGGGCCACCAAAGATTTATTTGACATCTTAAAAAAGTCTTGTGTCATGGCCCCTTTAAAGCTAAATTCAAGGCACATCTCTATAGCTTTCACATAATGCAGCTCCGTCGTTGTAATTAAATGCAAATGATTATCTTTGCCAGAAATATTATGACTTAGCTAACTATTCTCAATCTTCTTTTCTTTCTTTATACCTGGAAATATACCCAACATCTATAAAGAGATGATAGGCTACCTAGTACCCCTATGAGGACTTCAATGACATTATCTCTGGATCATCATAAAAACATAAATATAAAAACCTTTATGATCACCTATCATTGCTATAATAATGGCCTAAACCTTAATTTGCTAACTAAACCGTATAATTTATACTAACAACTTTATTTTCTGACAAACCAGCATTTTCTGTAACATGCAATATGAAAAGAGCTATAGAGATACATTTGAATGGAAAATATAACCTTGATATATTTAATATTGACTGAGTGTCAAAGATTGAAATAAATGTTAAGTCAATGACTAAAATCAAACTTTGATAATGAAATAATTTCATTTGATTATGAGACTTTAGCTTGGATTTCACAGACAGGGACAAATATAACAAACAGGAAAGTACAACACATAAAAATAAATTGAAAACCTAACAACCCAAACGTGTAATGATCAGTTAGTAAACGTTTGGTTTACCAACCCTGGCCTGTCTCTATCTCAGCCTCTACTCTGAGGAGGGGGAAACGAATTTCCCGCGAAAAAATAATAAGCGAAACGGAAGACGGCCTGAGCACCGCACACACTCTCCACCAAACTTGATTGTAATTTCTAACCTCAAGCTTTTATCAGCTGTGCGGAATACATTCAAGGAGGAGGGCGGGTAATATTCCCAGCACTTTCGACTTTAGGTTGTTTCCTATCGGGCCCAATATTTCTGATCGTACGTGTACATTCTTAACAAGTAAACGGCGGTTTGTGTGAATTTATTCGACGCGATAGCGAACCTCTAAGCGTTAAATATACTTTCTGCTACGAAAAAGCGGGAGTTTTGTGTTCTGTAGCCATAGCGCCGAATAGCTTGCCGGGGTAACCGACGTTAATATTAAAATATCGTGTTACTGTTCACTATCAAGTCAGCAATCCAAAATTCATATGATCCGAAAAGCTTTATGTTGATTATAGACGCGAATGATACATCGTTGCAAGGTTTGCAGTAGCATTATCGCGAATTTCATCCGGCGTGTGGAAAACAAACTGAACTGCCGGCTTGTTGATGTTAACTGTTACTTTGTTGAGGGGGCGAACCAGTCTCGGCTGCTCTCCCTTTGTTTGGGCTCAGGACTCGGTTGGAATCCACTGGAGTTCCGTTTAAAACATCTGATTCGACCACTAACGCAATTTTAGGATGGCTCCACAAAAGCACGGCTCGGGTGGAAATGGTTTTTATGCCAGCAACACGGGTAAAGCTGCTAATGGAGGAGCACACATATCATCCGGTGTTGTGATGACTACAGTCAAGCGACCCAAGATGGAGCAGATCCAAGCCGACCACGAACTCTTTCTACAGGCTTTCGAGAGTAAGTTGGTCGGGGTTTGCCGCCATTTGAGCTTGAATATCGCGGAGTTTATATTTCAGCAGTTTTGTGGTGTTTGTTGTGCCGTTTTAAAAATTAACATCTGAAGCCGTTTAGCAGGTTGCTAACATTATCGCACCAAACTTGTGGTCACGTACGTGCCTTTGTATTGAGTCAAACCACTGCGTTCTGTGTCAGTAATAAAATGTGACCCTAAATGCCTATTGCTTTGTAAACATAACAAATCATTTTTTGTGTAAATGCTTAGTGCAGTTTTGAGTATCCGATTGGTTCGCGACATTTCTAGCTTGAAGGCTAAACAACGATAGTGATCAGCAAACTGTGTCCAATAGCTTACAAAATGCCGAAATGGCTTTTGATGTAGGGGATATGGATTATATCTTGTGTTTTTCCCATAATAATAGAATAATTAACAATACCCTTGTTATTTGTGTAGGCCACATCCTATATGAAAATTCGACACGTGCATCAGATGGCACGTGCTTTATGGTGCCTTTATGTCTTTTTTTCTAAGTTTAAAATGCCATTGGGGAACAGGAGAATTAACAGTAACGAACAGAAGAAAATCTACAAAAAAATTATGGTAGTGTCTCTACAAAAGCTAGTGGATACAAGACAAATTGTCTTCCTAGACTGTCACCTTGATTTATGTGAAAGAATGTCATTGTGAGAAAAGTGACTACTTTTAAAGTGCTTTCTTTTTAATTTTGCATGCACAAATGTTATTCTGAAAAATGTGTTTACTTTGCTTTTAATGTTTGATCCTCTGTTCACAGAACCAACTCAAATATACAGATTTCTCCGGACAAGAAATCTTATAGCAGTAAGTATTGCTAGACCATGAAGAAATGATGTGCTAATGTCAATTCCATATAAAAATATAACCAGGATACTGTAATAGCGCCCATGGCAATAGACTAATTATTGCATCCTTGTTTTTGCATTTGTTAGCCAATCTTCCTGCACCGAACACTGACATATATGTCACACAGAAACTCAAGAACAAACATGAAAAGGTAAGATTTTGTTACGCCTTTTATTTCCTTATTTGGCCTTACATTGACTAAAATTTGCATGTTAACAGAAGTATTATAAATGAATTATCTTGGTTAAGCTAGTTGAGGATTTATGATAGCTTAAAGGGGACGTATCATGAAAATCAGACTTTTTCCATGTTTTTTAAGTGCTCTTATTGGGTCCCCAGTGCTTTTATAAACCTAGAAAATGTGAAAAAGTCAAACCTAGTAACTTAGGCCCTGTTTACATTAGAGCATTTGCGTTTTAAAACGGCATTTTAAAATGAAAACGATCCTCGTTTATACTGACATTTTAAAAAGAATCTTCATCCACACTATACACGACCATAAACGCATGAAACATGACCAATCACGTAACTGGGCATGCGCAAAAAAGTGTAAAATAACTTATTACTCTAATAATAGGTTGCCTTTGCGAATTTATGCAGCCTACAGGTGTGTGATATTGACAAAATTCATACCTGGATCCTTTGCCGGCAACTACAACAGACACTATTTTTGAACCTATAAAAATGTGTTTGGGAAAGTCTTCAGCTCCCCCCTAACATATTGATATGATTCATAGGTTAATGTTGATGTTATAAATCAAACAGAAAGGTCTTTATGATTTTAAAAGGAAGCATTCAAGTAAACAGTACTTAACGTTAATTTTTAAAAGTATGCAGGGTCTGTGCACGTCCTCCGCTAGCAACACAGAAATACCAAAAAGCGCAATCGGCTAAACGAGCATTTTTATTGTTTTTATTAATTTATATTCACAAAACTTATCAACAAAACATCGATTAAAATTAAGAGACAAATTATATGAAACTAAATTTATTTTAAAGTAGCAAACAAAACTTAAATTAAACTCGAAAATAATGTCTGACGCATTACAATTCTCCCTTTATATTGGCCTTTACAACGCCCTATATGGTGTTTAAAATTACAGTCTATCTTTCGTAATAAGCTAACTAAATTTAAACAAAACATAAAAAACATCAACAATATTCAAACCCAACAATACTCAAACATAAATATAAAACAGACATTATCTACATGTTAAAACAATCTGATATAGCGTTTATAATAGCTGGTTGGTAGATGTTTACTATTTTTTGGCAAAACCTCCGTTGCAAACCACCATTTACCTAAATAAAAATAATTTTTACTATGAAAATGATGCGCTGTCACATTAACATCAGCAGTTCGTTTACATAAGACTCCGTCTACGTTTATTTACACTGCAGCGCAATGTCTAAGTTCTCAAACTAAAACAGGGTCTGCAGCGTTTGCGAACGAATCTGTTTTTGAGGTTCGAAAACGGTGGTGTAGTGTAAATGTAAGGCTTTAAGGTAGCATAAGTAACGCATTTTTAAAGGATAAACGCATTAATGTAAACATAGCCTTAGTTTTGGTAAACCATTCTTTGCAAGCATGTGAAAAAATAGGTAATTGAAATTTGGCTTCCCTTGTGATGTCAGAAGGGGATAATACTGCCCCTTGATATGCACTATCCAAACACGGCACTGCCATTTAGTGCAGAGATCAGCTCATTTGCATTTAAAAGGACACATCCAAAAACGGCACATTTTTGCTTGCATCTACAAATTGACAATTTTAACATACTATAATAAATGATCTGGGTGGTATTTTGAGCTAAAACTTCACATACGTACTCTGGGGACACCAAAGATTTATTTGACATCTTAAAAAAGTGAAATGTCCCCTTTGATATATGCCAGATACTATAATTAAATACTGACTTTTTTGCATCATATGTTTCAGAAAATGTTTTAACCTGAATGATATGCTGTTTAAAGTGGAGAAATTAAGAGTGGATCAGGAATTCCAGAAGTAAGATGTTCTTGAGCTAGTTTTAATTGATTTCCTCATCTTCTTTATAAGGTCAGATATATGCAAAGCATTTATTCTTAACCCATTTCATTGGTTTTTCCTCTAGCATGGCTTCAAATCTGCAGCTGACTTTCACTGGATTCTTCCATAAAACTGGTAAACCAACATTAAGGGTTTTAAGACTCAGGCTTCAAAGAAAAATAACCCTTGATCAGTTAGTAATTCTGATTTATTGTTCATTGCATTAGAGAAGCCATTGCAAAACTCTGAGAATGAAGAAAACTCTGTGTCTGTGGAAGTGCTGCTTGTCAAGGTCTGCCATAAGAAGAGAAAGGTAAAACTTTGTCCTTGGTGTGTCACAAATAAACAGTTCAAATTTCCATTGACCCTGATCACCAAAAAAACCCCAAACTAACTCAATATTGTCCATTACACAGACTGTATGACTTTATTAAATGTTGTCTACTTTGACTAAGGTTAATGTATCAAATTAAATTTGTAGTCTCACCTGTTTATGTTGATCATTTTGCATGTGGTATAAAATATTTGCAGGTATATTTTGTGTCCAAAGTCATTATTTTTTCACTTTTTTCTAATGTTTATATTTTAAATTTGGTACTCTCAAGATGTTACAGGTCATAACAATATAATATTTACTCTTCCAAGGTGTTGAGTAACAGTGTTGACAGTTCTGTTACATACTGTCAACACTGTTACACTACATTGTACAAAAACCCCATTCATACAGCACATTGATCCCAGAAAAGTCCCATAAAATTGCTAGTGTGCTTTCTGTGTGATTACAAACATGTCCCATAATTGTTACTGGAATTGCTCTCGAAGTAAGATTGCCGTAACATTTCCGAAAGACATCCTGTGTGAACAAAAGGAAACAATGCCGTAAAGGCCGTGTTGTAGTGAGGCATTGCAACGAAGTTATCAATTCTTTGACACTAGGGTTTTAAATGCACATTCACAATTGAGGGAAATTACAGATGATATGCAAACTTAATGTGGGAACTAGGGATGTCCCGATCCCACTTTTTCATTTTACGATTTGATTCAGATACCAGAATTCCGTCTATAAGCCTATACCGATTTCTCCCCGATACTACTGTAATTAAATGTGTATAGTGCTTTCTGCTACATCTAGTATCATTTTAAATGTTAAAATTAATAATTTAAAATGATTTATAAGTTACAGGAAATATTAGTAAATATTAATCATGACAGTGTTTAGGAGTACATATAATAGGTACGTTTGATCAGTTAAATATAGCTAAATATTTTTTCTGAATTGCGTAAAACTGTCATAGTAAAAAAGCTTTAGTGTGCAGATGGTTATTTTGAGTATTATGCGCTTGATCGGACTTTTTATGCACACTCCTGGTGAAGAATTTATGTGCCTAAGTCATAACACGCTAGGTTCATGGGGTTTCTGGGCGCAGAATTGATGCCCTTGAATCATCCTCTCATGGAATCCTCGGACCGCAATGGAAAGTTTATAACTGCTTAAACACAAAGAGAATAGATGCATCAGGTGCTCAGCACAAAGTGAAGTGCATCCATCCAACGGCTTACTGAGACTTTATAAAATCAGATCTTAAAGCCTACAGTTATCTTGTGTGTGCATGTGTAAATGACGCGTTTCATTCGTCCGCTTCACCAGTGGATTTGCGAGTAAGTTACAGTGTTTCTGTGAACTTAAATATCTTTAAATGTGCGTTTGTTCCTTCACATGAAGCTATTGCGTGTATTAAAAGACTTTGAATATAGTGCATAAAACGTTTATGGTGCTTTCATAATACGTTGTCCTTTTAATAGCTTGTCAGTAACAAGCAAGGCTAATGCACATTTCCTCGGAAATGGATCGGTCATGTTGTCGGTCCTCGATCCGATGTCCGATCCAGCCAAAAAGCCCGGATCGGCGCGATACCGATCCAGCATATCGGATCGGGGCATCCCTAGTGCGAACCCATGTGTGAACGCATGCACAGATTCTAGAAGATCATTGCTCATGTGAATGAACCAAAATCAAACAATCCATGGACAAATCTGGGACACTAGGGCTGTTCAATTAATCGCCTTTTAATTTTTACACATTTCGATTGCAAAAACTAGAGAATCGAGGTAATTTGATTAGTGTTCTGCATTCTGTTTCTGTCATTTCGTTTTGTTATAAATAAGCAGCTGCACTGCTGCTCCTCTCTTTCTCTCACACGTGCACGCGCTCTTGCATCTGTCCAAAGTCATAACACAAAGTAGTAATCCTTATGTGTTTGTTGAGGCAAATTATCCCTTTTGTTTAAAATATAATCAGCTGCATTGTGGCGCCCACCTCTCTCGCTCGCACTTGCAGAGTGTTGCGCTCTCGCATCTGTCCAAAGTCAAATTACTAGGTAGTAATCCTGTTTATGTTTGTAAAGTTATATGCATTTCAAACCAGTTAAAGTAAAACTATCCTTCATGTTTAAAATATGAATCGCGTTCCATTGGAGTACTGTGTTTATAAGGCAGCAACAACCCTAAACAAATGCATTGAATTGAGTAAAATGTTTATATTAAGTAATCATTAAGTTATAGTGTTAAATAATCAAGATTATGATTTTTCCCATAATCGAGCAGCCCTACCGGACACATTTTCCATGTATTTTCCTTAACCTGTGTGTGAAAAGGGCTAGAGTTTGACGGTGATCATTGGGAAATCGTGATTGTCAGCTATATAAGACGGCTATATTACAGAAAATTTTATATTGTAATGGCCTAACAATTTGTGATCCATGACAGTAGGCATTAGATTATTAAAATAATTAAAAATATAACCATTTGAACAAATTAATTGAAAAACAATTACTTTGGACACAGAATTTACCTGCAATTACATAATCACCCATGTGCCAATGTCTGTTGTACTATAGGTTTAATTACAGAATAGTAAGTTTTCATATATGTTCCAGTAGGACATAACTACGGATTTTAACTTTTGTTGTTTTTGATTTGTTTTAGGATGTGAGTTGTCCAGTAAAGCAAGTGCCTACAGGTAAAAAGCAGGTGCATCTTAACCCAGACAACAGTCAAAAGTTGGGAACTTTCCCCACACTGGTGGTACCCAGCCATGAGTTTGAACCCAGCAACAGCCACATGGTGAAGTCCTACTCCCTTCTGTTCAGAGTGTCTCATCCAGGAGGAAGAGATATTAGCGGTGTGACCAGCAGAGATACCAGTACGATTTTAAGCTTTTGATAGAGTCCCCGTAACAAATAATGGCAATGTTGAGATGTGCAGATCTTATTGAGGTCTTTTCAAAAGAGAAACATCTTTTTTTTTCTTTGTTTTCATCTCAGATGTTATTGAAGAGCTGTCTAACAGAAAGAGGAGATACTTATCTCATCAGGATGATGCAGAAACTACATTTGTGGCCCAGATGACTGTTTTTGATAAAAATAGGTATATTGCAATCTTTAATACTTCTAACATTGTTTTACCTTGATTGTCTGGTTTGTAAGATTGTGTTCTGTTAATAGACGACTTCAGCTTTTGGATGGCGAGTATGAAGTTTCCATGCAAGAGATGGAGGAGAGTCCCGTAGGCAAGAAGAGGGCAACATGGGAAACCATATTAGATGTGAAGGTCAGTAACCTGTGTGATGCATTTGGTCTTTGCATGTTAATATGAACATTTATTGTTGGTTAGTAATTAATCTGTATTCTCTCTCTATCCTTTTTTTCAGAGGCTGCCACCCTTTGAGACCTTTTCTCAGGGACCCACACTTCAATTCACTTTGCGATGGACCAATGGCATTGCTGACACAGCACCCGTGGCCAAACCATTGGCTACGCGCAATTCTGAATCCAGTGCGTTGGACAACAGCAAACAAAACAACATAAAGCCTCTACAGGCAGTAGTTAAGATGTATTCACACTGCAGTATGTCAATAAAGACAAGCAAACATCATGGACTTTGGGGCCTGGGACCTGATTTCAGGTGTTTTTAGTCCAACCCTATAGCATGCTGCTGTAAGGTTTAAAAATGATCATATTTTTGTCAAATATTTAGATTAACATTGTTGTTAAATTTGATGTTTGGTTGCAGTTAATGATCCAGTTGGCAGTGATCTACCAGTACGAAGAGAACTAACTCACGTTGAACCTCGTCAGAAACTAAGAGTTTATTATCAGGTGAGTTCTTATCATGCCTGTATAGTTTAACTTGATGATACATCCAAAGCTTTTACAAAGGGCAAAACATTTGTTGCTATGATTCATCTATGAAACTTTTCTTGAGTGAATGTGAAGTACTGCTGTGTGGTCATCCTCTTACGTCCATCCATCTTTATCAGTTTCTGTACAACAACAACACACGGCAGCAGACGGAGGCCAGAGATGACCTGCACTGTCCCTGGTGCACGTTGAACTGCCGCAAGCTCTACAGCCTCCTCAAGCACCTGAAGCTCTCACACAACCGCTTTATCTTTAACTATGTGGTGGGTAACATTTCCAGTCCACACAGATTACATTTGTCAATGTAAGGAAAGAAAAAAAAAATGGCGGAAACCAAACATCATGGTAGAAGGGTCCTCGTGCGTCCCATCTTTTCCGGTGTTTGCCAATGACGTTTTAACATTACGCAATTTAGGTGTTTTATCTGACTCCAAAAGATAAAATGTTGTTGTTCGTAATATGAATCAAATAGATTATTGTGGAATTTGGAGATTTGGTCATTCTATTTAGCTCATATTTATATTGAACTCATTCATTCGATTATCAATGTCGTTTCGGCCCACACCGGCCGTTGTGCGGGTTCTGAACACATACTGAAAGGTATAGCGGAAGATTTTCCAGAATTTTTGAAAAGAACCGCCCCTCCACCTAAAAAAAAAATGCACATGCGCAACACGCTACCTGCTCCACGCCTATTAAACGTGTGCACAAAAGAGAGAGCATGCACGAGCCTAGTTCTTGTCTTCGCTCTGTTTACACGTTGCTGTCTGCATGTTTACCGTGTCTGCGCGGTTCGTGACTTGTGCCAGGGCTAGCATCGCTAATCATAGCTTACATCAACTTTTAGTAGCAGTGATTTTAAATGGATTTCTCCAAATACCATGACAACCTTTAGCTGTCGAGTAGAAACTTCGCAACTGAGGCATCAGTGGGAAGCCCAACCTGTGCTCTTAGCGCACGCTAGTGTGTGAAATACTCTCCCAAAAACACCCTGGTCTTGTTTCTTTCTTCAGAGGCCTTTCTCTTCTTGTAATAAAATTCGTAGACACTTTTTCTCTTGCTAGCCTCAGACATTTTGAAAAAACACGGTGAGAACGCGAGCTTCAATGAATGACTGAAACCGTAGACCACCACACATATACACCTGAAAGTGTGCATACGCAGAAAGCGAACCTAGGGATGAGCACATACAACTGCCTTACGTAAACATATCATCAGAATGATTGACAACTGGGATGACCAATAATCTTGATGATCCACTCGGAAAAAGAAAATCTTCCGCTATACCTTTAATTGTACCAGAGGTTTTTGGCTAAAGCAGTTTAACAATGCTGCTCCTGGGTTCATTTGCTAAAAGGTTCCAATGTAGCCCCCCATAATTGTCTATATCAACTTGGTACAATTCTTACACTTTAATCAGAGGTTCAAGTTGGCTCCGTTCAACCTGATAGAGTAAATAATGTGACTATACAACAATGTAATTACAGCAAAGATAACCAGATGACCAGCGGTTATGACTCATCACCCTGATGGCCCACATACAGTGCGATTATGTACAACTTAGTTAAGGTTAATAATTAATCTGTCATACGATAACCAGAGGTTAATTGCTGAAGCCGTTTAACAAGTGTGTAATTTCTGCAGAAATGGCATGACCGGCCAGAAGTTTTCAACAGTGATTTTGTTCCATACCATTGGTTGAGCCAGTGTTGCTGCATTGGATTGCTATTTCAATAGAGCTATCAAAGTCCCTTTAGGGTAGTCATGAAACTTGGCAGCCTGCCTGCTCCAGGAAGTTATTTTAGTCATGCAAAACTGTAGAAGTAGGCCCTATCTACTTAAATGGGTAAAAACGGATATCTCGAAAATCACAATTTAATAACATATTTCTGACCAAAAATAGTTGCATTTTTATTACTCTTTAAAATGTGCAAACTGAAATGGCAAATAAAAAATGTTGCCAATGAAAACATGTCAATTTAGCAAAAAAGTCCCATATAATGCAATTTTTTTACACTCGGGTGAGGTGGTTTTTCAGGCAATTCAAAAAAGAAATGTATTGCAAATCTGCAATGAATTCTTTCCACATTTACAGGTCACCACCTGGTGTGTGTAAGTCACAAATCACCAGGGCCACCTTAACCTAATGTTAGGCCCTGGGGCTGAGAGGTTTTGTAGGCCCCCCATCTCCTCGATTTACAGAGTCTCATTTTAAAAAAGCGTAATATCTTTGTAATCTACATCACAAAATGCATTTGTTTCTTTCGAGACACAACAGTGAGTTTTCCCTCTTTGACCCAGAAAACACCATAATTTCGTTATATCACTGAGCTCACTTGAGCATAAACACAAGACACTTTATTTAACAACCACACACAGCAACTTATGGTGATAATTGAACCAAAATGTGTGAAAGTATACATGTTTAGCTTTATGTTTATATTGTTTTTGGAATATACAAATTTGCAGAAAATTGCCACTCACTAACTAAATGCTCACCACAGTTTTAAAAATATAATAAGTTAAAGTTAGTGTTAAAGTGAAAATGCACTAAAGATAACAAACGACAAGTCTTTACCGACAGAATCTTGTTTTTAAATCAGTTATTTATTTTGTAGGCTATTGAAGATATAGTATGCATTGTATTTTGTATTTATGCATACATAAGCATGTAAAACGACCAAGTATGAATATGCACAAGACAGACAGGGAACATACCTGTATATAAGATCTTTAGATAAGGAGATTATAAATATGAATGGTGCTATCAGGTGATGATTATGGAATCTGTTTTGAGGAGGTCTTGTTGCTCTTTACTTTCTTAGACTTGCACCTTTACTGTTGTGTCTCTTTCTCGTCTTTCAAACCAAGACGTGTGTACCGTGAGCAAACGTTGCGTCAAACTACATTGCTCCTGCTGCGCACACGTCACTGATACGTGAGTTTTGTCTTTTTGTCAGAAAACTTTATAACAATTAACAGCGTTATGTGCGGGAACTTTCTTTATTTGGCGGCACAGTTTCTTGCGCACGGTTGGAGAGACATGCCAGAGACCTGCACCTCACTGGTACTTATTATGAAATTTCAGAAATTACTCTTTCATTTGTTGGTGGATTATTTCCTGTTTCTCTGTCACACTCAGTCTAACATGCAGGAATGCCAAGTTGACCACGCGCACTTAATTACATTACGCGGAATAGAAAAATCTGTTACGTCTGACATTTTATTTCACAGTAAGTTACGACGGACCAATTAGCAGCCATGTAACGTGCAATTAGAGTGATTGACAGAAAACCTGACAAGTTACAAAACAAATATGACCTTTTCAGTTCATCATGAACATGGGAGGCCCGTGCATTAAAGCGGCCTTGCAAATCACACTGTATGTTTGGTCGCCTTGGAGTCGCATAACATTGGTTAATGGAAAAGCTGTCATTTCCCAATATTTTTTTTGAAAATAAGGCAAAATTTTTGCACATTTTCAATAGAAACCAGGCACCTTAAACCTCATCTTACTGGTACCTAGAGCCCCTCCTCCAGTAAATCGTCAGTCATTATCGATTGATGATTGGTTTCTTTAACAGAAAGGTGTGACTTCTGTTGCCAGAGCCGACATATTGGCCCTGTCCCAAATGGCACACTTCATGTGAACGTTCGGTCTCGTGGTCTTAAATTGCGCATGCTCGCTTAGTCTACGAGTTTGTAGGGTGTCCCGTTTGTCATTTATATGTTCTGAAGTGTGCTCATCAGCGCCCTCTTTGCACCCTTGATGCGGTCTTCAACCCATACTGCTGCAGGCCCCATGCACTTTACCAACCCAGAAGTGCGAAAGAGCAATCAGGCGACAGATGGGAGGATGAGCAACTTCTCTTCTTATTTCCAGCGTGACGCTCAAGTCTGTCCCAAAATGGGACCTGTGAGGAGGTCTTGCCTCTACCTGTCTGTGTGTTGATGATATGTGCTGCACTGCTGCTCATAGATGCAGAGATTTTTAATTTTCAATATTCAATATTTTTAAGCTATTATATACTCTATGAATGTTAAGCTGGTTTCGGAAAAACAATTTTAATGTAAAAATTACACGTTTTGCAATTGGTTGAAGTTTTTATACTAATTTAGCTGTGTTGGTCTCGCCAGCCTCACACTAAAGGAGCCAGGATAGACGTGTCGATTAATGAATGCTATGACGGTTCTTACGTGGGCAACCCTCAGGATATTCACTGCCAGCCTGGCTTTGCATTTAGCCGTAACGGACCAGTGAAGAGGACTCCAGTGACGCACTTCCTTGTCTGCAGGTCTGTACATTATGATAATGAAAGAAAAGTTGATTTATAAACATACCTTCTATGTTTGTTAACTTGTGGCTGATTTTCTACACAAACGTTGTTATAATTTTTTGTTTTAATTTTTTGTACAGACCGAAGCGTTCAAAGCCCAGCCTCTCCGAGTTCCTGGAGTCTGAAGATGGAGAACAGGAGCAGCAGCGAACTTACATCAGCGGCCACAACCGTCTGTACTTTCACAGCGATAGCTGTGTGCCACTCAGACCACAGGAAATGGAGGTGGACAGTGAGGACGAAAGGGACCCAGAGTGGCTCAGGGAAAAGACCGCTATGGTGAGCAACATTTATACTTTGCATTTTTACCACATTTACAAAATCAAAAAAGAATTGTCGGTTGGTGGATTTCCTGCACCTTCTGCTTAAAAGCGACACTCCACTTTTTTGAAAATGTGCTCATTTTCCAGCTCCCCTAGAGTTAAACATTTGATTTTTACAGTTTTGGAATCCATTCAGCCGATCTCCGGGTCTGGCAGTACCACTTTTAGCATAGCTTAGCATAATCCATTGAATCTGATTAGACCATTAGCTTCGCGCAAAAAAAAATGACCAAAGAGTTTCAATAATTTTCCTATTTAAAACTTGATAACTTTCAATAGCAGGGGACTATTTTTGGGCACTGCGTTATATCATTGCGCCTCCTGCAGCCATGTTACAGCAGCAAAGTCCTTGATTATTATGCTAGAATAAGAGTATAGTTCCTAACCATATCTGCCTAGAAAATTGCAACTTTACATTTTTCGTCGGTCTTAGTACACGATGTAACTACAGAAGAGTCAAGTTTAAAATAGGAAAAATATCAAAACTCTTTTTATATTTATATTATTTTTTAGCGTGATGCTAATGGTCTAATCTGATTCAATGGTTTATGCTAAGCTATGCTAAAAGTGGTACCGCCAGACCGGGAGATCAGCTAAATGGATTCCAAAACCGTAAAAATCAAATGTTAAAGTCTAGAGGAGCTGGAAAATAAGCATACTTTTAAAAAAAGTGGAGTGTCCCTTTAAAATGGTAAAAGTATTGTGCGTATTTTAGTGCACATTTTTAGTGTTTTTTTCCGCCCTTTAGCAAATTGAGGAGTTCACAGATGTCAACGAAGGTGAGAAAGAGGTGATGAAAATGTGGAACCTGCACGTAATGCAACATGGGTATGTATCATCAATTCTTACTCAATGGTCTCCTCAATTTTTTGGGTGTATTTAATATAGAAGTAATGCTGAAAAAGCAACGTCTTTCATACCTTGCTGTCTTTCTGTTCATGTTTAATATTGTATTTCATCATATTGCATATGTTTGTAGTTATTTTGTGCCCTCATCAATCATTAGGCTTGGCACTGATTAGCTTTATTACTTTGCCTGCAGATTCATAGCTGACAACCAAATGAATCAGGCCTGCATGTTGTTTGTGGAGCAGCACGGCACTTTTATCATCAAGAAGAGTCTGTCCCGAAACATTCTGCTCCATCTAGTCAGCATGCATGACTTTGGCTTAGTCAATACTGTCACCATAGATAAAGCCATGACTTACCTCCGAGATTTAAAACAGCAAAACGATATCCAGGAGCAATCTCAAGACAATGACACTAATCGTCCTGCCAACGATGCTGGTCCCAGTGGCGATGGAGATGTCAACGTATCAAACCCAGTCAAGAATGAAGATCTATGAAACCTACCAGTGATTGATTCATTTCACAATCTGCATTGAATTTGGTGTTGGCGGGCTTTACATGGCCCCTGGATGTGAGAGCCCACACATTCTGCACAGGCACTGAGTTAAAGGTGATGTAGAGTTAGTAAGGGGTTGTGTGGTTCGATGGTGCCATGATGATTATAATCTACAGATTGGGATTTTTGGCCTGAACCATCCGTTGTGAAAAGCAATTTTTATCTAGATGTGAATTACTTGAAGATGTCATAAGTCTTTGTGATGGACTACATTAGCGGGTAATTTCAAAAATCACAGTTTTTCCCCCACACAACCCTGTAGCTCTAGCAAATTTTTAGCACTTGTTTTAGGTGCCCGTTTTTAAAAAGAACTATGAAAAGATTTTTTTAATATATTTTGAATATCGATGGGTTGAAACGGCTCCTGCAAGCTTGCTTTTATTGTACATTTCTTTTTACAGGGGTTGGTGCGTTCATTCTGAAAACTTGAACTTTTTAGTTTTGCCTGTGTATAGATTTTTTGTGGGTAGTTTTTCCAACTTTTCTTTTTGACACTGTGGTTTGTGCCACCCCTAGATATCATTTTTGTTTTATTTTTTGCAATTCATCCGGACCAAAGTTTTATTGGTCTGTTCTTGGTGACTAAAGTGAAATGATCCACATTAACATTGAAGCACACGTGAAGACTTCACACGACTCGGATCGAGAAATGATTTCGGGATGGTCACTGCTGCAGGTTGATAAGTTTGCCGAGCCTTAACCGTTGTGCTGACCTTGCAACAGAAATGCATACAGGTACAGGGTACCAAAAATGTTCGAAATGTTTACACATGCCTTACCCATGAACACATGGTTTCTTAAGCAGGGTTTGAATCTTTGGTGCAAATTTATGCATTTATAGATTGCTGTGCCTAAAGCACTGCTTTCATTCACTGTTTGTATCGTTTCAGTGACAACGTACTGCACACATCACTGTGTCCAGTCACAACAAAATGCATTAAGTTTATCACCACGCATCTACTCTGCATAGTCCTTACGCTTGCATTTCCTTTGGACCTGTTGGTCCCTGGTGCCCATTCGTTTGAATTTGCTTTTCACGTGTTTTTGAGCGAACCTGTTGTACTGTATATAAGTTTAGTAAAATGACATGGCTTTGCGGAAGGTTATTATATTAAGATTATTTTAGACCAAAGTAAAATGGCTACAATTTTTCTCTAGTTTTCTTAAAGTTTGAACTAAGATATGTATGTCCTCATAGTTGTTGTTATTTTTTGTCTTTGTGTATGCATCTGATTTAATAGAAGGGGGTGTTTTTAATCAATCTTTCCTGCTTTGCTGAAACTGCACTGGTTAAAAAATGGGAATCATTTTTGATAAATGTTGAAAATCAATTACTAGATGAAGGGGTTTACCTAACTGCAATTACATAGTGCTCCCAATATTTGCATACAAAGACCAGCATCAGTTACACATGATGTTGTTTCATATAAACCAATGTAAAAAAAAAAGAAACCTATATCACCAATATGATACAAACATAAAACCAGCTTGTTCAGTCTGTGAATTAAGCTGATACAAGTGTTTGAGGTTGTTCTCTATTTAAAATAAAGACTTGTTTTTCCACAGTGGATACTTCACAGATGTTGATAATTCAATTAATTTTTGGTAAAAATGTGTATTTGTTAACATTAGCATAAACAATTTTCACAAGCATTTATTAATCTTAGTTCATGATAATTTCAACATTTTCTAATACATTTTTAAAATCAAAAGTTGTATCCGCTAACATCAGTTAATGCACTAAGAACTAACATAAATAACTGTATTGGCATTAACAAAGATTAATAAATGATGAGCACCTATTTCATTGCTAAATAACGACGTTATTTTGTGTATTTGGTATAATAAAATGTATATGCGTGGTTTATGGTTTAAAAAACACTTTATTTCTCACATACCGTACATTTTCGTAGCTCCAGATTTCACTCGCTTCCTAAAATGCACGGATTTTAAAAGCTCTGTGTCCCTGATTGGCCAGCTAATCTGTACGTTGTGATTGGTCTGATTACCTCTGACGTCAGCCGGAAATGTGACGCTCCTTACAATGTTTGAAAGATTCGCGCACAATCAGACAGCCAGCGACCAGCAGAATGGAAACCGTGCGACTTCCGGCGACACGAGCGAAATTGACCGTTGGCGACCGTATGGGCGTGTCCAGCGACAGTTTAACTTTATGCAAATGTCAAACGAATTTCGGGAGCAACTACCAATAAGAACAAATAAGTGGAGTTCACGTCATCCTTCTCTCGTCAGTTACTGGCGTGGATGGTGGTATTCATTTGTTTATGACAAGCAGATTCGCCTCTTTGAAAGAGACGGGCGACACACAGCGATAACGTCGCTGGCTGTCAACAGGAGTGAGTCAAAGCGAGAGGAATTATGATATGTCGGTCTTGTCTACACCATCAATCCCAGGAAGTAAACTTTTGCGTACAATCCGTGTGTTTGTTGTAGTTCAAGAAAAGAGATTTACGTTGGAGACGATTACTTCGGGGTACGTACCTTTTGCATATCGTTAATACACATCAAAGGAAATTTAAAATCGTGAATCTGACCATTGGTGCTCTTCAATGTAAAGTTTTACCGTTTTTGTTTTTAAACATGCTTATAGAAACAAAAAGGATTAATTTGTCTTAACGTTCCAAACACTTTATTAGATTGCAAATCAGTTGAATTCTTACAGCTTTTACAAGAAGGCACAAGCAAACTGAGGTAAATATTAGGGATGCACCGATACAACATTTCTGTGCAGATACCGATATCTGATTGCTTAAATTGACATCTACCAATACCAATAGATGCCGATACTTTTGGTTTTTACGTTTTAAATAATTTTATCATTAACAGTTACATTTTGGAAGTGCAGAGCATACAAACTGCAATTCTGTTAAAATGATCACACAGCATGATCAGTTTATAATCAATCGGCCGATGTCCTATAGTGGGAAGAATGCTTACCGATTATAGGCTGATATATCGGTGCATCCCTAGTAAATATACATTAAACCGTCACAGTTTTATAAATAGAGTTAACAGAACAGACATTCTGTGGGTGTATCTTTATCTTAAGCGCTTCTACACAAACAATTAAAGAGATTATAAACGTTCCCTTGTGCAGTGAGGAATTATAGTACCTTGTGAAGGATGTTCTGTTTTAGAAAAACCCTTTTGCACAAGCGCTTAACTTATATAAACTTTGCAGGGTCCAATTCCCAACACTTCAAACATAAATACATTACAAACATGACTTAAAGGGAAGGCAGGCCAGCTAATACAGTAACCTGTACAGTAAGAGGACATAAAACACGAATAAAAAAAGTTAAAAATATAAATGGCACAACAGTGTGAATTATCACAGTCCTTATTTGGAAACATCATGTTGGTATCTAATTATCATTGTTGTGTTGAAGCTGTGAACAGGCTGAATCATTTGCACTACCGTTTATGATGGAATAATTTAAAAACAGTACTTTATAACACTGAGGTCAGTACCAAACGAACATAAAAAAAACCTAGATGGTAGGTACATCAAGCTACTTACTATCACTCGAAATCTGCCTCTAATATTCATTCCAACAGATAAAATCGGCTACACCTTCTTGTATATTATACAGGTACTCTCCACGTGTGACTTACAGATAAAAGGATTGTCTGAGCATCGACTTTAGTGCACATATTTGCTCTTATTTGTGAAGTACACATAAATAGTTTGAATGTTATTGTGCTCTTGAGAACTTCACAGTAGATTCATCTTTTTTTCTCAGACCAGCATGCTTTGCTACTCATCATCACCTGCGTGAAAAAAATCATGTGTGCAAAGAAGTGTATGTGATAAGGCCATAGAGTAGTGACTGGCCTCATATCACAGAATAAAGAAAGTCAAATATTATTCTGCGATATGTGCTTCTCATAATACAAAATCAGAAAAGTTAAATGAAATTGCGAAAACACTGTGCTGTCAAATGTGCTAAAAGTTTAACAAAATAAAAAGGAACTTGAGGTCTCGAATTCAGAACTGAATACATTGATGCGGCACACGCCAGCACACTGGATCATATTTTTATCATAACTTTAAAAAAAAACAATCAATCAATCAATCAAAACACCAGCACTTTCCATCCAGGGTGTGTGAAGGAGCAGCCAAAGAACAGGCTGTCTACAACCTGATCCAGCAGCCAATCAAACACCACTTCTCGGTTTCCTGAGCCAATCGTCACCCTCAGTTTAAAGTTTCCTTTATCACTAGGGTTGTTATTGCTCACAGGAAAGATGCTGACCACTTCCATGTCGAAGGTCACAGATGAACCGACACTGATTGCTGGCAACTGGTTGGTCATCTCTTTTCCATTAACAAACACAGCACCTGAAAGAGATATATAGAGAAATATGCATAGCCATTCAATATAACTTTCAATATAAACTTTAGGGTCAGGCCCCAAGTCATACCACTGGTGGAGATGCAGACAGCCTGGTCCCTCTGCAACGAGTCTGTGTCCGTTCTATTGTCCGCGCACACACCTAAACTATCTCGCCTATCTGGAGGTCCCGCTGCCGTGATCCTGCAAACACACATTTTACAATAAAAAATAAAGAGGATGACACTACTACCATAAACACTGCTGTCTCATGCAAGCCAAAAATAATTATATAGTGATGTACTTGAAGGTGAGGGTCTGGCCACAGAAGTAGGTCGGGGAGTTGGAGTACAGCACACCTCCGTGACCTGGCGACGAGTCACTGCGCATGGTGATATTTTTCCTACTGCTTAAAATGTAACCATCCACACCGGGACACCATTCTGTAAACGCAAAATAAACTCAGTGAGGTGCCCGCTCTCTTAAAACAGCTTTGAGTAGTTGGTGCACAGTTTGTACCATGGGGGGCGAGCGTGGTGTAGCCGGTCTGTGGGATGCTCCATGGGCTCCATTCGGTTCGGCCCTCCCCTCTGGCACACACGCGGAACAGGTGGTCCATATGAGGGTCAAGCTGAAGCACCAGGAACTCTGTGTCCTTGCCGATGTATGCATCCTCATATTGAGAAGAGTTACCGCGACGATACTGCAACCGGTAGTCCTGAGGAGTAAAATCATCGTCCACCTTACACACAAACAGTCGGGGTTGAAGATCAATAAACTAAACTAAGAAATCTTGAAAAACATTAGTTAAACCTTGTAAAGTCATCTGTTTAATAAAATCATCTGTGAACGGTGTGAACTAGAAAACATGAAAATGTTTTGTGATGAGAGGCCGGCCTACCTTACACCAGCGCACCAGCACACCGCCCGGTCTCTCCACCAGCTCTTCAATCTGGACTGGTGGATGAGATGCCACGCTGCCGTGTCGAGCAACATGCGTACGAAACATTTGCAGCAAAGAGTCATCCAGCTGCGCAGACAGACATGGCACATCCACCAGTGCAGGTACCTCAGGCAGGCTGAGGACACATAAGGGTGATAATGTATTTTTATCTAGATACGAAATTGCTGTTTCGTGTGTATCGTGATTCGTGAGGCAAATATTTGGCACGATGACATTTTAAGACATGTCTGTGAAACCGGGGGTAGAAGTACATTTTTTTCCTGTAGCTCAATTGATAGATCAGAATGAAAAATGACAGTATGATATCCAGCTTTAGTCTTGTTAGCTACTTAATGAGTTTGTGTGCTCCTCACCTGTCCAACTGGATCTGCAAGGCTTTTTTAGTGAAGCTGCCCAGCTTGTCTTCTTTCTCGTTTATACCACAGCGGATGGCAACCTCGCCTGAAGGGACAGTCATACAACAGTATGATTATATTCAGACTTACAGACTGTTGCAGTGTGCAGGTTGTAACAAAGATCTCAAAGGGAAAGTTCGCATTAGGCATTTAAAAGCATTAGGTATTAAACTCAGGGTTCCCACACCTTAGATAAATTCAAATTCAAGGACCTTTACAGGTCCAAGACCCTCAAATTCAAGGACTAATTGTGGGGACACATTTCAAGTGAGAGCAAGGTTACATCGTGTTACCTTTTAAGATACATTGTTACAGTTCCCTTTCGAGGTCACTGCGGTGACACTTTGGGGACGCCTCCAGGGGTAAGTGCGTCTGAATGTTTATATCAGATTCAACCAATGGTGAGGCCTAACTAGAAAGACAACGTGACGCGGGAGCCAGGAAGTATATCGCTATCTGCTATATTGCCAAAGACGGCGTTACAGGAATGCAGAAAGTATGGCAAGGGAGACGCAGCCCCTCATTCCCTTCTCAGGAAACAACAGTTACATACGTAACCCGAGACACTTTCATGTGTCAAACACAACTATGCAAAAAAGCATTTTGGTATAAATCAACATTCGCATACAGAAGATATAAGCATTTAAAGCTAACCGTTTAGCACGTGTGCTTAAAAAGTCTAGAATTTTATAATCCTACACTACACAGGGAATAATATGGATTTTTTTATCAGAAAACTTCTTGCATAAAATAGATTCAAGCACTTTCAATGAGCTGTATCTATGTATGTATATTTTCAAAAACTTCCCAGGCCCTTGAATATTTTCCCCCAAATTCACAAACTTTCAAGGATTTCAAGGACCCGTGGAAACCCCGTAAACTAATAATGAGCAATCATTTTACAGAATTTATACATCTTGAGAAGTGTTACTTGTACTTTTTATTTAGGTTAGCATATAATAAACCTAACTACTGTAAAAACTTACTAATGGTAAAAGGGTATTGTAATGTTAAAAATGCATTAGTGCAGTGCTTAACAAATTTATTAAACCTCCAATAGTAATCAGAAAACCCTTCAAGTTTCATTTTCCAGCTCTCCTAGAGTTAAACATTTGATCTTTTTTATACCGTTTTGGAATCCATTTAGCCGAACTCGGAGTCTGGCGGCACCACTTTTAGCATAGCTTAGCATAATCCATTGAATCTGATTAGACCGTTAGCATCGCGCTAAAAAATAACCAAAAAGTTTCGATATTTTTCCTATTTAAAACTCGACTCTTCTGTAGTTATATTGTGTACTTAGACTGACGGAAAATTAAAAGTTGTGATTTTCTAGGCTGATATGGCTAGAAACTATACTCTCATTCTGGCGTAATAATCAAGGACTTTCCTGCCGTAACATGGCTGAAAATAGTCCTCTGCTATTGAAAGTAACATTATTGATGGTGTGTTTGGCGCTGTCGCGCTAACATTGCTGGGAAAGATGAGACGCATACAGTGACGCAAGAGCTCTGTGGTGGCTATAGCCCACTGATAGGCAAACCTGTTCTTAAAAGGTTCACCAGTCGAACCAACTTCAAAGTACAGGACTAGCTCTAAACCAGCACCCAGTTCTTTCTGGTGGAAAGGGGGCATAAGTAAACCTGAAAGACTACTATAAGAGATGAAAATTGAGAAGAGCCTGTTGGATCCTAATAAAAGACAGTCTTCAAAGGATTTTGTCCTTTGTGTCTTTTTCTATTCTTCTATGTCTTTTGTCTTTCTCTCTTTTCATACTTTTCTACGTACCACTGATAGAGTACATCAAGCGCTCTAAAACGTGCAGGCCTTTTTAACCATGACACCAAATAAAATGTTCCAATCGAATAAATATTATTTATTATTATTATTATTAATATAATTCAAATCCCATGAAATTAGATAATTGTAAGAGCAGAAAAAAATCACTGTAGTCCATTGTAGTTAATGACCAGCATGTGTACCATCACACAGACTTACCCTCTCTGAGCAGCTCATCGGCTGTGCTGACTCCATGCTCAATGAGTTTCTGGCAGTCATCTAAGGGGCTGACGCTGTCCAGCTCGATGTTGTCGACCTCCTGCAGCAGAGCGTTCAGCCTTTCAGTCAGCAGTCGGCTCACCGCAGTCTGCAGATCCTGGAAATGTCGTTGCAGGGTCTCACGCGTCTGGCTGGCACTGCCCCGCACCTACACACGGCAGACACATCTCCATTACGCTGCACTGCTGAAGACATAAACTCAATAAAGGCTCGAGAGACGCATAAATCCTGACACTGAATGATATGTTCACATGACATACATGTAGTACATTGAGTTACATTTTGGCTAAGCTACACTTTATGCTAAGCTACATTCAAGCTACTCATTTTACCAGCATGTACGTTCCTTGGGAATCGAACCCACAATCGAGCCACATAGTACATATTTTACATAGTACATCAGGCAATGAAACATTTAAACGTTACAGTTATGCATTTGGCAGATTCTTTTATCCAAAGCGACTTGAAGTGCATTACAAGTTATACATTTTTTATCAGTATGTGTGTTACCTGGGTTTGAACCCATGATCTTTTGCAATGCTAATGTAATGCTTTACCACTGAGTGAGCTATACAGGAGAAGCCTATTAACAGCAGAACTCAAAGCAATGGGTCTCATTCACTAATTGTGTACATTTTTTGTATTTATACTACGCACACTTGAACTTCTCACGAAAACTTTCTGCCAAATTCACAACACCTGCGTATGCACATGAATTTGTTCTTATAACTACTTGTTCTTATGTTAAGTGAATTTGGAGTGTTCTACATAAGCAGCCTGTGAACAAGGTTGGTAATTTGCATAAAACACGCCCAAGTGATTGAAGTGTGGACTTCTCATTACATTCACATGAAGTTTAGGCATTAAGCAGACGATTTCATATAGAGATTTAAAAAGTGAGGAAGGAATGCTTGAAGATTTGTCATTACGTGCATCTTCTTTATATGTGTAGAAAAAATAAGTATAATTAGTTTTGGGGGTAACGCATTACAAGTACATTTCTGAAGTGACGAGAAAAAGTAACATTACTTTCTAAATGTACACATTAATATTTGAGTTACTTTTTTAAAAAAGTAATGCAAGTTAATTTTCAAGTAATAATTCGATTTAAAACAATATAATGTACTGAATTAAACCGAACGTAGTCACGTAGAAATACGCACTCTATGCATGCATGCCTGAGCAGGAACAGTTTGAGTCACAAACGGAGATGGCAGGGCAGAGCTTGATATTTTTGCGATGAAAATATACAATTTCTGAATGCAGAACTTCTCAGTCATAAAAAACACCTGCAAGGCCTAAAAGAGATCAAGACTCAGCCAAGAAAACGTAACGCAAAAGTAACACAAGTATTACTTTCCATGAAAAGTAACTAAGTAACGCAATCAGTTAATTTTTGGGGGAGTAACTTAATATTGTAATAGATTACTTTTAAAAGTAACTTTCCCCAACACTGATAATAATAATAATAATAATAATATAGATCATTTATAATAATAATAATAATAATAATATATAATACAGAAAATATTATAATATAAAATATAATCATGTTAATTTTCCATATCATCATTATTATAAACATTATAATTAGCCTAGTATTTGATTCTAGCATACCGGATTATTGCGTACCTGAGTGGTTTTAGGTTTTCTTAAATTTTTGCGTACATTTAAAAGATATTTTGATACGAAAGTTTTGTTGAATAACGATTTGTTCATGAAAACATCCGAACGCACAAACGTGTGTGTATACATGCTTAATGAATGAGACCCAATTTTTTTACACGAGTCGCCACATAAACAGCAAAAATACTGATAATGAGGGGGGGGGGTTTACAAGGATATTGGATCTAATCCAATAATCTGAAACTGGGTTAACATGTACCTAAAATCAGGTTTTGCCTAAACTGATTGTTTTAAGAGGTGAACGTCATAAATGGTTTAAGGGGTTAATATGACATGATATTACACATTATCTGGCTATTAAACATGAAAAGCATTTTAATACATAATAAAGGAATAAAAATGAAAATTCTGTCAACATTTACTCTCCCTTATGTTGCTATAAACATGTATGAGAAAACTTAGTGTTGATATTTTAATAAATGATGGCAAGCAGACATTTGATAATACCCATTGACTTTCATAGTAGGAAAAACAACTACTACGGAAGTCAATGAGTACAGCCAACAATTTTTAGGTGAACTATCCCTTTAAGAGCAAAAAAATCTAATTATTGCCAAAAAAAAGCCTGATTTTAAAAACTACAACAAGAACCATAAATTAGTCAATATATTGAATATTTTTAAAAAGTGTAAATTGTACATGTGATTATGTAAATCAAAGGAATATGCCACAACTGGCATGTTTAACAGCCGCACATTTAAATGTGCCACAGTATCGTTCAGCAGATGACGTGTATGTCTGAAAGCGGATGTGGTTACAAGTAAATGGTACATTTCATTTTACTTGGGTATGTTTCAGACTAACTGTTTCACCTTCAACAAAATGCAGCCAAGAGTGACAGGAAGCCTGGTGGTTTTCAATGTAAAAAAACGACAACGGTTCCTCTTGAAACTTGTTAAAAGGGTAACAGCTCTTATTGGCTCATTGGTGCGGAGTATCAAAATACACACACATAAAAAAAGAAAGAAATTATAAATGAGAAGCTCAGATGCAAAAGCCACTAAATGCCACCTCCATCAAAGAATAACGATATTAACCAAATGGTCTCGGCACATATACGTTCATCATCAAATACTTCCACTTAAAATCTGCTTAATCCCGGCCTCAGTCTGATAAAAATGCTCATTTACAAGAAAACATCAGATGCACTTAAAAGGTTTTGATTCTGCAAGGTTTTTAAAAAACCACAAAGCCCTACACTACACCCTTTTAATACAGAGACACGAAATAAGACATTAAAGCCAAACATGGTCTGTAATTCTGAGAACTTGTAGTCACATTGTTGGAAAGAGGAACGTTTCAGGCCCTTGTAATGAGTAATGCGACGTTGCGTTAAGCAAAAGCACGTTGAAAGATGCATGCACCACGTACTGCAATGCAAAAATAAAAAAAGCTCATCATGGCGACTGTCAATAATGACGACTACCGTGGAAGTCGACAGATTGCTGCGGTGGAGTGTGTCGAGAGAAAGATAACACTCCAGGAAGTGAGAAGACAGTCTAAAATAACACGGATAAAGTCCAACGTAAAGTGCTATTAATCAAGCACGTTGGAAAGGTCCAGTGCTTTGTTTGCGGCTGACGCAGGAAATGCGTCCGTCCATAAACGTGCATTTTTCCTCATACGCCTAACTCTTATCACGATCGATCACATTACTTTGAGCCAGGACAGAATCTCTTGCCTAAATATTGTTATTCGTGACAATGTGCTGTGATGCGTGTGTGGAGGGTGGATGCAGTATCACAGAGGTTT
The DNA here is from genome assembly GCF_027580225.2 of Misgurnus anguillicaudatus. Taxonomy (NCBI): domain Eukaryota; kingdom Metazoa; phylum Chordata; class Actinopteri; order Cypriniformes; family Cobitidae; genus Misgurnus; species Misgurnus anguillicaudatus. The sequence continues at coordinate 22,616,744 of NC_073355.2, forward strand.
GGGATGGGGGGGATTAAAAGTGCAGGCTCCTCATTACAGGATGTTTAGACTTAGGCTCTTCCTAGAAATCCAACCTATGAAACACCTCTCAACACATTTGTTCCTCGTCGTATTCTGGCAAATAGACACGTGCATCTTATGAATCGAACCATGTATTAGACTCCGCCCAGCTGCAGACTGGCCTAAAGGTTACAGGCTGTGGTACACAGAGGCCACTTGTAGGTTTTAAGGAACCCTCAGCAGCTGGAAAGAAGTGTAACATCTAAAGAGGAAATGGACCAGAAACATTTTTAAAGACATCAAGCTTGAACTGGCGTGGCTGGCAAGACCAAAAGTTGTATGATATGACAATAATGGTATTTATCATAACTGTACAGAAACAGCTGCTATAACACTAGTTAGTGTTATACAGTACAAATATGACCAGATGAGCCATGAAGGAAGCAATTTCAATAAAAGCCACAAAAAATAGCAAGAGAAATAACACGGGAAGTAAATGCTAACATGGTCATGTAGCTGTAGTTCTATGCTAAGCGTGACGAAGTGTGACATGTGATCGTATCAGATGGGATGCACATATGGGATCTCGCTCAGACGGCTGCACACGCTGTGAGGTTAATCACTGGGCACCGTAGGGCGCCATACAATCACCAGTCAGTGATCCTAAAAGGGAGAAGTTTGATTTAATTCCCTGTCCCCTAGAGGACGTGAAGCACCGAGAGCTTAAACATTGAATTTATAACTCTTACGAAGAGCAGGAAATAACAGCCTTGTTTACGCTCCGAATAAGGCATTCTGGGAAGTGGGGGGGAGGAAGTTGGGTAAGATGCCAAAAGCGAGAGTCTGCAGATAACAGCAACCAGCATGTCGGCTTTGCATCCTACATCCACCCCGCACACACGCGGCATGAAATCAGCCCTTCTGTACCGACCGGTGGGCTTCCTGGCACTGCCGGAGTGCCGATTCACTTTACAAGGATGGCGGAAGTAACGTTTACTTTCACTCTTACAAAAACACCCACATATATACAAATTATTTTGTTACAGTAGTGAAGAACCACTAGTTTTGTTATCCTTTTCGTTCACCTCAGCGTGTCTATGGACATTATTGTATTATTTTAGGTTATACTGAATAGTGGCTGTGATCAATAGAAATGGCATTACTGTCAGAATGGGCTTGGCATGACTGTAATGCTGCCTCTTAACCAGATATGATGGATGACACAGCATCACAACGGACACCCCCACTCATTGTGAAATCTCATTGGTCCAAAATGCAGCTTTTTAATCATTATGTGACCCTGCCTAAAACAGGCTAAATAAGGGTGGTTTCCTGGATTGGGTTTAGATTAATCCAGGAATAGGCCTAAATTGTATCAGGACATTTAAGAACAAACCTTACAAAAAACAATACTGGTGTGCATCTCGAGACAAAACAATGGCACCGATATATGTTAAGATATGTCAGTACAAGGTGTTTTTAAATTAAGGCAGCTCAAACATGCATTGTAGTCTGGGACTAGGATAAGCCCTGTCTAGGAAACTGCCCCGTAATGTAATATGTTTAAATTGTTTCTCATTGATGTTAGTCTTTGGTATAACCTTACTCAGATAATATTAAAGATAGATGTATTGTATAATGATTTTATGTAGTAAACAGTAAATCACAAAAAATGACTTTAGCAAAGATACAGACTAGGTCATAAATCTGATGCTGATTTAGCATAGACAGACAAATTACTCAATCATGTTTGTTTT